>NC_136611.1:36532624-36555124 GCF_933228915.1 Telmatherina bonti
GGCCTGCCAGCTCTGACCGGCTTCCTCCCCCACCATCTGAGCCAACTCACCACCAGGTGGTGATCAGTTGACAGCTCCGCCCCCCTCTTCACCCGAGTGTCCAAGGCATGTGGCCGCAGGTCCGATGAGACAACCACAAAGTCGATCATCGAACTGCGGCCCAGGGAATCCTGATGCCAGGTGTACATATGGACACTCTTATGTTGGAACATGGTGTTCGTTATGGACAATCCATGACGAGCACAGAAGTCCAATAACAAAACACCATTTGGGTTCAGGGGGGGGGGACCATGCCTCCCAATCACTCCCCTCCAGGTCTCACTGTCATTGCCCACGTGAGCATTGAAGTCCCCCAGCAGAACAATGGAGTCCCCAGAAGGAGCACCCTCCAGCACTCCCTCCAAGGACTCCAGAAAGGGTGGGTACTCTGAACTGCTGTTCGGTGCATAAGCACAGACAACAGTCAGGACTCGTCCCCCCACCCGGAGGCGGAGGGAAACTACCCTTTCATCCACCGGGGTAAACCCCAACGTGCAGGCACCAAGCTGGGGGCTGATGAGAATGCCCACACCTGCTCGCCGCCTCTCACCATGAGCAACTCCAGAGTGGAAGAAAGTCCAGCCCCTCTCGAGGGTTCTGGTTCCAGAGCCCAAGCCATGCGTCGAGGTGAGTCCAACTATATCTAGTCGGAACCGCTCAACCTCGCGCACAAGCTCAGGCTCCTTCCCCACCAGAGAGGTGACGTTCCACGTCCCTAGAGCCAGCTTCTGCAGCCGGGGATCGGACCGCCAGGGTCCCCGCCTCTTGCTGCCGCCCAGCTCACATTGCACCCGACCCCTACGGCTCCTCCCGCAGATGGTGAGCCCACGGGAGGTGGGGCCCATGTAACCCTTTCGGGCTGAGCCCGACCGGGACTCATGGGCGAAGGCCCGGCCACCAGACGCTCGCTCTCGTTCCCCACCTCCAGGCCTGGCTCCAGAGGGGGGTCCCGGTAACCCGCGTCCGGACAAGGGAACATTTATGCCCGGGTTTGTTGTCATCATGTTTCACGACATCATGTTTCCATGGAGACATGATGTTTTCAGCCTTATTCAGATTCTGAGGCTAAAATGATGTAAAATGAATGTATAAACAGATAAAACAGCATAAAGAGCAACCAGAAGTTTGTAGAAATAACACACAGATCAGCAGCGACCAAGCCTTTTCTCGTCTGCACATCATTCTCTCACGTCTGAAAAAAACCACACACACACACACACACACACACACACACACACACACACACACACACACACACACACACGCGCGCACAGTTTCCATGTTTCCACATGTCTTCCTGCTACTATCTACCTGCTGTCCTCACTGCAGCATCTCCACCTCAGCTGCATCCCAAACGTCTTCCTGGCTTTATTCCAGCCATAGAGGATCATTATTTTCCTGCTTTTCTCATCACTTTTTGATCTTTGGCTGCTCCTGATTGGACGTTAGCAATCAGGTCTGAAAGAATTTTAAAGGTCAACTATGTGAACTATATTCTGTCCCACATGAGGACAGAAAGTCTTCAATACGAACCTGTAGGTCAGGTTGACAAAGAACAGAAACACACCGCCTTGCTGAAGAAGCAGCATCCTAAACAACTGAAAATGTGTTGTAAAGGAAGCAAAAATACTGCACTTACTAAATGCCTGGCTCCCTGTAGTCTACGTTAGCTATTAGTCTCCGCTCCATCATGTGTGGTCTTGAATCAGCTTAAACTGCAGCTGGTTCTGTCAGCCAATCCCAGTCCTAACCCCGCCTAGTTTCTGACTGGTTAGCAAAGCGTCTGACGGAAGCTGCGCTCCTCTCTTATCCGTAGCAAATTAACTAAAACTGATAAAATAGTCTCTTAACAACAAAAATAAAGGATCGGGGTTTCACAGGTGTGTGTGTGTGTATGTTGGTGCATACCTCTGTGCTCTGAGAGGGTCTTCCTGCCACCGGCGGCATGTCAATCAGCTCCACATTGAAGAGGAAGAAGATGAAGCCATAGAGAGCCGGACCCAGACCGTTGCAAAGACCTCGGATCCCTGTGATCATGCCCTGAACCACACCTGTATACACACACACACACACACGGCACATTTACACTGAGTAGTTAGAAAAAAAATAACTATAATCAAAGGTCAGACTACATGACGGGGGGGGGGGATGCCAGTCCAACACACTTAACTGGCAACCAGTTAAAATGTCAGTGGGTGATGTATGCTGCCATCCTGTAAGATCCTATTAAATCACCTCAGTCATCTGAACGTAACGTATTATTTAGTTTAGGAAACCAACGCTTACACTGGAGCCTGATGACTTTACCACCAACTTTCAGGACTACACTTCGGTGATGTTGATGTTTACATCCGTGTAGTAAAGTTCTCCCACTTTGGTTCTGGTTAAACTGGTGCGAACGGAGGATGGGTCACCAGAAAGCACAAAGGTGCTGAGACTCCGATACAGAGCTGAAACAAGACCTGTGTCTGTGGAACATGACCAAAGACCTTCCTCTTCTTCGTCGCTGGTGGTGTATCTGAGCATGCTCCAAGTCTTCTCAGGTGTGGTGTGTCTCAGCTGCTGCAGTGCATCTAACGGGTCTGGTGTCAGAATTACAGCAGTACATGTGGAACTACACCTGTTCACAACACTGGAAAAGCTTCCACCTGTATGAAACAGGAGATTCTCATGGTGATGAGGTGGAACGGGAGATTCTCATGGTGATGAGGTGGAACGGGAGATTCTCATGGTGATGAGGTGGAACGGGAGATTCTCATCATGATGAGGTGGAACGGGAGATTCTCACCATGATGAGGTGGAACGGGAGATTCTCATCATTATGAGGTGGAACGGGAGATTCTCATGGTGATGAGGTGGCACGGGAGATTCTCATGGTGATGAGGTGGAACGGGAGATTCTCATGGTGATGTGGTGGAACGGGAGATTCTCATGGTGATGAGGTGGAACGGGAGATTCTCATGGTGATGTGGTGGAACGGGAGATTCTCATGGTGATGAGGTGGAACGGGAGATTCTCACCATGATGAGGTGGAACGGGAGATTCTCATGGTGATGAGGTGGAACGGGAGATTCTCATGGTGATGAGGTGGAACGGGAGATTCTCATGGTGATGAGGTGGAACGGGAGATTCTCATGGTGATGAGGTGGAACGGGAGATTCTCATGGTGATGAGGTGGAACGGGAGATTCTCATGGTGATGAGGTGGAACGGGAGATTCTCATGGTGATGAGGTGGAACGGGAGATTCTCATGGTGATGAGGTGGAACGGGAGATTCTCATGGTGATGAGGTGGAACGGGAGATTCTCATGGTGATGAGGTGGAACGGGAGATTCTCATGGTGATGAGGTGGAACGGGAGATTCTCATCATGATGAGGTGGAACAGGAGATTCTCATGGTGATGAGGTGGAACGGGAGATTCTCATCATGATGAGGTGGAACGGGAGATTCTCATGGTGATGAGGTGGAACGGGAGATTCTCATGGTGACGAGGTGGAACGGGAGATTCTCATTATGAGGTGGAACGGGAGATTCTCATGGTGGTGAGGTGGAACGGGAGATTCTCATGGTGGTGAGGTGGAACGGGAGATTCTCATGGTGATGAGGTGGAACGGGAGATTCTCATGGTGATGAGGTGGAACGGGAGATTCTCATGGTGATGAGGTGGAACGGGAGATTCTCATGGTGATGAGGTGGAACGGGAGATTCTCATGGTGATGAGGTGGAACGGGAGATTTTCATGGTGATGAGGTGGAATGGGAGATTTTCATGGTGATGAGGTGGAATGGGAGATTCTCATCGTGATGAGGTGGAATGGGAGATTCTCATCGTGATGAGGTGGAACCGGAGATTCTCATCGTGATGAGGTGGAACCGGAGATTCTCATGGTGATGAGGTGGAACCGGAGATTCTCATGGTGATGAGGTGGAACCGGAGATTCTCATGGTGATGAGGTGGAACGGGAGATTCTCATGGTGATGAGGTGGAACGGGAGATTCTCATCATGATGAGGTGGAACGGGAGATTCTCATGGTGATGAGGTGGAACGGGAGATTCTCACCATGATGAGGTGGAACGGGAGATTCTCATGGTGATGAGGTGGAACGGGAGATTCTCATGGTGATGAGGTGGAACGGGAGATTCTCACCGTGATGAGGTGGAACGGGAGATTCTCATGGTGATGAGGTGGAACGGGAGATTCTCATGGTGATGAGGTGGAACGGGAGATTCTCATGGTGATGAGGTGGAACGGGAGATTCTCATGGTGATGAGGTGGAACGGGAGATTCTCATGGTGATGAGGTGGAACGGGAGATTCTCATGGTGATGAGGTGGAACGGGAGATTCTCATGGTGATGAGGTGGAACGGGAGATTCTCATGGTGATGAGGTGGAACGGGAGATTCTCATGGTGATGAGGTGGAACGGGAGATTCTCATGGTGATGAGGTGGAACGGGAGATTCTCATGGTGATGAGGTGGAACGGCAGATTCTCATCATGATGAGGTGGAACAGGAGATTCTCATCATGATGAGGTGGAACCGGAGATTCTCATGGTGATGAGGTGGAACCGGAGATTCTCATGGTGATGAGGTGGAACGAGAGATTCTCATCATGATGAGGTGGAACGGGAGATTCTCATGGTGATGTGGTGAAACGGGAGATTCTCATGGTGATGAGGTGGAACGGGAGATTCTCATGGTGATGAGGTGGAACGGGAGATTCTCATGGTGATGAGGTGGAACGGGAGATTCTCATGGTGATGAGGTGGAACGGGAGATTCTCATGGTGATGAGGTGGAACGGGAGATTCTCATGGTGATGAGGTGGAACGGGAGATTCTCATGGTGATGAGGTGGAACGGGAGATTCTCATCATGATGAGGTGGAACAGGAGATTCTCATCATGATGAGGTGGAACCGGAGATTCTCATGGTGATGAGGTGGAACGGGAGATTCTCATGGTGATGAGGTGGAACGGGAGATTCTCATGGTGATGAGGTGGAACGGGAGATTCTCATGGTGATGAGGTGGAACGGCAGATTCTCATCATGATGAGGTGGAACAGGAGATTCTCATCATGATGAGGTGGAACGGGAGATTCTCATGGTGATGAGGTGGAACGGGAGATTCTCATGGTGATGAGGTGGAACGGGAGATTCTCATGGTGATGAGGTGGAACGGGAGATTCTCATGGTGATGAGGTGGAACGGGAGATTCTCATGGTGATGAGGTGGAACGGGAGATTCTCATGGTGATGAGGTGGAACGGGAGATTCTCATGGTGATGAGGTGGAACGGGAGATTCTCATGGTGATGAGGTGGAACGGCAGATTCTCATCATGATGAGGTGGAACAGGAGATTCTCATCATGATGAGGTGGAACCGGAGATTCTCATGGTGATGAGGTGGAACCGGAGATTCTCATGGTGATGAGGTGGAACGGCAGATTCTCATGGTGATGAGGTGGAACCGGAGATTCTCATGGTGATGAGGTGGAACGGGAGATTCTCATGGTGATGAGGTGGAACGGGAGATTCTCATCGTGATGAGGTGGAACGGGAGATTCTCATGGTGATGAGGTGGAACCGGAGATTCTCATGGTGATGAGGTGGAACCGGAGATTCTCATGGTGATGAGGTGGAACGAGAGATTCTCATCATGATGAGGTGGAACGGGAGATTCTCATGGTGATGTGGTGGAACGGGAGATTCTCATGGTGATGAGGTGGAACGGGAGATTCTCATGGTGATGAGGTGGAACGGGAGATTCTCATGGTGATGAGGTGGAACGGGAGATTCTCATGGTGATGTGGTGGAACGGGAGATTCTCATGGTGATGAGGTGGAACGGGAGATTCTCACCATGATGAGGTGGAACGGGAGATTCTCACGGTGATGTGGTGGAACGGGAGATTCTCATTATGAGGTGGAACGGGAGATTCTCATGGTGGTGAGGTGGAACGGGAGATTCTCATGGTGATGAGGTGGAACGGGAGATTCTCATGGTGGTGAGGTGGAACGGGAGATTCTCATGGTGGTGAGGTGGAACGGGAGATTCTCACCATGATGAGGTGGAACGGGAGATTCTCATGGTGATGAGGTGGAACGGGAGATTCTCATGGTGATGAGGTGGAACGGGAGATTCTCATGGTGGTGAGGTGGAACGGGAGATTCTCATGGTGATGAGGTGGAACGGGAGATTCTCATGGTGATGAGGTGGAACGGGAGATTCTCATGGTGATGAGGTGGAACGGGAGATTCTCATGGTGATGAGGTGGAACGGGAGATTCTCATGGTGATGAGGTGGAACGGGAGATTCTCATGGTGATGAGGTGGAACGGGAGATTCTCATGGTGATGTGGTGGAACGGGAGATTCTCATGGTGATGAGGTGGAACGGGAGATTCTCATGGTGATGAGGTGGAACGGGAGATTCTCATGGTGATGAGGTGGAACGGGAGATTCTCATGGTGATGAGGTGGAACGGGAGATTCTCATGGTGATGAGGTGGAACCGGAGATTCTCATGGTGATGAGGTGGAACGGGAGATTCTCATGGTGATGAGGTGGAACGGGAGATTCTCATGGTGATGAGGTGGAACGGGAGATTCTCAATGCGGACAACCAAAAACCAAAGACGACTTCTAAACTGATGTGAGTTTAGTTCTCAATATGATCAATAAAGTGAAGCGATGTGAGATCATCGTCTTCGTCTGCCAGGAGGAAGAGTAGGATGCTTGTGTGAAAACGTGGATGCTGTCCAACTCCTGCTGTTGCTAAATGGGAGGAAGCTGCAGACGGCGGGGAACTCACCCTGCTGGTCAGGTGACGCGCTGTGTGACACCAGAGCTGACACTGCTGGGAAGGTGATGGAGGACATGGCTGCCACCGTCCCCGCTGCCCACATCATCCTGGAGGGATGGAAGCAAACAAACATGCTGAAGCCGGCAGAGGAGCAGGAATGTGGATCTTTACCATCCAGAAGAACAACCATGCAGCGTGGACTCACCAAGGCTCGGATCCAAAGCCATACCAGGCGAGCTGGAAGAGCTGGAAGCACAGTCCAAGCAGAACCGTGTTCTTATTACCGATGGTCCTCATCAGAACGCTGAGGAAGAGGGTCTGGAGGGAGAAAACCACATTAACATTTAGAGCCGCCTCTTCCTGCTCCAGTCTGATCCAGTTTACAGCTTCAGGTGGACCGAAGCACTAATGAGGAGGTTTAGGAGAATGCTTTTATCCAGGTGAAGCTTGGGAGGTTAGGAAGATAAAAACAAACTGCTGATATGGCTGAAACTAAAAGTCGAACTGGAAAACCTCAGGATTTATCCTCCATACCCGCCATCAGAAGCATCTAGCTGGATGTGTGTGTGTGTGTGTGTGTGTGTGAGACTGGTGGAGGCTGCTGTAGTTTCTGCTCCTCGTCCATCATGTCCTCATCCTGATATTTCACCACAGTCAGATGCAGAAGCGTCACATTGTAACGCGGATGACGTAGGTCTGCTGAACTTCCAGAGGAGACATGATCTCCATCAGTCCCGCAGACGGAGGCCAGCGGAGGTCAAAATTCATCCATTTCTTGTCTTGTTTCTTCGTTTGGTTCAGGAAGCATGAAAACATGCAGGAATAAAACATCTCATCCACATAGGAACAGATTCCCCGACCCGTTTCTCATCGTGTCCAGCTGCCAGGAGTCAGGAACATCTGGACTTATCGGGTAAAGAGGGGATGTGGACAGACGTTCAGGGGATAAAGTTCCTTCTGGTCCATGTGTGTGAAAGTCAGAGCAGGAAATATTCACATAGGAAAACATCTGGACAGGTCCAGATGAAGACGCTCTGAGTGGTGGTGATGATGATGATGATGCTCCTGATGAGCAAGTGGAAATGATCTGAGAGGGGAACGTGGCGGCGTTCTGCAACGCTGGCTGGAGTTTAGGTGTGTACCTGAGCGACGATGGAGAGGATTCCCACCATGGCGATGAAGGCAGCGATGGCTTCAGGAGAAAACTCGATGACCTGAAATGCAGACAAGAAAACATTCCTGAGTTAGAGTCCTGAATGAGACCGGTCCCGGCAGGAAGCTTACCGCTGACGACAGGTCATCTCTGTGTGTGTGTGTGTGTGTGTGTTACCTGTCTCAGGTAGAGGAAGAAGCTGGAGTACTGTCCGGCTTCAGGCAGGTAGGACAGGAACACGGTGACGCAGATCAGCAGCACTGTGGTGTCTTTCCCGACTCGACGCAGGGACTGAACGGATAAAACCAGCATCATTTCACCCTCGTTTCCCATCGGGGTCCATGACCTCCTGATGCGTTTAAGGAACGTGGGAAACTCACGGCGAATGGGTCGGCCTGCTCCCAGGAGATGGGGAATCCCCACGACGTCAGCCTCATCTTGTCCGGTAGCGACTCCGGGACAACGAAGAACACGAAGGCGATGTCCATCACTGCAATCACCGTGGCAACCAGGACCACCAGGCTGTCTCCGTACTGGGCGGACAGGTAGGCCCCGATGGCCGGGCTCGTCACCAGACTGGCGGCGAAGGTGGCGGACACCTGAGCAGCGGAGGAAGGCAGAGTCCTGGTCAGGAACCAGGTTTCAGCACCGGAACGTTTCATGGTGAACCAGAAGCAGACTGGTTACCAGTCCGTAGGCGGTGCTCCTCTCATGCTCCTCTGTGATGTCGGCGACGTAAGCAAAGATCACAGAGAAGGTCACGGCGAAAATCCCTGAGACGGAGATGAGAGCGAAGTACCACCTGAACACACACACACAGGAAAACACACGTCAGACGTCAGCCTGGGTCCGGCGGGTTCCTCCGTCTGGAGGCATCACGTCTTACTGACACGCGTGTGAACACGCACACGCACAACACCGGCTCATGGACTGTCCACGCGTCCCAGCTTAACAATCCCAGAATGCACCAGTCTGAACCCATGCCAGACTGGTTCCTGCAGGACCCAAACACAGACCCAAGGCCAGGATCAGGACGCAGACTCAGGACAGGACTTAATGTGACCGGCGGGACTCCGGCGGACCGGCGGGACTCCGGCGGACCTGCATGAGGAGACTGTAGGTCTGATCCCGCTGCTGTTTGATACACTCTCTCTCTCCCTCACTCGCTCGCCCTCACATGAACGTCATGTGACTGTTCTTCAACACAAAGCAGGTCTGGCTTATCAGGCTGAAAACCAGGTCTGTCCACAGGAAGACCAGCAGCAGATCCTTATCCTGATCTGCTGCAGATGCAGGAATACGTTCCTACACCCCCCCGCCCCCGTCAGAAGCGTGCAGACACCCGGCCTCCATCTTGTGTCGAGACTTCTCCACAGCAGTCTGAGACGATTCAGCATCTCTAGACGCCGACACGTCTTTCTCCTCATGTTTCACACGCCGAGCGGCCGTTTGCTGCAGTCCGACTCACCAGGGGCTGAGCCTCATGAAGGGGATGGGGGCGCAGGTGAAGAAGACCGTCATGAGGAGGAAGGACTTCCTGCCCCAGATGTCAGACAGAGCACCAATCAGAGGAGCCGACAGAAAGGACAGGAAACCCTGAGGAGTTGAGAGGAAAAAGAAATCAGAAAAAAGCCGACAGCTAAACGGAAACATTCCCCGATTTCAGAACCAAACACACAAACTGAGTTTAGCAGGAGAGAAAAAAGTGTTTTCAGCCGGTAGACGAAGTCTGGAGGCACGTGGAGGATGTGAAGTAAGACCTCTGTAGGTCAGAGAGGATCTTTGAACACGTCAAACAACAAGCAGGTTAACCCAGCAAGCGGAGCAGAGAACAATGTCTGTTTTCTGTTTGTTTTGGACAAGAATAAACAAAATAAATGTCTTTAGCAAATGGCTGAGATGTAAAAAAGAAGTTAATAATAATAATAATAATAATGTAACAGCAGCGAGGCAGCAGTGTTATAACACACACTTTGGGTTTCAGACATCAACCAGCTGGTAGAGATGCTCACACTGCTTTGTGTTTTACAGAAATAGAGCAGGAGCTTAAAGGGTTAAACTGTGACTAAATCAGTTTAAGGAGCAGAAACTCCTGGAGGCCAGACCTCGCAGCAGGAAGACAAACAGCAGCTCTTCCACAGTTTATCTGTGATGATGTTCCAACATGTTTACAGAATGGCTTCGTCTCCATCAGCTGCACCAGCAGCCGGCGCCAGCCGCCATCTGGACGTCTTCCCCGCCTGGAGACCCTCGCAGGGTTTCTGTTGGGTCCAGATTTAACTCTAAACTCCTTGACGACATCATCAGGAAAACATCTCATCAAAGCTGGAGAACTGGTGGAAATGCTGTAAGAAACAGACTCCTATGTGGGAGGAGGACGCTGTGATTGGCTCGGCGCTGAGAGCGGTCATGTGATCAGCATCCAGTCAGAAGCCATCGTCTGTGTGACGGTAAATAAAGACAACCTTCACACCGCAGTCCTGCAGGACCAACATGGCAGTGTGTGAGACGTCAGAGTTTCTTCCCGTCAGCTGGAGCTGCTGCAGGAGGACGCTCTCCTCCCGCTCACACCTCCACGTCACCTGCCGCCATCTGGAAAGCGTTTAGTCCTGTGACAGTGTGTGTGAGATACCTTGACGCCCTGCACCAGGCCGTTCATCAGGAAGGTGTGCTGAGGAAACGTCTCATGAAGGACCTGAAACACAAACACACACTGAGCTGAGCAGAGAAACAGAAAAACTCAACATGGAGACGGAGGGAGGGAGCTCCGTCACACAGGTCGGCCTTTTCTACACACACCATGAGAGAAGGTTGACGGTTGCCCTGGCAACCAGCTCAGGCAGGTGGGGGCTGGAGATAATCCTGATAATGATTACAGAGTAAACACTCGATGTGTCTCCGTAGTTCGGTTTCTCTAAAGGTCCATTCCTGCTCCCGTACGTAAACGTGGACATGATGATGTCATACGTCGCTGTCCTTCCTTTCAGTTTTCACGTTGCCATGGTTATTAAGGCAGTTTCCGCGAGTGGGCGGGGCTTCAGAGCTCTGAC
The DNA here is from genome assembly GCF_933228915.1 of Telmatherina bonti. Lineage (NCBI taxonomy): Eukaryota > Metazoa > Chordata > Actinopteri > Atheriniformes > Telmatherinidae > Telmatherina > Telmatherina bonti. Next base: position 36,543,666 of record NC_136611.1, read on the forward strand.
ACCGGTCGCTTGCTGGAATGACCTGCTTTAAAGTCCCACTGCAGAACTTTTACCCCCCCCCCCCGGCGACGGCTAACCCAGCCCTGTCCAGCCTGCAGGAGACCATCTCACCATGACTCTTGTTTTCACTCTTTTAATCTTATTGTTTTGTTGCTGCATCAGCGACGTTGCGTTTCAACACATCCAGTTCCTTATGAAGCAAAACGTCACGTCCGGATGTAAAATGTGTTTTACATAACGTAAAACACATTTTACATGTGATAAAAGGCGGGGTGCTTTTTATCTGGCAGTGTCTGCATCATATTCTCCTTCTTCGTTGCTTTTTCTCCTTTTGCCAGTTGAGTCAGCTATAAACCCGACACAGCCAGGTGGCTTCTGGTGGTATCGTTCCGTTTTCTGCGTCAGACGACAGAAAGATAGACTCACTGAGAACCAATGCAGAAGATAGATGAAACGTCCGTCCCTGTCTGGGTTCATGTGCAGCGTGGGGTCATCACGATACTGAAGTTTCAAACTCGATACCGACACAAAGGATGGTGCGCGATACAACACGGAGAGTAAAAAAAACCTTTAGTAACAAATCACCACAAGAATGTCCCACCTTACAGGACGAGAAGATGAATGAACAGAAGACATTAGTGTGGAGTGTGACGCCTGCAGGACGACACGTCCAGCTCCACAGACACCAAAAAGCTGCATTTAACAGCCTGAAACCCAGCAGTGCATTGTGGGAGTTATTACACACACACACACACACACGCTGAAGCAGAAGGCGCCTCATGGGGCGTTCAGGTGCACCTCCCAGCCGGTTCACAGCTGCTTAAACCAGGACGCGTCTCAAAGCGTCTGCGGCGTTTAAACGTCCCGGGAGCCGTGCTGGCAGCCATGATGAATGTTTCAGCAACACAGCTGAACACACTCGGCGTGCTCCTCTGATGAGGGGGTGTGTTGGTGTTACTCACCGTCAGCATAGGCGTGGTCAGCAGCCCCCAGGCGAAGAACTCCAGGAAGATGACCACCACGGCATGAGTCACTTTGGCTCGGCCGCGGCCGTACTGCAGGGAGCAGACACACACGTTAACCTCGCTTCCCACAGCTCGCCGTCGTTTCATACAAACACATCAGGACACAACAGCGTCCAACTACACGGATAAAAGTCCCAACAGAGGCGAGCAGGCGCCTCCTGGTCAGAAACCTGCAGCAGCTCAGCTCTCCTCCTGGCTGCTTCCTCAGCTGCAGGGAAGCTCAAGTCTTCCTCTTGTATCTGCAACCTCCTCCTTTCAGTTCCTACTCCAAACCCTGAAGTTACTTAGAACCGGGCAGCCCAGCTCAGGTGCTCCAGCCCCGCTGCCATGGATCCTGTTGGATCTGGAAGCCAGGTGTGTTGGAGCAGGGACACACTGAAAACCTGCAGGACAGCGGCCCTTGAGGTCCGACTTTGGGCAATAATTAATTAAATTTATCTTCGTCATGACAGACCAGAACAAGGATCTCTTAACTGCTGATGAAGCTCTGGTTGAGTCACATCCAGGTGGGATGGATCCGAATATGTCTCCCTGGAATCTTCTGGAACCAGCAGCACCAGTTAGGAACCAGCATGTCCTCTAACTGGGCTGAACGGAGCTGCTCTTGCTGTTTAGAGTTTTACTTTCAGGTTTTATTTGGCTTTAACAGCTTCCGTATGCAGGAAGTCTTGTCTGTTCGCATGTCCATAAAACACACAAACGCTGCCTTCAGGCCCGACGTGGAATTGGACATTAACAATCAGGAGCACTGTCATTTTTCCTGTAAACCTCTTCAATGTAGACACTTAAACCAAAGACTGTGTGTGTGATTTCAGACAGTTTTTGTGATAAAAACATCCCAACATCTGTGCAGTCCGACTGAAACTTATCGTAAGGAAGACGTCCGTCTGCGAAGCATGAAGATGCAACCGCATATCTCAGTATAAAGGCTGTGCTGAAGGGACTGCCCTCTGGTTTTATCGCCTATCTGCTCCTTCCTCAACAGGAATAAAGCTCGATCCAATTTTACTGGCAGAATACTGGTTTCTATGGTCTATGTCAGCAGGCCTTTCCTTCATCCTGTCCAGAATCACATTTCAGCCTCTCCAAGCAGCAGGACAAACTCTGGCTATCAGGAAAATAATAGTTTTTGCTCATTTTGCTCAGAGAGCACTGTCAGATCTATAAAATCATACAGGATCACCAAGACACATGAAGAAGTGTCATCTTTTCCTGATTTCACATTAAATCGCTCTAAGTAATGCCACTATTAAAAACTAATTCACCATTCAAGTCAATGCTCTAAGATAATTTTCATAATGTAATCTCAGCAGCTCTGAGACCCATCCAGAGTTAATGTCTATTTATGTCTTCATTCTGCACAGCAGGTTATTGGTTATTGTTACCAGTTTACAGATTACTTTATGTTAGCATCAAAAGGGGAGAAATAAACTAAACTTAAGGACCTAAAAGGAAGGTTTGGGTGCTTCAACACAACAGTGTTAGGATAACACAATTATTTCTCTGACAATAACAGCCCCACAAAAATCTATAATAGGAAGATTCCTTGATATAATTTCTACGTTTTTTGTGTGGATGGGATCATCGAAGACAATAAACTTTGGGAAAGATGTTATCTATGTGGACCACAGCAATTAATCTGAAGCACTGTGAAACCACCAGAGCTGAACAACGTACGCAAGTAAAATACAAATAAAACAAACAAACAAAAAAGATGTTAGTCACTAAAACCAATTAAAAAAATAAATAAAAATAAAAAATAAAACAAACTAAGCCTTGCTGGTGTTACAAGCTGAAGAAACGCAAGTTTCTAGACAGGTCATAAATAGCACAAGACACACATCTGGTGTCCAACATGGTTTCTTCCTGTGTTTCGCAGCTCGTTCATAGCTTGCTCCAGTTTCATACAGGTTAAGGTTCATACAAACACAATGTGGTTTTCTAGTTAGTTAGAAACCTGTTCAGGTCTGTGAGTCAAATGTAGAACCTGCACAATCTGGACCTGTTACCACTTATAAAGTCAAAAATAAATAATTACAACCCAAAAACTATTATATTCCTGTACTTAGTCTGCCTGCTTTAGTGAGGATAGGAGGTAGATAGTAGTAGGAAGAAGTGTGTAAACGGTGTGTTTGTTTTAAAGTCAACAGGTTTATAGTTAGATGCACATTTCAGGTGTTCAGAGGCGTCCCACAGAGATCTGTACTCGGCCCACTTCCTTTCTTTAGACATGAATGAATTCCTGACGTGATGCAGCAGTGTGTATTAAGATAAACCTATATAAAAATATAAATATGTAAATATATATATATGTGTGTGTGTGTGTGAGTGTGTGTGTGTATAAATATATGTAATTTAAATATAAACAAGCTCAAGTCTCACATTTAGTGAAAACTGCCATCTGAGAGATCTGATTGGTCTTTTGGCCTTATATGCATCTCAGGACTCTTTTCTGCAGTGAAAATTATTTTCAGAATAAAAGTTAAGATGAACTTTGTTTTGTATGCCAACATCTAATCTTCTCAGACCAGATGTAAGAAAGGAAAATGTGCTTTGTGGCTTCATTCTGGTTATAAAGTATTTGAAGCTGAACTAACAGGAAACACTGACGTCATCGTTGACGAGTGTGAAACTTCTTGACTCTTCCTGGAAATGTAATCTGGATTTACTGGTTGCAGCGTTATGGTTTCTGGAGGGGAACTCTGGCTATCTGAAACAACACATTCAGTTCAGAGCAGCAAGCAGAGGTTTTAGAGCTGAAAACAACACTCAGCTAGCTGCTATCGTAACGGAAGCTAGCAGGAAGCTATAAGCTACATTAGCCCCTGGCTGCTAATCTGATCATGTTTAAAGAGGCTAACAGGAAGCTAGCCAAAAGCTAACAGGAAGCTAGCAGCTAAATTAGCTCCTGGTTGCTAATCTGATCCTGTTAAATATGCTAACAGGAAGCTAGCAGGAAGCTAACAGGTACATTAGCTTTTGGCTACTAATCTGATCCTGTTTAAGAAGGCTAGCAGGAAGCTAACAGCTACACAAGTTCGTGGCTGCTAATTTATCCTGTTTAAAGAGGCTAACAGGAAGCTAACAGCTACATTAGTTCCTGGCTGCTAATCTGATCCTGTTTAAGAAGGCTAACACGAAGCTAACAGCTACATTAGCTCCTGGCTGCTAATATGATCCTGTTTAAAGAGGCTAACAGGAAGCTAACAGCTACATTTGTTCCTGGCTGCTAATCTGATCCTGTTTAAAGAGGCTAACAGGAAGCTAACAGCTACATTAGCTCCTGCTACTAATCTGATCCTGTTTAAGAAGGCTAGCAGGAAGCTAACAGCTACATTAGTTCCTGGCTGCTAATCTGATCCTGTTTAAAGAGGCTAACAGAAAGCTAACAGCTACATTAGTTCCTGGCTGCTAATCTGATCCTGTTTAAGAAGGCTAACAGGAAGCTAACAGCTACATTACCTTCTGGCTGCTAATATGATCCTGTTTAAAGAGGCTAACAGGAAGCTAACAGCTACATTAGCTCCTGGCTGCTAATCTGATCCTTTTTAAGAAGGCTAGCAGGAAGCTAACAGCTACATTAGCTCCTGGCTGCTAATCTGATCCTGTTTAAGAAGGCTAGCGGGAAGCTAACAGCTACATTGGCTTCTGGCTACTAATCTGATCCTGTTTAAAGAGGCTGCTTGCAGCTCCGCTGGTTTCTGAGCCGACCCAGCAGCATGGTTTAAACTCCGCCATCTGAACACCACTCACCGAGCTCCGGACCAACATTTTGTCGTTGGCCTCAGTTGCTGGTCTCTCCCGGTTCATTTCACATCTTGCCGTGACGATTTTCAGTTCCAGTCCCCGACGCTGGACATCCTCCCGATGTGTCTCCGTCTCTTCCAGGGTGCCCCGCCGTGTGGATAAAGCTCTGTCCCTGCTGCGCTAGCATGTACCCTGGTTTACTCCTAGTGTTCGCCGCTGGATGGATCACTCAGGAGACCGACAGCTTTCGCTTCTACAAAAATTTCTCGGCTCTGATTGTAACTTTACCGAATGTCGATTAGATTTGATCACCGGAACACACCGAATGAGTGGCGCTACTTCTTCACTGTGAGATGCTGCTGGATGCTGCTGTGGAAAAGCGACCAAGCCCCGCCCCGCCGGACTGTCATTATTCACAAAATGAGCGCATTTTCTCGCAGCTCATGACATTCCGTCTCCAGTTCAGCTCCACCCTGTCTATCTGATCTCTAAACGGAACAACCTCTGATCCAGGACCAGCCAGCGTGCTGCGGTCACTCCCACGGCTCCAGTCAGCAGGAAAACACGCGCCCTCTACCGAGGAGCGGCTGGATCTGCACTGCAGTCACCGTTTTATCAACTTCACCACGTATGGAACCAAACACGGCCTCCTGGGAAAATACCAGCGTAAACAAGAAGCAGACAAGCCTCTGGTTAAACGTTGCTACTGCTAAGGTTGCACGCGCGAGAAAACAGGTCATATCAAAGTGGGTTAGTATTTGGCAGGAAGATTCGGCAGCGACCTGGGTGCAGTCATCCGGCTGGAGCACTATTTAGCAAGAGGAGAAAGGCGGGACTGCCCTCCGTGGAAGAATTCTTGTTTCAATGCAAAACCTGCACGACGTGCACGAGTCAAATTAGCTGACGTAATATACGCCGCTTCCTGTTTAGACTGTCCAAAGTAAAAGTCTGCCTATACACGGATTTGCCATGTTTACCAGCCACGGAAGGGTAATGCATTAATTATAATTCGTAATTCATAAAATAAAATAAAACACTAACCTTGTTTTTTTTTTTTTTTAACAAAAAACAAATGTTTTTTTTTAACTAATAAATAAATCACATTATCCTATATATATTAATGACATTGACATAATATACCCAATGCAAAATGTCCTTTGGCATTGAAGACACAGCCCTCTTCCCAATCCTCAACTTAACATGACTCAGCAAATGTTTTATCATTTAAATTCTTTTTTACATAAATAAATACAGCCAAAGCCAAAGTAATGATCTTCTCAGATGCAGACGCCAAACCACAGAACCATGTTTTGTACACGCAAGCCTCAGTTTAGACTGTCCGGTTATCACAAAGTTTAGATCTATTCCTCGTCCCTGTTTATTCTACAAATATGTAGGATGGTCACTTTTTGTCCATACAAAGGCTGAGACACTGGCATATTGTTGTTTACATAGCTGGCCATGGTTGGGTTCCTTTCTACACTCCTACCTCTTAACTTTCTCCCAGAGTTCAGGATCTTAACTTACAGTAGGCATATTATTTATTTCTTTAACTTTCAATCCAAGCGTGTAAATTAAGATGAAGGAGAAAAGAAATCCTGCCTGCTCTTCTGTCCAGAACAAACAGTAAAAAGATATCATCTTGACTTGGATGCTTTTAAGAAAATATTGGATGATTTAGGGCAGACACTTCTGTTTGTTGGTGTTCTGCAGGATTTGGGCCTATGGCTTTACTGTTAATAACTTAGTCAGTTTGCAGGTGCGTTTTCGTATTTTTTGACAGGCACACTTGGAAAATGGATTTTAATCTCAATTAGGCTTTTCCTGGTTAAATAAAGGTTTAATAAAAGAAATACTGTGTTGTGCTTGTTGACATAATTAAAACAATATTTGTAAATTTATGCACACATGGTTAATGGAACTTGTAGCTGCTGAAACATTAAGTTATAAGCAAAGTGCAGACAGGGTCATCAGTAATCACCTTAATTATCCTGGTAATTCCAAAAAACTAAGTCCTTTTATGTTTTTAGATAGATAGATAGATAGATAGATAGATAGATAGAAAGAACTCGGGGCTCTTATTTTGAATGGCGCGCCTTCTCTTCCGGTCGTCCTCCATCTTGGCGCAGCGAGCTTGACGCAGCCAGGACTCAAACGGGGGCTGAGCGGATCAATTTGGAGCTTCGGCGGTTGATCGGGGTTATGCGGCGCGGCGGATCCCTGTCTTGGTGAGTACCTGCGGCCTCGAGCCGCTCGCACCGAACCCGCTAACGAGCCATCCGCTCGCGCAGACGTTTTCTCGCAAAGGCGCGAGCTGTGCGCCGTGTTTTCCCCACCAGCAGACCTCCCCTCTCCTTTGTTCGCTTGCGCCTTTTCTTGCACCGCTGCGGATTTTGTAAATACTGGCGCAACAAAGCTCCGCAAAGCTACCGCTTGGCGGAGGAAAGCCAATTAGCTTTGCGCATTTCTGCATGTTTAGCGGGAGGTGAGCGCGGCCGCTTGTGTAACTGCGGGTTAACCGTGACCTCTGCTTGGACATCTTCATCATCATCACCATCCTCAGTCCAGAGCCAGCAGAACTCCTCACAGCCTGCAGAGGGGCCAACATCATGCAGGAGACCACACCGAGCCCGATCCCCAGGTTCGGTCTCAGGGGCGGAACCACCTGGCCCAGCTCCCCGGGGCCAGACATCAACTGGGCCCCCATCTACCTGCAGAGGATGCTGGCTTCCCAGTGGGCTGAAACACAACTGCTAGAAAAGTTTTACATGTTTCCTTTAATGTCCTTTTAGTCATCTGAAACATTTCAGTTCATCTGGGAAACAGGAAACATCTGCAGAGATTTATTTTGTTAGTTTGTTTTAATATATTAGGCATCATGTAGAAGCTGAACCCTTTTAATCCCAGTCAGTGCGTAGACATGATGTTTCAGCCTCAACCAGCTGATTCTGAGGCTAAAATGATGTAAAATAAACTTATGAATAGATAAAGCAGAATAAGGAGCAACCAGAAGTTTGTAGAAATAACACATAGATCAGCAGTGACCAAGCCTTTTCTCATCTGCACATCATTCTCTCACGTCTGAAACACACACACACACGGTTTCCATGTCTACACTTTTTGTTAGCAGAATATTCTGACAGTTTTTACTAAATGTGAGACTTGAGCTTGCAGGCAGGTTTATATTAATACACACTGCTGTATCACAACATCAGGAATTCATTCATGTCTAAAGAAAAGAAGTGGGCCGAGTACAGATCTCTGTGGGACGCCTCTGAACACCTGAAATGTACATCTAACTAGAAACCTGTTGACTGTAAAGCAAACACACACACACACACACACACTCACACTATTTCCATGTTTCCACATGTCTTCCTGCTACTATCTACCTGCTGTCCTCACTGCAGCACCTCCACCTCAGCTGCATCCCACAAACGTCTTCCTGGCTTTATTCCAGCCATAGAGGATCATTATTTTCCTGCTTTTCTCATCACTTGTTGATCTTTGGCTGCTCCTGATTGGACGTTACCGTCAGTTTAAGCTCTCTGATTGGTGGAAAGTCTGACAGGAAGTGTCTTCATCATCATGTCCAGGATATAGAGGTCTCTTAGCAACATGGTGACGAAGATGTGATAAATAATGGTGTTATCATGGATCATTGTGGATTTATCATCTATAGTCTAGATTGTAAACCTCCTGGACGGATAGAAACGCTGGAAAACCTCCGTAGATCAGCTGGAGGGTCACATGACCATCCCAGTTACACACTGCTGGTGCTGAGACGATGATGATGAAAGAAGTGCTGGGGGCACCGCTGATCTAGAAGGGTTTTTAGAGTTAATATAGAAAATAAATGACAATTTACCCCACTGAGGTTCACTCTACTGTGCTGAAGGTTAAAAATGGCCTCTCGACAGTCCCGTTTCCATGGATACCATTTCTGCCTCGGCCAACGGTAGACGGATCAGCTGAAGGTCCAGCTGCATCTCTGAGGTTTAGGTGTTATACGCTGGTGTCAGCGTCTGGTAAATGCAGCATTGTATTTCATATAAAAAGACGAGACACTGGATATACCAGTGCAGGGTTTGTCCCCTCTTGGCTGATGAAGCAACACAGATCTGATCATTATGAGTTTCCTTCTTCTTGGTAATTACACACAGACTGAGACTCTCCACTGATCTTCATGATCTGTTTACAGGGTCGAGGTGGGATTATACCTCCTGCTATCTATGTGTCCATGCTTTGGGCACGTAAACGTCTCATTAGTGGTTGTAGAAAGAGGGCTGTGATGGGATTGTATAGACGGTTAAACGTGTAACATAGGTTCTCATATGACGAATGGGAATTCCAGGCTCATCTCCGACATGTTGGCATCTACGGTAACGTCCGGTAGCGTTTAGTGCAGGCCTCTTCAAACGGCGGCCTGCGGGTCACATGCAGCCCAGAACCAACTTCTATCTGGCCCAGCTTATGTAAAAGAATAAAGATATTAATCAAGAACCTTCAGTCATTCCTACGCTGGTTAAGTAGCCTACAATCCTACAGTTGTGCAGACCATGAATGCAACACTTGGTTGCCTAGCAACATTAACCCCAGGGTGTTGTTTTGAAGTTGTAAGAGTAGCACTAGCAAACATGTCCCAAAACGTAAAATTGTCAACAAAAACCGCGAATTTAACCCCATCTGGACTGATAAGTATTTGTTTATTTTGCCGTCACATTCGAGCACCAAACCGATGTGTTTCATATGCAATGAGTGTGTGGCGGTGTTTAGAGTATAATATAATGTATATTGGACCTTTTTATGTTAAAAGTTAGGAGAAAAATAGGCTCTGACTGGAATTTTCATTATTTTTTGTGCATTTGCCCTTGTCATGTGGAACTGAATTTGAAATAGAAAAATTGTTAAACTACTTACTTTTCAAAATGTAAATGTATCTTTATTTATTTATTTATTCATTTTGTCTGATTTATTTTACCTTACTTTATTTACTGGCTCTGATCATTTTTTTTATTTGAAAATCTGGCCCACCTGAACATCTAATTGAGTAGCCCTGGTTCAGTGCATCTGGGATCCGACTGTGATGGAGGATTGTTTTGGTGACTATTCAGATCGATCAGTGTGTTTTTATTGCTGTATTATCGCTGCTCCGGTACGTCACATGGAAGAAAAGAGACCTGCAGTAGCTTTTCACTGCTTTCCTGCTGGGAAGAAGACAGAAGGTCGCCGAACATCAGGCCTAACTATAGTAGCCTAATAATAACAATAATATTATTAATAATAATAATGATAAAGATAATTATAATGATATACCTGTGAACATAATGTCTCGACCTGTATAATAAATAATTTGTAGTTTTATGTAACTTTACATTTTCTTTAACCTTTAAGGCTGTAACAAAGAAGGGAATCATTTTTATTATATTCTGATTTTTGACTGTTTCATTCGTCTTCCTCACTTTGTTTCTGTTAATAAATAAAACGATCTGCTACGCTGCATCTTCGCAGAGCTGATGCTAGGTCTTGGTGATACGACCAAGACCTAATATCCCTATGGAGCTCACATTACATCCCATAACGATACATAACCATATAAAACTGTGTAATGTTGTGTCAGTCATCAGTTATGTTTCAGATGTTGCTAGGCAACAGCAGCAGTGATCTGCTTCCATCTGGGGGAACTATGGCCGTATGACATTCCACAGGTAAATACCTGCTGCAGCGTTTGGTCTTGAGTTTATTCTGAGCTTTCTCCTCCACTTGACGCTGCCTTGCTGGTTGACTCTAGTCTTTATTCTGTATTCTTTATCCTGATTCCTGCAAGTGATAAAATGAGTTAATTGTGTCGGAGTCCGTTGTTGGGAATGTGAGCTAGTCTGTTGTCGGTTCCACGTCGCTCTTTTTATATCCAGACTGCATCCAGACAGAAATTTCCCTCTTTTAGGAACAAGCTCATCAGTTTGGGTTGGCTGCTCATCTTTTAGTGAATTATCCTCTGAAACACGTCTGCTACCGTCTTCCTCCATGTTTGGTTATATATTGCAGCGTGCTGTAAAGCGTGTCTTAATGTAAATAACAGCAGTAAAGCAGCTTATCATGGCGCAAACGATAGAGCCTCATATGAAACGACATTTTATATTGTCCAGATGATATATACATCGTCATATCGCCCAAGCCTAGTTGACGCTGTTGCTGCCAGCGACGGTCAGAGTTTTCTTACTTAGTGGTTAAGATGTAAACATCAGCAAACATCTGCTAAGGCCGAGGTTAGTTAGCTCCTCTCTGTTTAGCTTCTCTGACCTGTTAGCAAGTCGGCGTGTTGTTGTTGTTTTCTGCGTAGAAGCTAATCTGTGTGTTGTTGTTTTCTGGATAGAAGCTAATCATCATGTTGTTGTTGTTTTCTGGGTAGAAGCTAATCTGTGTGTTGTTGTTTTCTGGATAGAAGTTAATCATCATGTTGTTGTTTTCTGGGTAGAAGCTAATCGGTGTGTTGTTGTTTTCTAGGTAGAAACTAATCGGCGTGTTGTTGTTTTCTAGGTAGAAACTAATCGGCGTGTTTTTGTTTTCTGGGTAGAAGCTAATTGGCGTGTTTTTGTTTTCTGGGTAGAAGCTCATCGACGTGTTGTTGTTTTCTGGGTAGAAGCTAATAGGCTTGTTGTTGTTGTTTTCTGGGTAGAAGCTAAT
>NC_136611.1:36562624-36577624 GCF_933228915.1 Telmatherina bonti
GAGGTTTGTTTGCCAAGTCAGAGTGAAGAGTTTGCATAAAACACACATGGGTCGAGCTTCATAGTTTGGTTTGGAACAATCAACAAAACCATATTTCAGGAAACAGTCTTTGTACGCCCTTGGTCTTGTTTTTCTCTTCTGATTCCTCAAAAGTACAACCTGCTGCTGTGTCTGGTTGAAGGCATCCACTGGTTCCGCTGTCCTCACGGCCATCATCACAATGACATCTTTCACGTGAACTACATAGCGAAGTAGCGTCGCTAACATTAGCTACACTCTTTTCTTTGGCTGAATCTGTCATTATTTGCCTTTGAAGAGTTGTTTCAAGTTTATTTTTATGCTGGCAGATGGAAGTTTGGCCGGGTGCAGAGTTATCCTGGTCTTTAGCAGGGCTTTTCTTCTTCATTAGCCAAGCATCCATTTCCTTCTCCAGCTGCCGACTCTTCTGGGTGACGTGCAGTAGAGATCACAAGCAGGGTTTCCTGTTGTTAAAGAAAAGGACGCGCTCCCTCATGTGGCTGATGGGTGGACTGCACACATAAATATTGATCAAGAGTACTCCGGAAAAAAGACAAAAAAAACCTTTTATATATAGCGACCCATATGAAATCCCCCGCGACCCACTTGTGGGCCTGGACCCCATCTTTGACGGGTATAAAACACACCCCTGTGATACCAGCTGGTAAGAGCCGGTTACCATGGGAACCAGGTGGTTAACACCTGTAACTGAACAGGGATGGCATCGACCCAGTCTGTCCCAGTCGGCACATAGATCCAGGAACGATGCTGTAGGAGTCTAAATCTGCATATTAGCCACCACCACCCCCACCCCCCAGAGGCCGGCGCCTCCATGGGGAAGCATTAAACACACATGTCAGCGCAGTATTTACATGTTTACAGCGACCAGTCTGGCGGCCTCACACGTTGTCGTCGACGCCGCTGAGGTTCGCCCTGACTGCAGAAGAATAAAGCTCCTCGCAGCTGGACAGACTGCGTTTCTGCTTCCTTTGCAGGATTTTTATTTACCTTTGGACGTGTTTCTGTAAATCTGCAGCTGTTTTCCAGAAAATTCATGAAACTGAATCGTGATTTAAAAACATGAACTGAGTTTAAACGTGGCAGATCTCCTGTTTATACCCCAACATTAAGCTCTGAGTGGAAGGTTCATGTAGTATTATCAGTTTCTGCTTGTTCTCTTACCCGTGTTTTAGTTCTGGTGATGCTCGGTATGAAGTTGTGGGTCGATAAGTGCAGCATGTTAGATGTTTGGCTGCAGAGTGACCTTTAACCTGCAGAAATCAGGTTAGTTTCCTTACTGGTGAACCACATGCAGCTGCTGTCTGACGTTGCTTCGTTCCTACCTCCACGTTGGAAGTTAGGGTTTGTCAGCAGTGGAGGTGTTTCACCAGAAAACCACTTGATCAGTGTGTGATCTGATGCATCAGACTGGCTCGTTTCCAGCCCATCCATGCAGAGCCTCCAGTTGGCCCAGTTTCATCCAGTCTGCTGCTGTTTGTCCCTGAGCAGCTCAGATGTACAGCATGTATTCACATCAGACATTCCTTACATTTGGTCAAACCAGTCAAACCAGTCAAACCATTAGAATAATATCTCCCCATTTCCACCAGAGGTGGCGCTGCACTAGTATTTAGCAGAAGAGAGGAGCAGACCGGCGTGAAGAAGAAAACTCTGTTTCCTCCACCTGCCAGTTAAACATGGAGACCAAACTATGGCTGTTTTGGGTTTTTATTGTGTCTTATGCAAGTATCCTGCAGAAATCCACTGCAACAATGGACGCAGTATGAACACCAGACGAGGCAGAGGACCCTTAACGCCATCGCTATGGATTTACCCACAATGCAACGCTACGCCACATGCAGGAAGGGACTTGGTTTGTAGTCCGCTTCCTGTATTTGGTCCACTTGAAACGGACCGAGACCTGCGTTTGTAGGTGGACCAAGTCCGCTTCTTTGATCTGAATCAGAATTCGTTTGGTGCGTTCACATTTCCCCAAACGAAGCGACTTTCCCGTCTCTCTCTCCCGTCCTAAAGCACTCCCAGGCGGCCAGTCTCAGTCGGCTCCGGCTGCAGGTCCATGTAGAATAACTGCAGTAGGTTGTGGAAGTTCACCTAAACATAGTTTATACCATTGTCAGTGACAAATGGCTGCATTATTTTCCTATACATAGTTCGGCCAGTTAAACACTGTAATATCCCTCCGTTACGGGGCGTTACCATAGCAACGCGTTAACCAGCTGGTTCAGATCAGCTGTCTTTTAACAGGTGAATGAGAGAAACGTGCTGCAGCCTGACAGCGGTTGTTTGGTATAAAACGTACATCCAGGCCAACGTAAAATAGTTCCTATATAAGCGGTAAAAGCGGATTAAACAACTTGGAACCGTCCATTAGACGGTTATAATGCACGACACGGAGTCTAGAACACCACGACGCGCAGCGTTGCTTAAAAATACTGGATAATTGTGTTAAATAATCCAGATCTCAATTTTAGTTTAAATAATTGTGATTATAATTTTTGTCATAATCGAGCAGCTCTACGATGAAGCCACTTCCTGTCAAGCTTTCTTCTAATGACTCCATTAGTTTTATTATTCAAGTGATGGAACAACAGGAACACGACAGAAATCAGGAGCACATCCACCACAGTCAGCTGGCCGACCACCAGTTAAACCAGTTAGAATGAGGTGACCTCACCTGGAGGACTGAAATAAGACCTGAGGTCTGTAGGATGAATCCTGATTTTCTCTTATGGAACTTCAGAGTTTTCTGCGTCACACTGCTGGTTGGGTAAATCACCATGGTAACGAGCGCTAACCGACTAATCTGCTGCGGAGCAGGTAAAGTTCTAGAGACCATCCAATCAGATCTCTTGGAAAATGGCTGCCCATTCTCAGAACATCCTGTCCATGTTGGCGGCGGACGGTGGGAGGAGCTTCAGAGAGTTTAGGGACGGATTCATCCTGATGAAGGAATAAAACTCATCGCTGTCCGTTTGCCTCTAAAGTAAGGACATGACTAACACCTGCAGAAACAGGGAACCGCAACTCGTGTCGTCACGGCGGGGAAATGATATTCCAACACAAAGCTCCTCCCATTGGGGGCGGAGCCTCAGAAAATGGAATATTTAAGGAAAAGAAGGAAGTGAGGAAGTTCTGCCTGAACGTCTGAAACTCAGCGTGTTTATATTGTCACATCAGTAAATACCCTATCACATCACCTGCTGATGCATTACCAGCGTCAGCAGCATCCCTACCCTGCTGTTGCTACGGCAACCGGGTTGCTTTTGGTCTGGATGGTGTGTTGAATCTCCGGGGAGGAGGCAGCTCTGCAGGGTTTTTCCATGTCTGTGATTGGTCAGTCTGCAGACTCCGCCCCTTTTTGTGAGCATGTGAGGTTTTCCTGATGTTAGTTCCACCCGGTAGTGCAGGCTTCAGTGTGTGTGTGTGTGTGTGTGTGTGTGTGTGAGGTGTGTGTTGACGTGCGTCTGTCTGGTTTCTCTCCCCAGAATCGACCCTGCGTCTGCTCATCGAGTCCACCAGCATCGTCTCCAGGTGTTAGTCTGCACCTGGCCTGAATGCACCATTCCCCGGGCCCGGCCTAATTCCTGGTGCTCTTTCACTCCCACCTCCACCTCCCTCCTTTCCCTACCCTCCCCCCTCCTGCCCCTTCCTCCATCCTCACCCTCCCCCTCACCCCCGCCCGGTGTCACTCAGCCAGACTCGATCCAGCTGCCCGCCACAGGTGGATGAATGAAGACCCCATTCAAGAGCCCCGCGGCCCCGCGGCCCCGAGCAGACGGGGGTGAGTTTTCCTGCTCGCGGTCAGAGCCGAGCACCCTGCAGGAAGGACGTGAAGCTGACAAGGTGTGTGCTTATGTTCCAGGACATTCAGGCGTGTCTGCAAACATGATGAAGAAGAAGAACTCACACAAGTAAGTTCTGTGACGAAGCCGAAGAGTTTCCTCGGGACTGGAGCGTGAGACCAGAGTGTCGCGGTTTCGTTGCTCTCAGGAAGAAGCTCCAGAAGTAAACACTGGAAACTTCCTGAAAGCTTTTTTATTCTTCGGAACAATCAGGTCGGGTTTAGTTTGCTGACTCAGCGTCCTCGTTCACGGGACTAGATTCATCGACTTTTAGGTCAAACCTTCGTGGCGGTGATGCCTACGGTCCTCCCGCTGCGGTTCTGGTGAAACTGGTCTGAACACGGCGGATCCGCCAGAATGAACCCATGTTCTGAGACTCCAGAACCACGTGGTTCTGGTTAGTCCCCTGTAACACCCGGCAGTGCTGGAGGACTGGAGGCTGTCTGCTCTCTGATTGGACAGTTTCAGCATCCAATCAGAAAGCGGTGGAGAGATGGAGCCAAAATTCTGCACCTGACCTCAGAAATGACTCGAAAGGTTTGTTTAAAACCACAAAGTCTGAGAATCGATCGTTGTTAGCAGACAGAAGACACGAAGCGATGCGAGTCCAACTGAATTCATGGAAGCGTCTCAAAGAGACGAACCGACAAACCAAGGACGTGAAGATCCGTCATGTTCTTCATCTCTTCTCTGTCTGTGTGGCTGTCTCCCTCCGTCCCGGCAGGAAGCAGAGGACCGCGGTCGGTCTGGGGAAGACTCTGGCTCAGCCCCGGAGGAACATTGTCGGCTGCAGGATCCAGCACATCTGGAAGGAAGGCAGTAAGTCCAACGTGGACCATGGCAGTTCCCAATCGTTTCATATAAACGGTTTCATGTCATCGCTGGTTTGTTTTCAGGTAAGTCGTCTCAGTGGAAGGGGACGGTCCTGGACCAGGTTCCGGTCAACCCATCCCTCTACCTGATCAAGTACGACGGCTTCGACTGCATCTACGGGCTGGAGCTGTACTCGGACGAGCGGGTGGTGGGCCTGGAGGTCCTGCCAGACCGAGTGGGTGAGGATCCGCCGTCTCCAGACAAACCCGTGTCCTCAGTCCAGGTCCGGGTTTAACATCCTGATGGCGGTCTAGACCCGACCCTGGTCCTGAAGGACCGGTGTCCTGCAGGTGTTCCTGACTCGGACTACACGAGCTCTGCACACGTCTGCTAAACACACTGATGTCAATCAGGTGTGTTGCAGCAGGAACACATGGAGTGCACCGGTCCTCCAGGACCAGGACTGGGTCTAGACTGTTCAGGTCCAGGTTTAGCATCTCGATTGGGATGAGGGAAGGAGGGAAGCCGCTGAGGTTTCCCTGTAAAATGCTTGTCTGTGATTGGTCCAGCTCAGGCCCGCGTGAGCGACTCCATGCTGGCGGAGACGATGATCGGTAAGGCGGTGGAGCACATGTTCGAGACGGAGGACGGTCCGAAGGAGGAGTGGAGGGGCATGGTTCTGGCCCGGGCACCCATCATGACATCCTGGTTCTACATCACCTACGAGAAGGACCCGGTTCTCTACATGTACCAGCTGCTGGACGACTACAAGGAGGGAGACCTGCGCATCATGCCGGACTCCAGTCAGTCCGCCGGCCCCGCACGACTCCATCTGTCTGCTTTGCCTGGTCTGTTTCCATGGTAACGTGTCTGTGTTTGTGTGTGCAGACGACAGCGTGGCGGCGGAGCGGGAGCCCGGCGAGGTGGTGGACAGTCTGGTGGGCAAACAGGTGGAGTACGCCAAGGAGGACGGCGGGAAGCGCTCCGGGATGGTGATCCACCAGGTGGAGGCCAAACCCTCCGTCTACTTCATCAAGTTCGACGACGACTTCCACATCTACGTCTACGACCTGGTCAAGACGTCCTAAGACCAGAAAGCCTCCCACCCCCACTCGACCCCTCCCCCCCCACCACCACCAGGGTTGGACACATCCTGAGAGACCAGACATGTTTTCTGTCCTTCATAAGACGCCTTAAAACCAGGACAAACGGCAGTCCTTCAGACCAGCTCCACCTTCTCATTCACACCATCTTCTCTGTCTGACCGCTTAAAAAGCCCCCCCACCAGAAACCCTGCCCCCCGACAGATGCAGTCCAGACACAGACCTCCTCCCCCGAAACCCTGGCGGATCCTCTGGGACCTCAGACGGAGTCTTTCGGGGTTAATGACAGGACTCGAGGAACTGTCACCTGAACGTTCTGCGTCAGCTTGTCCGGTTCCTGGTCCGACTCGGTTCCTCCTTTTCCCGTCGCAGTTAACGCGTCCGTCTGTGTGCCAAAGCTACCGTTACTCCTGGATTCTGACACAGCGGTGGTCTGAAAGCCGTCTGGGGGCTTTGAGTCCCGTTCCTGCAGCAGCTGGACGTGGTTCCACACGTCTCTTCAGCCTCCTGCAACACAACCATCCTGGAAAAACCACAAAAAGAGGAACTTTCCTGAGCATTTCCCGACCCATAACCCCGCCGTGGTGGTGAAGTGGACCCCTGGTGTCGTTGTACAGTCTCCTCTCTGTCTATATGTCGATATGAGCTGGCACATCCACGCGCTGCTTCTCTGTATCGGACCTGTTCCTGCTTCTCTTCTGTCCTGTGGAAACACGTAGCTGTAGGAAGCTTGCTGGTCTCGACCTGATCGCTGCTCACCGTTGCAGGATGCACGTCGCTCCGGTTCCAGCTGTTGGAGTTCATGAAGGACTTTTCGGGTTGGGTCGGCGTCCCGCTCGTTCTCCTGCTTGTTTGGACTCTGATTGACCCGTCTGGAGGAAAATGGGAATTCCCCTCCAGTTCCAGTGTAAACCAGTTTGCTTTGTGTTGTCTGGATCTGGGGAGAAATTGATCATTTAACCTCCTTGCTGGCTCCAGATCTGATAGTAGCGTTGCTAGGAAACCAGCGTTGGAAGAATCCAGATCTATGGACCAAATGAGTCTTGTTTGGAAATGAAAACGGTTCTGTTAACACTTTACTGTAGGATTTTACTTTAGATGGTTTCCATGTTTACATGTTCTGGTTCCGGATCACATGTATGTGGCTCAATCTGACGTCATCACTCCAGATTTAGTTCTTTTTAATTCTGTGAAACTGAGTCTTTTTGTTATTTTGTATTAAAATGAGTCATTGAGTCATTCTGAAACTGAATTTAACACGTTTTCTAGATAAGTTCTGGTTCTGGTTCTGGTTCTGCGGCGTAGAATCCAGCGTCTGCACCCGTCTCAGTCTGAAGGAGATTCTGCCCTCGGTCCACCTCGTCCCAGATAAAGCAAAGGAGAGCTTAAAACCTTCTGGTGGGGAGGAAAACCCTTTAAAATGAAGGTTTTCTGGAAGGATCTTGAACTTTGAGTTGGAATCCCTTTCTTTTTTTTTTGGAGCAGACCAGAAGTCCGATTCCGACTACTTCTCCAGCATCATTCTCTGGATTTGACCAGTTTATGTCCGTCTTTACGAATGTTTTCCCTTTAAATCTGACTCTCCTGCTAAAGATGAAAGACTGATGTAGAACAATCCAGAACGGCTTCAAAGCATTAATTATAGTGTCGTTTAGAGGAAATCTGGCTGGGATACATCCGATGTTTTAAGTTTAGTTAGACATCTCTTCCACTACATTCATCACCATCCACTATATTTAACTAAAATGCACAAAATAAATCTCAAAACTAACTATTGAATTCTGATAATGAGAAATCAGCATCTTAGGACTGATTTATGAGGCTCTATGACTCATTTTCCCCAAATCTGTGTTGCATTTTCTGATTTATTTTGATCTATACAAGCTGTTTTCCTTGTTTAAATATTTGCTTTTATTCCCAGAATCCGTTTCAGATTAATGTTTCTATGGAGTCAGTCGTTCTAAGAAATACGCTGCTTTACATGGACCTTTCCAGAACATTTAACCCAGATTTCAGACTTTGGTCTCATTTATTCTAATATTACAGATCTGTCCAAACCTTAGAAATGACACGTCAGACCTTTTCCTTTCAGATTCTGGACCGGATCCTATGAAAGGTGCAGATGTAAAATCCAGACCAGTTGTTGAGCTGCCTTTCCACTAAATAAACCTGGTGTTTATCAGAGTTTAAAGCAGAGCGACGTGATCTGGAAGACGTTTTATCGTGGAGCTCCAGATCAAAGCGAAGGCGATTGGAAGACGTTTTATCGTAGCGCTCCAGATCAAAGCAAAGGCGATTGGAAGACGTTTTATCGTAGAGATCAAAGCGAAGGCGATTGGAAGATGTTTTATCGTAGAGCTCCAGATCAAAGCGATGGCGATTGGAAGACGTTTTATCGTAAAGATCAAAGCGATGGCGATTGGAAGACGTTTTATCGTAGCGCTCCAGATCAAAGCGAAGGTGATTGGAAGACGTTTTATCGTAGCGCTCCAGATCAAAGCGAAGGCGATTGGAAGACGTTTTATCGTAAAGATCAAAGCGATGGCGATTGGAAGACGTTTTATCGTAAAGATCAAAGCGATGGCGATTGGAAGACGTTTTATCGTAGAGCTCCAGATCAAAGCGAAGGCGATTGGAAGACGTTTTATCGTAGAGCTCCAGATCAAAGCGAAGGCGATTGGAAGACGTTTTATCGTAAAGATCAAAGCGAAGGCGATTGGAAGACGTTTTATCGTAGAGATCAAAGCGAAGGTGATTGGAAGACGTTTTATCGTAGCGCTCCAGATCAAAACGATGGCGATTGGAAGACGTTTTATCGTAGCGCTCCAGATCAAAGCGATGGCGATTGGAAGACGTTTTATCGTAGAGATCAAAGCGAAGGCGATTGGAAGACGTTTTATCGTAGAGATCAAAGCGAAGGCGATTGGAAGACGTTTTATCGTAGAGCTCCAGATCAAAGCGAAGGCGATTGGAAGACGTTTGGAAAGGCAGGGGAAGCGTCTGGGTTCAGGAATGTGTCCCACCCCATGTATGAACATTTATTCCAGCCTGATGAACCTGGCGGGACTCCAGAACCGGCCCGGTTCCCTCTGCACCCTCGCCATGTCATCATCTGGGTCATCGTTAAATGGTCTGGTTCTGGAAGCGGGAAGCTAACTCCTCCGTCTGGAAGCTGCTGGATTCGGCCGAGGTCTGGTGTTTTCCAGAAAAGCCTGGATGTGTGTGTGTGTGTGTGTGTGTGTGTGTGTGTGTGTGTGTGTGTGTGTGTGTGTGTGTGTTGTTTTTGCATGCTCCTCCCGGCTCCGTGTAAATCGCTGTTTGTTGCATGTGTGTGTAGTTTTCAGTTGTTGGGCTAATTTCTGTCTGTTGCGGCTTCTCGTGCCTTTTGCTTTCTACTTTCTAGTTTCATTTTGTACTTGGTGTCCCACAGGCCGGTTTCTTTTGGGTTATTGATGCAAGATGATATAGAAACAAGCCCACCTGCCACAGAAGTGACAGAGATCATGATGACGTCACTTCTGCGGCTGGGGTGGATTGTTGCAGAGTGCCAACTACAGAAGCCGGTGTTGTACAGCAGTGATATGTACTGAAATAAACCATTCCTGTTTTTTCACTCGTCTCATCATGTTTTCTCCTGCAAACCTGGATTCACACAATAACAATGTGAGTTTTGGATAAATCGGTTTAGCTACATGCCTATAATAGCTCTCGCTGAGATAAAGCCATTTTCACATTTCTAATAATGACATGTACGAACTTTATTCATGTAAGACCCATTTGTGCTGGACGCATAAGATGGATTTCGTCCGTCTCCTGAGTCAGTTATATATACTACTATAATAAAATAAAGGAAACAACTAAACAACACTCTGTAACTCCAAGTCAACCAGACTTCTGTGAAATGGAACTGTCCACTTAGGAAGCAACACTGACTGACAATCAGTTCCACCTGCTGTTGTGCAAATGGAACAGACAACAGGTGGAAATTATAGGCAACTGGCAAGACACACCCAATAAAGGAGTGTTTCTGCAGGTGGAGACCACAGACCACTTCTCAGTTCCGATGCTTTCTGGATGATGTTTTGGTCTGAATGCTGGCGGTGCTTTCACTCTAGTGGTAGCATGAGACGGAGTCTACAACCCACACAAGTGGCTCAGGTAGTGCAGCTCATCCAGGATGGCACATCAATGCCAGCTGTGGCAAGAAGGTTTGCTGTGTCTGTCAGCGTAGTGTCCAGAGCATGGAGGCGCTACCAGGAGACAGGCCAGTACATCAGGAGACGTGGAGGAGGCCGTGGGAGGACAACAACCCAGCAGCAGGACCGCTACCTCCTTCTTTGTGCAAGAAGGAACAGGAGGAGGAACTGCCAGAGCCCTGCAGAATGAGCTCCAGCAGGACACAGATGTGCATGTGTCTGCTCCAACAGTCAGAAACAGACTCCATGAGGGTGGTATGAGGGCCCGACGTCCACAGGTGGGGGTTGTGTTTACAGCCCAACACCATGCAGGACGTTTGGCGTTTGCCAGAGAACACCAAGATAAATTCTCCACTGGCGCCCTGAGCTCTTCACAGATGGAAGCAGGTTCACACTGAGCACATGTGACAGACGTGACAGAGTCTGGAGACGCCGTGGAGAACGTTCTGCTGCCTGCAACATCCTCCAGCATGACCGGTTTGGCAGTGGGTCAGTAATGGTGTGGGGGGGCATTTCTTTGGAGGGACATACAGCCCTCCATGTGCTCGCCAGAGGTAGCCTGACTGCCATTAGGTACCGAGATGAGATCCTCAGACCCCTTGTGGGACCATATGCTGGTGCGGTTGGCCCAGGGTTCCTCCTAATGCAAGACAATGCTAGACCTCATGTGGCTGGAGTGTGTCAGCAGTTCCTGCAACATGAAGGCATTGATGTTATGGACCGGCCCGCCCGTTCCCCAGACCTGAATCCAGCTGAGCACATCTGGGACATCATGTCTCAAACCAGGGAGGAAGAAGACTACACGAAGAAACCACCATATTAAACACCTGACGAAGTTGTTGAGAACAGCCAAAAAAAAAACAAAAAAAAAAAAAACAGTATTTTTCTTCTGGTGTTTTTGGATGGTTGTTAATAGTGGTGCATGACCGTGAACCACTGGTGTCAGAACTCTGAACTCAGCACTGCCCACTAGTGGATGAGCTGACTTAACTACCATTGCAACATGGAAGTAAGAGGATGGTGACGACCTTTTTATTTGCGTACATTAGGGAGAAAAATGGATCTTAAATGTGGTTGTTTTGTTTTTTTTTTAAATAACAAGGTTATAATTTCACAGATTTCATGCATTAATGATTTAATTTTGACAGCGCTGGTGAAAAATAAATTACCAAATGTATTTGATAAACAATGTTGTATATCTTTTACAATTATCTGGTGACCCTGAAGGGGGTCCTGACCCCCAGTTTGAGAACCAGTGTTGTGAAGAGTGCTCCACCACACGATTCCTGCAGTTGCACTACTCACGTCTTACAGCAAGATACCACATTACTCTGCCAGAATAAAAAGCATCTAATGTCTGTTTTTTTCCTCCTGTAACGCCAGCAGCTTTCGCTGAGTCATGGTTTCTGTTCTGAAATGTCACGTGTTGGATTAATTTTTCACCAAAATCTTATATTGATACATTATCAAGATTTTTAACCTGAAATTTCTGGAGAAAAATAAATAAACTTTCAACTATATTTTACCCACTTTCACATTTATGGTATTTTATTTTATTCATCCATTTATTTTAATGTAATAAATTTTTATTTGAAAATGTATAAAATTGATTCCCACATCACTGTTTACTTCTATTAACGACAAACTACAGGTTAGTTATCATAGCAGCATATTTCCCCATGTTTGTGTGGATTCTCTCCGGGTTCTCCAGCTTCCTTCCACCGTCCAAAGACGTGCATGTTCGGTTAGAATAGAATAGAATAGAATAGAATCCCATGTCCAAACCCACTTCATGCTGCGTTCAGGGACATATGAATGAGGGATCTGGCCTACGTTGGTGACCTACAGCTCTGGCCTGCTTTCAGATAGAAACCCATTTAAACGCGTCATGAAATATAAAATTTTGACTTTCATGGTTTAGACACAAATGCAGGTTAATCTTTTAGGAAAACAAATGTGTCTCGCCCACAGTTTCTGTGTTTATACACAAATTATTGCTCCAAACAAAGGATTTGTGTTGTTTTAAATGGACCTGAGGTGTAAAGGAGCTGGGACGGACATATTTTTAGCTACGTTGCCTTCAGGATGTTTTCTTCTGTTAACTCCCATTCCACATAAAATCTGGATTTCAGACTGAGACGTAATTCTCCTGTTTTTAACTCACCACCACCTTAATTCTGTTAACATTAAAGTAAAATAAATATTTATTCGTTACTTCAGCCTTTCTGGCGCTAACGGATCAACAATAGTTTAGAGAGGACCTTTAATTTGCAAACAGCGCTTAATTATTGGAGAGTTTGCTCCGTGTTGCCCTCTCATTTGTCTGAGTGACTCAGCAGGCAGCATGTCGTCATAGCAACGCCAACGAGGGGTAAACCAGTGTCTGTTTCTGCGTCAAGCCAACGTGTTGCGTTCAGGTTGCATTATACATGTGTCACAGAGGGAAGGTCCCGGCAACCGTAGGTTGGTACAAAACTCGGACTAATGAGGAAAACTGGCTCCGTCTGCATTGCAGGAAGAGACGTTTGAGGTCAGGATGGACAGTAGGACGGTAGACAAGCTGCTGTCTGGCATGGACCACTGTCTCTCCACCACACAGACAGACAGCAAACAGCCTTCAGAATATTCAATTCTGGAGTTCTGTTACTTATCTATGAATCTCATAGTTTCCATATTTTATTTATAAATAGTATATTTTCTTTAGATATGCCATTGCATCACATGTTGTGTTAGATTATTTTCTGTTGTTACTGATTTGACATATGTCTGCACTACTTATAGCTTATTTTTCTGTGCTGTTTTTATTAGGGGTGAAAAAATCAAATCGAAAAATAAAAAATCTGGATTTTTTTGTTTCACAATTTTAAAATCAATTTCTTTGTTTAATTTTTTTTTCAATTAAATAAAATTAATCCACTATCAAATTTTTGTCATTTTTATTGGTTTTATTGATCTTTTTACTGGTCTTCTTGGGCATTATGGCAGCAGAATGATGGTCTGACAACTGTGTTGTTTTCTCCTAACTGAAATCAAGAAAAATTACAAGCAAGAAGAAGTTTTATAAATTTTATTTTGTTTTTAATCTACAAAAATCATCAGTATTAAAGAATTTTGTGAATTACAATTTAAATAGAATCAGCACCCAAAAAAATCGGAATCGAATCGGGACAAAAGCATATTGTCACAGCCCAGGTTTTTATACAATAAATGATCATGTTTTAAGTCATTTTTAAGTACATACTGATGCGCTTTGTTTTGGGTTTTTTTTTTGTTTTTTTTACACCCAAAGAAAGCCAGAAATAAAATAATCTGGACTCTCTAGTCTCTTATAAACGGCCGAGTTGACAGAAAAATCTTCTTGAATGTCCGTGTCCCATTTTTCTTTTAAATTTCTTTTCTTTTTCTTTTTTTTAAGATCCTGGAGACTAGGATGAAGAATCAAGCTGCTATTGTGAAGTATTCACTTTGAGCTCTGTAGAGGTGCACCGACTCTTGTTGTGACTCATTTATTGGGTTTATATGTATTTATTTCTTTAAACAAATCTCTGGGTCCCGTTTTCCTTGTAAGCGTGTAAATGGTTTGGTAAAGACCATAGACTGTACATAAAGAGAGAAAGACACAAGATAAAGAGGTAAAGACACACCTCGTCAGGGAACGCTGCATCGTGGCTGCAGTTCCAACCCGGAACACCAGGTGTCGCTGCAGCTCCGTTTGCCCCCATAATCCACCTCGTCAGATGGATTAAAAACTGCTTTCAAAACGAAATTATTTGACATAAAAAAGGTGACTTTTTAGCACTTAATTTTCAGGTTAACACTTTATGTTGATGATAATTAGTGTAGGAAAACATTCTGTAATGAATAGTCTTAAAACCGTCAGTCAGAAAGCTGGATTGTTTTTATAGAAGCCCTTCGCGCGAGACTAACTGCAATGATCTTCCTGGTCAAACACATGATGATTGGTGCGTTCACGGTCTGTCTGTGAAAGGTGCTGCCTCTTGTTACGCAATGCGCCTCAGCCCATCTGATCTTCATACTGTAAACAACACTGATTAGTATATTTATTGATCTGTTATAGTTCAGTGTCGTCGTTACTGATCATCCAATGGGGAGTCACGTGACCCTTCTGAAAGCCGGGTTGTCAAGAATAAATCATAGGGATAGACATAAAACTAGAGTTAAACTTGTCAGATATGTTAAGAGACTAGACTGTTCCCTTTCTGGTCTTCCTTCTAAAACTTTATTTACACTAAATCGTAACATTAAAGTACCGTAATTTCTTAAAATTTTACAAGAAATGACAAAGTGTCATTACAAGACTCAGTAAACTCAGTTTAATCATGTTTTGTTCATATACTCCTTTATTTATGAACATTGAATCGAGTCTTTGTCAAACAAATATCAATCAAAATTAATACTGTGTAAAATGTAATTATGATCTTTAACCTTTAATACATTAAGTATCACTACAATTGATATTGTTCCTAATTTAGAAGGACAATGTAATGTAATATAAAATAAGATCTCGCGATACTTTATCCAGTGACGTAACTTCGCGTCTCAGAACGAGACTTCCATCTAAATAAAGATGGCGAGCATCTGGTCCCCATGTGGTTACTCAAACTGTGATTAAAAACCTTTTAACGTCAAACTAATCGATACTTTACAGCCTGAAACAGCAGGAGGGGTCTGTAGGGAGGTCGCGAGCAGATCTGGAAGGAGATAAAGATGCAGCACGACGACGTGAGTTGACAAAGTTCTATTGTTTGGTCCTCATGTTAACACTGGTTAACCTTAACTGGTTAGACTGGTTCCAGTCAGCCAGTCGATCCGCTACTATACAGTTAACCAGCAACCGACCAGCAGTTTGAGGCTTAACGTGACTCGTTTTATTTAATGTAAATCTTCTTCCTGGTAAAGAATCATTTTACTGGTGAGGAATAACATCGGGTTTGGAGACGTTTTTATATCTCCGTCAGGTTGTCTCCAAACCCGATGTTATCCCTC
>NC_136611.1:36582624-36677624 GCF_933228915.1 Telmatherina bonti
AACGCCTCATCGGCTTCTGACTCATGAATCAACCTGCGGCGGGAACGTTGGGAACGTCATGCCTGAACTGTCCGCAGAAAATTCCCGCTTCTCCAGACCCACTGGGATGAAAACAGCTCCTTCACTCCGAGTTTGTTTACTTTGTTTTTATGTCACAAATAAAAACATTTCGTTGTTCGAAGTCAGTTTTATGGGAAAGTTTAAACGTCTGCTGGTAGAAACCTGAAGCCGCCTTCAGGGCCCCGCCCCGCGCCGCCTTCAGGGCCCCGCCCCGCGCCGCCTTCAGGGCCCCGCCCCGCGCCGCCTTCAGGGCCATGCCCCGCCCCGCGCCGCCTTCAGGGCCATGCCCCGCCCCGCGCCGCCTTCAGGGCCATGCCCCGCCCCGCGCCGCCTTCAGGGCCATGCCCCGCCCCGCGCCGCCTTCAGGGCCATGCCCCGCCCCGCGCCGCCTTCAGGGCCATGCCCCGCCCTGCGCCGCCTTCAGGGCCATGCCCCGCCCCGCGCCGCCTTCAGGGCCCCGCCCCGCGCCGCCTTCAGGGCCATGCCCCGCCCTGCGCCGCCTTCAGGGCCATGCCCCGCCCCGCGCCGCCTTCAGGGCCATGCCCCGCCCCGCGCCGCCTTCAGGGCCATGCCCCGCCCCGCGCCGCCTTCAGGGCCATGCCCCGCCCCGCCCTGCCTTCAGGGCCATGCCCCGCCCCGCCTTCAGGGCCATGCCCCGCCCCGCGCCGCCTTCAGGGCCCCGCCCCGCGCCGCCTTCAGGGCCCCGCCCCGCCCCGCCTTCAGGGCCCCGCCCCGCCCCGCCTTCAGGGCCCGGTTTCTACATAAAACTGTCTGAAGAGTCACTTTATTTTGTTTTGACAAGTTTGCTGTTTAAATGCTGGAATCTGCGTGGCGAGACGTTGCATCGCCGCCATCATGGATTTCCTGCTGTATCGTGTTGCAGAGGCGCCACGATGGACGTCTCAAACCACCAGGTTTAGTTCTGATCTGTACAAACGTCCATGCTGCAGAATGTCCTGGCTTCCTGGCGGCGCATCAGGAAACACTTCTAGACGTTTATTTTAACCCTTTAAATGAACGCTTAGATTCATGCGATGTGACCGAATGGTAGTTTTCAGCCGGTCGTTCTGCCTCCATCTTCATCCTGGTGGAGTTCCACCTGGTATGTTCCTGCTCCAACACGATTCATCAGGTTGTTTGCAGCGTGTGAATGAGGTTCAGGTGTGTTTAAGTGGGGCTGATGGTGGTCCTGCAGCAGTGTGTGACGGTAGCAGTGTGTGTGTGTGCCACCAGATGCAGGATTCATTTTTTTCAGAAACGACGTCGGCAGCAGAATTCCTCAGAAAAACGTGAAGTTTTCCATCATGTCGGTTGAGAAACGTGACTCAGTCCTCGTTTACAGTATATATATAGTTTATTTACAAATAACCAAGTTTACAACTTACAGCGGCAGGAAATCATACGTATAAATAGTGGAAGGATCGTGTTGCTGATGCTTTAGCATACAGGAGGAAGAATGTGACGGCTGTGTGCGGGAACAAAACGCAGGAAGGCTCCGGAACGCCGCCGCCATCCGGCAGCTTTTCCCAGCATCCCGTTTCTGTAAGACATGCTGATGTTTAGCTTTGGCGAGCGAAGCTTAAGGCAACGGTCCCAGAAAGGGAGCGAAGGAACGCTGCGTGGACTTTCTGACTCTTTGGTCCCTTTTTCAGCTTAAAGAAAGAAAATTTTAAAAGAAAAGCATCAAGAAGGAAGTAAAATTTCTGACAAAGTTTTTCTTTGGAGCAGAAACAAAACTCAGGTTTCTGAACGAGTCAACGAACACCGCTGTCCACCAATCAGGACAGAGAAAGGACGCTGACACCGAGGTTGTACGAAGGCCAGGGACCGCCTTCAGACCGAAACCGGCCCGGCGAGGCCGCACGACGCCCGGCGAGGCCGCACGACGCCCGGCGAGGCCGCACGACGCCCGGCGAGGCCGCACGACGCCCGGCGAGGCCGCACGACGCCCGGCGGCGCTCCGGAGGCCCGGCACTGACCGAGAGTGTGCTGGGCCAACCGGTGGCGCAGCAGGTCACCCAGAAGTCTGAATTTACAGATCATTCTTTACTTGAATCACAGAACCGAAGATGAAACGTTTTTCTCTTTCAACACGAAGGTAAAATCTTGTGCGAAGCGACGGAGACTTCCTCCCGCCGGGTCCAGAATCCTCGTTTATCCCACTGTGGTTCAGGAAACAGACCGTAATCCGAAGTGACCGAGGATCTTTTAACTGCTAAAAGACTTTTTGCTCTAAATCTGCGTCCTGATAAAAGCTTCAACATTTTTAATACAAATTATTCTTGTTTAGCTGGAAGTTTTAACGTGAATGAAAGGGAAGAAATGATCTGAAACATCTCCGTCACTTCCGGGATTGCAGCACATTTTTACCGTCCTTCATGGCGTCTCCGATCTGAACTTCATCTTAGAGTTGATTTTTCATTAATCTGGAAGTTTTAAAACATTTTAAGACAAGATGAACTGGGTTTAATTATCAGGCCGGACCAGGAAAGCGGTCCCCGTAGAGCCGGCTTTGTTGTCATGACAACCAGAAATAAAGCAGAGAAGAAAGACTTGCAGCACGTTTTGGTTTGTCCGCTCAGGCGTATCGACAAGACGAACTGGAGCAGAAACCAGCGAGGCGCGGCGGGTCGCCTGGCCAACCGGCGGCGCGGCGGGTCGCCTGGCCAACCGGCGGCGCCACACTTGTGCGGTTAACCGGAAGAATTTAATGAAAAACGTTTCCTGAACTCGCAATGCTCTCCAGACCAGCTGCTTCATCCAACCGGAGATGGAAACCCAGAAGAAACCAGTCTGTAGATCCAGTTTCAGACTCGAAGCGGACTCCAGATCTGAGTGAGACCAGGTCCCAGACTCCCAGTAAGTACTTAGTGTGGATCTACAGGGACTGAGACTAAACTGACGTCCAGCCTAGCGGGGACCTCCACTGATCTACGAACCGGGTCATTCGGACTGGTTTCCGTTGAGTTGAGCCAGAGATCCACGAGATCTCCAGACCTTCAGGACGTCTGCTGAAGTTCAGGTCCATAGAAGAAGAATGAAGATGAAGCAATAACGGCAGGTGAAGATGATACTTGATACGTAAAACAAGAAAAAGAAATCAATAAGTTGGACAGAAACTTCAGCCTGCAGACCCAGTCTCCAGCTGGACCACTAGATGGCAGACCTGCTCCGTTACCATAGAAACCAGCAGGTCTGAGCTGAGAGAGTCGAACTGGGAACCATCTCAGTAGAAACCCTGAAAAGGTTCTGAAAACCTGCTGAACCTCCTCCGACTACTGGGTTTCAGCCTGGATCGGTTGGGACCAGGACCGCAGAAGGACTCCCAAATGGACCAGACCGGACCGCAGAAGGACTCCCAAATGGACCAGACCGGACCACAGAAGGACTCCCAAATGGACCGGACCGGACCGCAGAAGGACTCGGATGGGACCAGACCGGACCGCAGAAGGACTCGGATGGGACCAGACCGGACCGCAGAAGGACTCGGATGGGACCAGACCGGACCGGACCGCAGAAGGACTCGGATGGGACCAGACCGGACCGCAGAAGGACTCGGATGGGACCAGACCGGACCGGACCGCAGAAGGACTCGGATGTGACGGGACCAGACCGGACCGGACCGCAGAAGGACTCGGATGTGACGGGACCAGACCGGATCGGACCGCAGAAGGACTCCCAAATGGACCGGACCGGACCGCAGAAGGACTCGGATGGGACCAGACCGGACCGCAGAAGGACTCCCAAATGGACCGGACCGGACCGCAGAAGGACTCGGATGTGACGGGAACAGACCGGATCGGACCGCAGAAGGACTCGGATGGGACCAGACCGGACCGGACCGCAGAAGGACTCGGATGTGACGGGACCAGACCAGACCGGACCGCAGAAGGACTCGGATGGGACCAGACCGGATCGGACCGCAGAAGGACTCGGATGGGACCAGACCGGATCGGACCGCAGAAGGACTCGGATGGGACCAGACCGGATCGGACCGCAGAAGGACTCGGATGTGACGGGACCAGACCGGAGTAGAAAGGTCCAACATGGAGGCCTTCAGCAGAAACTGATAAAACTCAGAAATAAACAAAACCACCAAACAGGTCAACGATCCGGATCCGGACGGGCCGGGACAGAGAGAGCGATCCGGATCCGGACGGGCCGGGACAGAGAGAGCGATCCGGATCCGGACGGGCCGGGACAGAGAGAGCGATCCGGATCCGGACGGGCCGGGACAGAGAGAGCGATCCGGATCCGGACGGGCCGGGACAGAGAGAGCGATCCGGATCCGGACGGGCCGGGACAGAGAGAGCGATCCGGATCCGGACGGGCCGGGACAGAGAGAGCGATCCGGATCCAGACGGGCCGGGACAGAGAGAGCGATCCGGATCCAGACGGGCCGGGACA
Source organism: Telmatherina bonti (assembly GCF_933228915.1). Lineage (NCBI taxonomy): Eukaryota > Metazoa > Chordata > Actinopteri > Atheriniformes > Telmatherinidae > Telmatherina > Telmatherina bonti. The sequence goes on from NC_136611.1 coordinate 36,587,092, forward strand.
GAGAGAGCGATCCGGATCCAGACGGGCCGGGACAGAGAGAGCGATCCGGATCCAGACGGGCCGGGACAGAGAGAGCGATCCGGATCCAGACGGGCCGGGACAGAGAGCGATCCGGATCCAGACGGGCCGTGTTAGAAGCGGTAATGTTTGAGCTAAGGACTCAGTCTGAACAGAACATTTTACGCAAAAGAGAACCGAAGCGTTAAAACGATCTGGATCTCCAGCAGAACCTGGAAGTCCTGGATCTGGACTTATGGAGACTTTTAGAACGATCTGGTTCTGGTCCGGATGTAGGAGCCAATCGGGGTCTGTAAAGTCTTCATGGTGACCTTCTGTGGAGCACCTGGTGTAGACCACACTCAGATGATCCAGCTTCAGTCCAGGCTCTGGACCGGTCCAGGCTCTGGACCGGTCCAGGCTCTGGACCGGTCCAGGCTCTGGACCGGTCCAGGCTCTGGTCCACTTTGGGGCGGCGTGGCTACTGAAGCAGCTTCATTAGAACTGGTTCCTGGATCTGTGGGTCTACCAGATGTCTTAATGGTTCAGACTGGGACATGTCTGGACCTGGAAGGAGGGTTGGGTTAAGGCTTTTCAGAATCTGGATCGAATGTGAGTGGTGGGTTTTGAGACCCGGCGGTCCTCCATCCTGATGAAGCCGGAAGCTGGGATTCCTGCCGGGACACGTGGCGGAGGATCCAGACTGGGTGTAAAACGTGGATGGTTCCAGATGCGACCCAGCGAAGCCTGCTGGCGGTCTGCAGCTCCAGACTAACAGCTGCAGCCTTCTTTAGCCGGCTGGCTGTCGGCGTTGAGCCGGCCCCCCTGTGGCGCAGACGGCTTGTGCTGGACCCCCGACTCTGCGGCGTTCAGGTCCAGACTGCCGTCCTGGATGTTCTGGTAGATTCTCTTGGCTGCTTCCAGGAAGGCTTCCTCCACATTTTCCCCCCTGAAGAACAAACGGATCAGAGAAACGGGACGTTAACGCACCGAGGAACAGTTTGATCCGGAGACCGCGACGCGGGTCTTCCTGCTGGTAACAAGAAACCAGTTCCCCGCGAGCCGGATCAGGACCAGTTCTAACACCAGGTTGGTCTGGCAGAAACCGGCGTACCAAAACAAAGCCGCTGATGCGTCTTTCTTTATTTCACCTCATTTTTCATCGGATCTTCTGGCTGAAGCGGAAATTTGACATCAAATAAAAAACTTGCTTTCGTCTGAATCAACCAGCAGCAAGTTTTAGTCCAACTGCGGTCCTAATATTGTCGCTCCGCTCAAGTTCTGCACAATGACCTGGTAACCCAGCGTGTGTTGGAGCAGGGAAACACTGAAAACCTGTAGGACTGTGGTCCCTGAAGACCAGAGGTGATTTATCAGAGCAGACCCGCCGTCCACCCCAGCGTGATGCAGAGAATACTCACGTCTTGGCGCTGGCTTCGAGGAAGAGCAAACCTGAAGGAAGCAGAGAGAAGAGTCCATCAGTCAGCCAGTTTACCGCACGCCGCTGCAGATCCTGCAGACGCCTCACCGTTCTCCTCTGCAAACTGTTTGGCCTCCTCGTACGTGACGTCTCTCTGAGCCTCCAGGTCCGCCTTGTTTCCAATCAGGATGATCACCTGCAACACCGGACACAAGCTGAGTGGAAATGAAGCCAAACGTCGGTGTTGAAGATGGAAAACAAACCACTGATTAAATCAAATAAATTAATTTACACTCAGATAAAACTCACAAGTTTATAAAACCTGTCTGGACTTTCCTTCAAGAGAATATTTGTCTTTTTTTATTTTTTAATCAAATGAACCACAAAGCATCAGAGTCAGTTCAAACAGCTCCACCTTGTGGCCACAGGCGGTATTACACCTACAGGAAACTATTGATCCTAATCAATCAGCTTTAATGTGGAACATAGTTATTATTAGTTCATCTGCAGGTCAACGTTTTCATCAACTCGTCAGTTAAAGTTCAGACCCTGCGGCTGTTCACTATGGGATAAAACTATCGCCATGGTAACAGATGGAGGAACACTCACTGTGTTTGGGTTGGTCAGGTTCCTGGCGTCCGTCAGCCAGCTGCTCAGGTGATTGTAGGTGCTTCTCCTGAACACAGACAGAGGAGTTATTCCACCAGGAAACAACATGGATGTCTGAGGAAAAGACGAGTTAAAAGCCGACAAATGTTACAGGATGCTGGGAATACACATCCATTTCCATCCCTCTGCTTCTCTGTTCAGACGTGTTTAACGTCAAACATACAGAAAACTGCACATCTGGAAACACTGGAACACATCTGACGGAAAGGAGACTGCAATTCAGGTGTTCCTGAACACACCGCAGACACCAGGGCTGCATGGAACCTGGTCAGCTTCCATGTTTAACGACCAGATTAAAGGCTGTTCTTCTGTTCTACAGCAGGCGGAGCTGCAGGTGTTACACGTTGGCATTTCACCTGCAGCAACGACGACATCAGCTGCAGAGTTTCTTAGGTGAAACCAAGCGGCTACCTCTGGCAGTTAAAAGTGAAGCCGATGCGGAAGTGCATAAAACTGCAGTTCCCCCTTCATCCACTAGGGGCTGCAAAACAGAGCGAATCCCCATAGACTCCCATGTTAAAAAGACCAACTTCACAGCAGGAATAAACATGTTTACAGCAGAAACAAACATGTTTACAGCCTGGTTCAAAAATCCATTTTAGGTTTAATAGGTCAGGTTTACCTTCATGACAACTGTGGGGGGAGTGAATTTTTTTCTAACTCGCCCGTTTAAAAGTAATTTAATCTCGAAGTCGGCATATTTAGGGGCGTGTCCTTTTGATTGACAGGTACCCGATCTCCTGCTTCAAGTCAGAAGAACGTAGAACAACCGCGGTTTTTAGCCGGTTAACAACGTGACTTAGCTTTAGCCGCTTACCTCCGTTAGCTGGTTAGTTCCTGTTATCTCCGGGTTAGCGCGGTTAGCTCTTAGCTACAGAAAGCTCGGAGTTCGCTCGATGTCAATCATCCACCATGACACTCACAGCCCCCCTCTCAGCTCCACCTCTTTGCCCATATTTGTATTTTCCGGGCGAGACGATTCGCATGTCCCTGCCAAGATGGCGATGGTTGGAACCGCCCACCAAGATTCAATTCAGCTCTTCAGAAACCTACGGGTGACGTCACGGAGGCTCCGCCCATCTTTTATATACAGTCTATGGGAGAAACCCAGAGGCTCGCCTGAGGACCGCCGGCTCTTCCTGTACTGACAGGGTTTTCATAAAGACTATTGAGTTGCCATGGAAACGGGTTGTTTCCATGCACTGATGCTGGATGCTACAAGTAAAGCTGAAAGTAAGTTTTTCAGCAGAAAAATGAAAGAAAAGGTTTTAAAAGTAAGAAAGTCCCACGCCTCCCACTGACCCCCCTCCCACCCCCACAGTACCTGGTGATGTCGTAGACCATCAGGGCCCCGGCGGCCCCTCTGTAGTAGGACCTGGTGACGGCCCGGAACCTCTCTTGACCCGCCGTGTCCCAGATCTGCAGCTTCACCTTCTGGCCGTGGACTTCCATGATCCTGGTCCCAAACTCCACCCCGATGGTGTGAGGACAGTCCGCCATGACTACAAACACACAGTTTAACGACTACTAACTAAACGACTAGGTTAAAGTGGAACAATTCTGTGCATTTCAGGCTAATTTATTTTATTTCTGAGTCCAGAAGGGCTGGGATTGATGGAGTTATTGTCACAAATGGCTTTATTTACTTCAGACCGACCCTCTCCGTAGGCTGTCAGATCAGCCTGCAGGCAAAACGAGTGGATTGAGACTCTTCCGCATTAAGCCCCGCCTCCCGCCACTGCACTACATCGGGAGCGCGCACCGCACCTGCTTTCACCGTCATTGTAACGTCTCATAAACAGAAGGATTAGGCTCATATGAACTCAATAAAAAAACAAAATGTCAACACATAGCATCCAGCCCTACATGTTGGAACCTGAATCAGAGCCTGAAAACGAAGTGGAAAACAGCAACCCACAGCAACGAATGCAGCAGGATGTCTCTCTTTGGTAAACTCACCAGCCATCGTTGGAAATAACTTTATCCCACGTTTTCCACCCGCCTGATGTATTTGTACATGCCCTTGTTAACCAGTAGAAGGTAACCAATCACCAAACCTTATCCCCCGGGACGTCACAAGGATTTCCAAGTAGAAAAAACTCTAAAACGGCGCATTTTTCGTCGCCATGGAAACCAAACTGAGAGCGTGCTGGAACTCAAACTCAAACTCAAACCTGCGTTTAGGTGATAAAAAACAGTGTTGTTCACATGTCTGATGAGGATTCAACACTGTAACACTGTAGAAAGCTCAGAAAACTCCAAATACCAGAATAGGAACCCTTTAACTGAACTTCTGGAGTAGAACCAGCAGGAAGGGTAAACGTTCTGTCAGAAACGGGTCAGCTGACTGAACCCAGCTTCTCAAACTGGGACGCTCTGCAGCGTCTCTCAGTCTGACACTAAACCAGTTTAAACCCTGGAGCTTCGGAGCAGACAGAGGAGAAGCAGAAAGGTGGAGGACTCACATTTTTTCTCTGTGAACTGATGCAGCAGACACGACTTCCCGACTCCCATGTCGCCTGCAGAAACACAAACACAACACAGGTGAGCGCTCGGCGACGTCTGAGACAGCGCCGTTAAATCCGTCTCCTCTCTAACAGTCTGGGAACTCCACTTCCACCAGCGTGTCCTGCAGACTAAAGAGGAGAGGGAGCATCCAGCTTGTTATCAGCCTGCATCTCTGATGGGATGGGGTTGCATTAGTGCCGATGGCGTGGGCAGCTTCCACATCTGGGAAGCTCCATCAATGCTGAAACATCTGCTCCCATCCAGACAACGTCTCTTTCAGGGAAGACCTTCCACCATGCTGGACCTCATCCTGATGGTGGAACAGGAGAACTGGTCCAGCAGGACCACATCCTGATGGTGGAACAGGAGAACTGGTCCTGCAGGACCACGCTGGACCACATCCTGATGGTGGAACAGGAGAACTGGTCCAGCAGGACCACATCCTGATGGTGGAGCAGGAGAACTGGTCCAGCAGGACCACATCCTGATGGTGGAACAGGAGAACTGGTCCAGCAGGACCATGCTGAACCACATCCTGATGGTGGAACAGGAGAACTGGTCCAGCAGGACCACGCTGAACCACATCCTGATGGTGGAACAGGAGAACTGGTCCAGCAGGACCACGCTGAACCACATCCTGATGGTGGAACAGGAGAACTGGTCCAGCAGGACCACGCTGGACCACATCCTGATGGTGGAACAGGAGAACTGGTCCAGAAGGACCACGCTGAACCACATCCTGATGGTGGAACAGGAGAACTGGTCCAGAAGGACCACGCTGAACCACATCCTGATGGTGGAACAGGAGAACTGGTCCAGCAGGACCACGCTGAACCACATCCTGATGGTGGAACAGGAGAACTGGTCCAGAAGGACGACGCTGAACCACATCCTGATGGTGGAACAGGAGAACTGGTCCAGCAGGACCACGCTGGACCACATCCTGATGGTGGAACAGGAGAACTGGTCCAGCAGGACCACGCTGGACCACATCCTGATTGTGGAACAGGAGAACTGGTCCAGCAGGGCCACGCTGGACCACATCCTGATTGTGGAACAGGAGAACTGGTCCAGCAGGACCACGCTGGACCACATCCTGATTGTGGAACAGGAGAACTGGTCCAGCAAGACCACGCTGGACCACATCCTGATTGTGGAACAGGAGAACTGGTCCAGCAGGACCACGCTGGACCACATCCTGATTGTGGAACAGGAGAACTGGTCCAGCAGGACCACGCTGGACCACATCCTGATGGTGGAACAGGAGAACTGGTCCAGAAGGACCACGCTGGACCACATCCTGATTGTGGAACAGGAGAACTGGTCCAGCAGGACCACGCTGGACCACATCCTGATTGTGGAACAGGAGAACTGGTCCAGCAGGACCACGCTGAACCACATCCTGATGGTGGAACAGGAGAACTGGTCCAGCAGGACCACGCTGGACCACATCCTGATGGTGGAACAGGAGAACTGGTCCAGCAGGACCACGCTGGACCACATCCTGATTGTGGAACAGGAGAACTGGTCCAGCAGGACCACGCTGGACCACATCCTGATTGTGGAACAGGAGAACTGGTCCAGCAGGACCACGCTGGACCACATCCTGATTGTGGAACAGGAGAACTGGTCCAGCAGGGCCACGCTGGACCACATCCTGATTGTGGAACAGGAGAACTGGTCCAGCGGGACCACGCTGAACCACATCCTGATGGTGGAACAGGAGAACTGGTCCAGCAGGACCACGCTGGACCACATCCTGATGGTGGAACAGGAGAACTGGTCCGGCAGGACCACGCTGAACCACATCCTGATGGTGGAACAGGAGAACTGGTCCAGAAGGACGACGCTGAACCACATCCTGATGGTGGAACAGGAGAACTGGTCTGCTGCAGTCCAGTACAAACATCTGGAGCATCATGGAAGCTGCATCAGACCAGAACGGGACGACGTTCCTCTCATGAAACTCCAGCAGCTGCTCTCCTTACTCCCAGATGTTTCCAGATGTTAGCGGAAGCGATGCTAAACATCATCTTGGAACTACTTCTTTCACATCAGCTCATATTTTCCATCAAATGATAAAATGTCTCAGTTTCAGCAGCAGTGAATTTGTTTTTATTTACAACTTTTTATACGTAAATTTTGGACCAATCAACCGGTTTGGGCCGGTTGTTCAGAAGATTTAATCTGGATCAAAATGATCTGGATTAGGAGATATTTTGGTATCCAGGATTTTAGTGTTACATCAGTTTTTCAAACCAACATTGGATTCGATCATCTGATCCAGAGTGACAGTTTTCCAGATGACATAATCTGGATTAGCAGGAGTTAAAACAACGTGGGTAACCAGGTATGTAGAGGAAAAACAGGTAGAACAACCAGTACGGAGTCTCTTTCAGTGTTTTTTGGTTTGAGACAAAACACAAAATCATAAATATCCACTTGTGTTTATAGTTTAATGATTTCTCATCTGAGTCCCAGCAAATAAAAACAGTTCATTAACAACGATATTGTGGACATTTTAAACCCGTCTGAAATAAAACAGGCTGGATGTCCCTCACCGGAGCCTCATGGGGAGGAACCAGACTGGCATCCTGTCAGAATGAGGGACGGTCGAGACGTTAGAAATGATGTCTGTCAGGTTCTGCTCTGATGAATCAGAGGAAAATGATCATTTGTTTTGTTTGGAGGTTTATTTCATGGGGACTAGATCATGTTATGTTTTTATATTTGCTTTATTCTGAAAGGCTACATAGGGACTTCCTGCTTTATTTACCAACAGAAAGGCTTAAATGAGTCGAGTGCAAAATAAAAATACAAACAAAATAAATATTATTTTACCAAATTTAAAGTCTGAACAAATTTTCTCCCAGAAATCCTCCTGGAAATCCAAACCCTGCTGGGATCAGGATCATCCTGTTTGCTGGGATGAAAGTTGTCCAGATCAGAAGACAAACTGAAAGCTTTAATCCAGATCAAAACCAGGACAGGATGACATAATCCAGTCCCACTTAATCCAGATCAAAACCAGGACAGGATGACATAATCCAGTCCCACTTAATCCAGATCAAAACCAGGACAGGATGACATAATCCAGTCCCACTTAATCCAGATCAAAACCAGGACAGGATGACATAATCCAGTCCCACTTAATCCAGATCAAAACCAGGACAGGATGACATAATCCAGTCCCATTTAATCCAGATCAAAACCAGGACAGGATTACATAATCCAGTCCCATTTAATCCAGATCAAAACCAGGACAGGATGACATAATCCAGTCCCATTTAATCCAGATCAAAACCAGGACAGGATGACATAATCCAGTCCCATTTAATCCAGATCAAAACCAGGACAGGATGACATAATCCAGTCCCATTTAATCCAGATCAAAACCAGGACAGGATGACATAATCCAGTCCCATTTAATCCAGATCAAAACCAGGACAGGATGACATAATCCAGTCGCATTAAATCCAGATCAAAACCAGGACAGGATGACATAATCCAGTCCCACTTAATCCAGATCAAAACCAGGACAGGATGACATAATCCAGTCCCACTTAATCCAGATCAAAACCAGGACAGGATGACATAATCCAGTCCCATTTAATCCAGATCAAAACCAGGACAGGATGACATAATCCAGTCCCATTTAATCCAGATCAAAACCAGGACAGGATGACATAATCCAGTCCCATTTAATCCAGATCAAAACCAGGACAGGATGACATAATCCAGTCCCATTTAATCCAGATCAAAACCAGGACAGGATGACATAATCCAGTCCCATTTAATCCAGATCAAAACCAGGACAGGATGACATAATCCAGTCCCACTTAATCCAGATCAAAACCAGGACAGGATGACATAATCCAGTCCCACTTAATCCAGATCAAAACCAGGACAGGATGACATAATCCAGTCCCACTTAATCCAGATCAAAACCAGGACAGGATGACATAATCCAGTCCCACTTAATCCAGATCAAAACCAGGACAGGATGACATAATCCAGTCCCACTTAATCCAGATCAAAACCAGGACAGGATGACATAATCCAGTCCCATTTAATCCAGATCAAAACCAGGACAGGATGACATAATCCAGTCCCATTTAATCCAGATCAAAACCAGGACAGGATGACATAATCCAGTCCCATTTAATCCAGATCAAAACCAGGACAGGATGACATAATCCAGTCCCATTTAATCCAGATCAAAACCAGGACAGGATGACATAATCCAGTCCCATTTAATCCAGATCAAAACCAGGACAGGATGACATAATCCAGTCCCATTTAATCCAGATCAAAACCAGGACAGGATGACATAATCCAGTCCCATTTAATCCAGATCAAAACCAGGACAGGATGACATAATCCAGTCCCATTTAATCCAGATCAAAACCAGGACAGGATGACATAATCCAGTCCCACTTAATCCAGATCAAAACCAGGACAGGATGACATAATCCAGTCCCATTTAATCCAGATCAAAACCAGGACAGGATGACATAATCCAGTCCCATTTAATCCAGATCAAAACCAGGACAGGATTACATAATCCAGTCCCACTTAATCCAGATCAAAACCAGGACAGGATGACATAATCCAGTCCCATTTAATCCAGATCAAAACCAGGACAGGATGACATAATCCAGTCCCATTTAATCCAGATCAAAACCAGGACAGGATGACATAATCCAGTCCCATTTAATCCAGATCAAAACCAGGACAGGATGACATAATCCAGTCCCACTTAATCCAGATCAAAACCAGGACAGGATGACATAATCCAGTCCCATTTAATCCAGATCAAAACCAGGACAGGATGACATAATCCAGTCCCATTTAATCCAGATCAAAACCAGGACAGGATGACATAATCCAGTCCCATTTAATCCAGATCAAAACCAGGACAGGATGACATAATCCAGTCCCATTTAATCCAGATCAAAACCAGGACAGGATTACATAATCCAGTCCCATTTAATCCAGATCAAAACCAGGACAGGATGACATAATCCAGTCCCATTTAATCCAGATCAAAACCAGGACAGGATGACATAATCCAGTCCCATTTAATCCAGATCAAAACCAGGACAGGATGACATAATCCAGTCCCATTTAATCCAGATCAAAACCAGGACAGGATGACATAATCCAGTCCCATTTAATCCAGATCAAAACCAGGACAGGATGACATAATCCAGTCCCATTTAATCCAGATCAAAACCAGGACAGGACAGGACTGCATAATCCAGTCCCATTCAGAATCCTTCTTTCCCTTCTGAACAATCACTTATAAGATCTGATCCAATCTGATGACTAAAATCTGACCAGATTACGTTTAAACATCTGGTCCCTGAGTCTTCCTCATCAGGCAACTCTTCCTCCTCATTATGACCTCCTTTATGAGGTCGTACGCCTTGTTTCTGCCTCCTCATCCCGTCTAACACGAACATGTGAAATACATGTTGCGGTGTCAGAGTTCTGCAGTGAAGTAAGACATCTTGCAGCCATGTGACCTTCCTCCTGCGGGAAGTCTGCTCTGGATGATCCGCTCTTCACACCTGGAACTGCCAGATGAGCCCATTTCAGGGCGGTGTGAGTCCAGACAGGAAATCGGTCTGCATTAAATCAGCAGACTGGTTCCTGCAGTGAGGATGAGTGTGAGTGTGTGTGAGAGCTGCAGGCCATAAATCAGCTCCAGCGAGCAGAAGTCATGATCTGCTACTTATTCTCCTGCATTTATGCCTCATTTATGAAATTAGAAACTCGTCAAACACATTTCTACAAATGTTTTGTCCAATAAGAGCAACTTGGAGCTACGCGGAGTTAAAATAGTTTCTGATCTCTGAAAACCAACGACGGCTGTGATTATGCAGACGTTTCATCCAATCAGCTGATGCCTGATCAGAGCGGAGGTCACGCTCTGACTGGACGACGTTCCACGCCCTCCTTGCAGGCTGTTAGCTCTGATTTCAACAGTCTGCTCCACACAGCGTTACTGCCAGTGTCTGTAAGTTCTTCCTGCTACATCTCTGTAAACATGCTCCACAGATTCAGACTAGAATGACACAAAGCAGCATCTCACTACAACAGAACATCTGCAGAAATGACTGATTCCTGCATGGAAATGAGCTGAAATTCAGGATGAGCCTCTTCCCAGAGGGTCCTGCTCATGTGGCGGCGTTCAGACTAACGACGCGTCTAACGAAGCTGTGGTTTCAGTAAACGCACGTCACCCGGACAGAAAAACACGTTGACAGCTGCAAGTTCAGAGTTGTGAGTTATTAAATCTCAACGTGTTACAGCTTCTCTTTAGACATGACAGTCGGGTTTCTCTGAAATCTCCTCCTCCTTCTCATCATCATCATCATCACTCCATGGCTCCATTATGTCCATGGCGAGGATTTAGTTTGGCATCAGTTTATCCACGTCTGAACTTTAGAAATAGTTAGAACTATCGAGCTGATAATCTTCCACCAGATGAGCTGCAGAGAGAACGGCAGCCGTGTTTCTTCATGCAGGACTTCCCACGCAAACAGCAGATCTTCTGTCAGCACGCCGCAGGAAAGGGACAGAACCGTCCATCACTGGCGACCGTAGCCGGACAACATGGCTTAGAAGCTCCTGCGGTCTCAGGTTTATCCAGATACAAGCAGGCCGGCTGTCTTCAGAAATCACTGCAGGAACACTATTTCATGCTTAGCAGAGGGGTGGGGGTCGGATCCAGCTGCCAGGATGTTTTTACTGCATTTTCATTCCTGTTGGGTTTTCCTCGTGTGTAGAAGCTGAGATCTACAGACACAGATTAAGTTTGGCTCGTTTACATTACAATGGGAACAGAGAACCTGAACCAGAACCAGTCTGCAGAGGAGACATCAGGGAGTTTCATACTTCACAGCGTCATCAATAACAAATCCCTGATCAATAAACTCACCGTCATCACTTATCAATCAGCGTCATCCCTTATCAATAAACTCACCGATGATGATGTATTTGAAGATGTAGGAATAGTTGTATGGAGCCGCTGTCATCTTTATTCTGTGGAGAAAAACAGGAGTCAGAACCCAGACCCAGTCTGACGGTCCGAACCGGGTCAGTCCGAACCGGGTCGGTCTCTCGGTACATGAACCCAGACAGCTGACCGCATTAAAACACCGGTGTGAAGCATCGTGACAGTCACGTGGAGAGAAAGCAGAAGTCACGTGACCTGTTTCTCCGCTCCTGTTAGCCTCGCGCGGAGCTAGCAGGCTAACAGCTGTCTCCGCCTTGCTAACTGCTAACAGGCTAAAAGCTAACTACAGGAAGACACTTTACTTTCATTTAACAAGAAAAAACAGCAAAAAATACACCAGTCAGACAAACTGGGTCACAAATTCCGTCTGTTTTACCTTTAGGCTGACGGTCTATCCGAACTGTAGATGTTTAAACCGCAAGTTAGGTCGGTAATTATGGATGTTTTTTTAACTAAACCTGCTGCTGAGCCGTCAGATCAATTTCTCACGTCTTCCGCAAATCTTCTTCTACTAAACATACAGAGGTAGTATAGCGACCAGCAGCGTTCTATCGCCGCCCAGCGGAAGAAAACAGGTATTACATAACATAACATAACATAACATAACATAACATAACATAACATAACATAACATAACATAACATAACATAACATAATGATATGAAATGAAAAATACTTCATTAATCTCGAAGGGACATTCAATATTATAGTAGATAATAATTAATTTGAGGAGGTCTTGTTCCGGAGGCTGATGGCTGCTGGCAGGAATGATCTTCTGTATCTTTCAGTCTTACATCGGACCTGAAGAAGCCTCTCACTGAACACACTTTGTTGTTTCATCACTGTGTTGTGGAGAGGGTGTGAAGAATCCTCCATCATCTTCATCAGCTTGTGCAGCATTCTTCTTTGGACAATCAGCTCCAGCGGCTCCAGAGTTACTCCAAGCACAGAAGCAGCTTTCTGGATCAGTTTGTTGATTCTCTTCAAGTCTCTGGTTCTGATGCTACTACCCCAGCAGATGCTGCAAAGCTGACTGCACTCTCCACAACAGACTTCTAGAAGATATGCAACATCTTGGTGCAGACGTTAAACCATCTCAGCTTCCTTAAGAAGTACAGTCTGCTCTGACCTTTCTTGTAGATGTAGTCAGTGTTGCATTTCCAGTCCAGTTTGTTGTCCAGCTGAACTCCAAGATACTTGTATTCCTCCACCACCTCCACCTCCTCTCCCAGGATGGAAACAGTGCTTTGTTTATTCTTCTTCCTCCTGAAGTCAACAATCATCTCTTTTGTTTTGCTGCTATTTAATATGAGATGATTGTCACCGCACCATTTAACAAACTGACTGACCAGTTCTCTGTACTCTGCTTCTTGTCCATCCCTGATACACCCCACAACTGCAGAGTCATCAGAGTATTTCTGCAGATGTCAGGACTCAGAGTTGTACTGGAAGTCTGAGGTGTACAGAGGGAAGAGGAATGGCCAGAGTACAGTTCCTTGTGGTGCACCAGTGCTGCTGACCTCCATCTCAGACACACAACCTTTCAGTCTCACAAACTGGGGTCTGTTTGTGAGGTAGTCATAGATCCAGGTGGTTGTGGAGGTATCCACCTGGAATTTATGGAGCTTCTCACATAACAAAGCAGGCTGAATGGTATTAAAAGCACTGAGAAATGAAAGAACATGACCCTCAGAGTGCTGCCTGAATGGTCCAGATGAGAGTGTGCTCTCTGGAGCAGGTATATGATGGCATCTTCAACCCCAAGTCCATTACGATATGCAAACTGGAATGGGTCCTGAAAGGTGTTTACTTGCTTGTTGAGGTGAGCCAGTAAGAGTCTCTCCAGGACTTTCAGGATGTGAGATGTCAGGGCAACTGGTCTGTAGTCACTTGGTTCAGCTGGTTGTGTTTTTTAGGCACTGGAACAAGGCAGGAGGTTTTCCACAGCACTGGGACTCTATTTTGTCTCAGACTGGTGTTGAAAAGGTGCTGGAGAATCGGACATAGTTGTTCTGAGCAGGTCTTGAGAACTCTGGGACTGACACCATCTGGACCTGCAGTCTTGTTCTGGTTCAGTTTCTCAAGTTGCTTCTTAACCTGATTGCAGGAGACAAACAAGGTGGAGGTCTCAGGATGTCCTGATGTGGAGGGAGATGAAGCTGTGTTCTGGTCCATGACTGAGCTGCATGGTGACAGATTGGAGGCGTGACAGGAAAGCAGTGGGCTTATGGAGGGTGTGTGGTCTGTTGGGCTGGAGGTAGGGGGTGAACTGAACCTGTTGAAGAATATGTTCAGCTCATTAGCTCTGTCCAGACCTCCATCAGGCTGGTCCCCCTTTAACTTGAAGCCGGTGATCTTCTTCATTCCAGACCACACATCCCTCAGGTTATTCTGCTGGAGCTGACTTTCTAACTTCTTCCTGTAGTCCTCCTTGCACTTCTTAGTTTGGGTTTTAAGTTGTTTTTGTGTTGCCCTCAATAACTCCCTGTCTCCATCACGAAAGGCATTCGTTTTGGCTACGTTCATACTACAGGCTGAAGTGACTTAAATCCGGTGTTTTTGCCCCTATGCGACCTATAACTGATCTTTTCTTAACAGTCTGAACGACACAGATCGGATATTTTCAAATGCGACCCAGGCTGCTTGGATATGTGGTCCTAAATCCGATACGTATCTGGTATTTTGCCATGCGACTTCAGTCTGAACATTATTCCGACCGACGAGTCATCGACACGCGACAAACGTCATTATTCTACGTTTGTTGTTTATGAACTCTTTATCGGTACATGCGCTCACATCACTCTCCCACCAATCCTGACTACGACTCCGAACCCAAACGTTTCTCTCTACAGTTGTTGCTGCCACAGCTCCACAAAAGACCTTGACCAAAACTTTTCACACGCACGCTCACTGCACGTCGCCATGTCTTCGACGCATGTGGGACACTTCTGGTGCGCATGAGGTTCATTCAGGAGATCACATACAAGTCACATTTGATCGGAAATGTGAACAGACTCAAAAAATTCGCATTTCACAAAAACATCCGATATGAGCTGCAAGCCCTGCAGTCTGAACGTAGCCTTTGATGTTCAGCAGCTTTTTCAGGTCACTGGTGATCCAGGGTTTGTTATTGGGGAAGCACCTCACTGTTCTTGTTGGGACGATGCTGTCCACACAGAAGTTTATGTAATCTGTCACACACTCAGTCATGGCGTTGATGTCGTCTCCATGAGGTTCACAGAGGACGTTCCAGTCTGTAGCCTCAAAGCCTCCTCTAAGAGCATCTTCAGCTTCAGCAGACCAGATTTTGATAGTCTTTGTGATGACTGGTTGCTGCTGAACGATGGGCTTGTAGGTGGAGGTGAGAAGAACCAGATTATGGTCAGATCTTCCTAAAGGAGGCAGGACAGAACAACTGTATCCATTATTCATATTTGCATAAAATAAGTCCAACATCTTATTTTCTCTGGTGGAGCAGCTGACAAACTGCTGGAATGTTGGTAGAGTTGCAGAGATGGAGACGTTGTTGAAGTCTCCGGAGATCGCCATGAATGAGTTTGGATGCTGTGTTTGTAGCCGAGCAACGACGGAGCTGATGACATCACAGGCTGTGTCTGGTGCGGTACCAGGTATTATATAAACCGCTACCAGAATAACACAGGTAAACTCTCTGGGTAAATAATATGGACGGAAGCTCACAGCTAACAGTTCCATGTCCCTTGTGCATATCTTCTCCTTGACAGTAACATGTCCAGGATGACACCAATGCTGGTTAACCAGCACTGCAATTCCACCACCCTTTAGCTTTCCGCTGTGTTGTCTACTGCGGTCTGCACGGACCGTTTTAAAGCCCGGTACAGACACATTACAGTCAGGGATGTGTTCATGCAGCCATGTCTCGGTGAAGCACATAATACTGCACTCTCTGTATTCTTTCTGACACCTTGTTAGCATCTCGAGCTCGTCTGTTTTGTTAGCTAGCGATCTCACATTACCCATGGCGAGGGTCGGGAGAAATGGTTTAAATCTCCATCACTTTGTCTTCTGTCTCACTCCCCCTCTGCATCCTCTTTTCATTTTCAACTCCATCGGGATTTGATGCGTTGTTTCGCTGATAATCCTGATTTGGGAGAGGTTAATCAGTTGATCCCGATTGTAAACAAGTCTTTCGTTGCCATGGAGACTCATCATAACAAGCCTTGAAAGAGCCAAAAATATGCAGAAAAATCTTCCTTCAGCACACCCTCCGAACCGGCATGAAATCCTCAGAGAAAAAGACATAATTTGAGCTAATATCTATGTGAGAAGAGTTTGTACTTTAAAACAAAAATCAAGATAGCAAGTCAGAGCTACTACAAATTTCTGCCGTCAGACGCGCAATCTGTAATCATAATCTAATCTAATCTAATCTAATCTAATCTAATCTAATATATGATTGTACTTTAATAGTATATCATATACTGCAATCCAGTAATAATTAATAATCTTATACTCTAGTGGAATCTAATATATATTATTATGCATTACATGTTGATTTGTACTTTGATTATACTCTGTAATACCACCACATTATTTTATTCTATTGGATTTACTGTTTATATTCTTTCATCTTAACACGTATAATGGGCTAGTTGCACTGCAGCTTTGATTTTTGAAACCTGTTTTTTCTTGTAGATTTTTCTCTTCCCACATACTTCCATCCATCTATTTTCTTAACAGCTGAATTCAGTTAAGACTTGGGGGAAGCTGGAGTCCGTCTCAGCAATCATTGGGCGTGAGGCAGGTTCACCTGGACAGGTCGCCAGTCTATTACAGCACTTCCTACATAATTTAAAACATCAAACTAATTTGTGTGATGCAGACTTTTATGTACTTTACTAAATGAGTAAACATATTTTGTGTACATATTCCGATGACAGTAAATTATTGGTGTAAAAGTGCTGCATGAGGTGATGTTTAATCACTTTTCTGTAAATGCCATAGTAATATGATGTTTGGCCAACATGGTCCAGTTATGTGAAGAAACTGTGCATAGACATTAGTCTTGCATCCAGCACCATCATGTTTCAGCATTTGCGAGACAAGTGTAGTTTGTTAGGCCGAAGACTCCCCTCTGTACTGGATCCTGGACCTCCTGACTGGGACACCTGGTCAGTCAGAATCAGGAGGAACATCTTGAGTACCATGTCAGCTCTGCCCCTCCTCCTGCTCCTCCTCTCATCAGTTTAACTACCTTCACCTGCTGCTGTCACCTGTATACAAGTTCTTATTAAGTCAGTATGTGTGCAGCTTCACACCACTCACTCTTTGCCAGATTGCCTTCATGCCTGACTCTCCAGCATTTACTCTCGGACTGCTTTCTCCTGTCGACCTGACGTGCCTCTCCCCTGATTTACAGTAAATCTGCACCTAGCCCTCATCTAAGCCACTTTCCACCATCGGCAGTGAATTTGTGCACCTGTGCTCACAGCCACAAAGGGGGACTTATTTACCTGCCACACAGGAGCTCTGAGTTGAGTCCAGTTGTACTCACCCTGCAACAGTTTCTGACAACCTCTTTAAGACTGTTTACCTGCCAGAATAGTTTCTGCTGCTCTTGGGTCTATTACCTACGATGCGAGTGAAAATCTCCTGCTGCAGACCCACGATGGCAGCAATGCACATGACGGCTATGATGATGATGCACAGCTTTATGTCCTGTTTTCCTTACGACCTGGAATCCATGAACGTTCTTTTAAACTGCATTTTACATGTAAAGTCATGAATGGAAGATAATTTCTTGCAACTCAAACAGGACTAAACTAAAGTTTTAACCCTTTATATGCCAGAGGGGAAAGTTCAGGGTGGCTTTAAAATGGCAGGTCTTATCACAGGGTGCAGCCTGAGCTATGATGAACTACGACTTATAGCTGTTTCCCCGAGGAGCTGGGCTTACTGGGCTTTTCGACTTTGTACTGGCAGGTGATGCAATGGCCAGTCAGCTGATTGTTGATGGATGATTCAAATGTCTGGCGTCTAGTGGAGGAAAGTAGTAACAGGTCAAAGCTGGATTTTATTCCATGTTAGAAAATGAACAAAAACATGATTTTATAATCTTTAAAACATGAGCAGAGTCCGTTCAGTCGTCTCTCGCCAGCACCAAGGTGCAGCAGGTTCCTGTCATGTCCTGGTCTGTGGATCAACCAGCTGGACCCCATCAGGTCTTCAAAGACCATCAAAGTTTTACCGAGAGGCTTAACACCAAACCATCCATCCATCCATCCATCTTCTGCCGCTTATCCGGGGTTGGGTCGCGGGGGCAGCAGCCTAAGCAGGGAAGCCCAGACTTCCCTCTCCCCAGCCACATTTGCCAACTCTGCGGGGGGATCCCGAGGCGTTCCCAGGCCAGCCGAGAGATATAATCCCTCCAGCATGTCCTGGGTCTTCCCCGGGGTCTCCTCCCAGAGGGACGTGTCTGGAACACCTCACCAGGGAGGTCCAGGAGGCATCCTGACCAGATGCCCGAGCCACCTCAACTGGTTCCTCTCGATGCGGAGGAGCAGCGGCTCTACTCTGATCTCCTCCTGGATGACCGAGCTCCTCACCCTATCTCTAAGGGAGAGCCCGGCCACCCTGCGGAGGAAACTCATTTCAGCCGCCTGTATACGAGACGGTCATGAGCTGTGAGTCGTGACCAAAAGAACGAGATCTCGTATACAGGCGGCTGAAGACCAAACCAGACCTAGCCTATTTTCTTTATTCAGATCTTTATTATTACTGTATATATTTATAACTGGCCCATTAAATGGTGTATTTATGTTAAATACTTTTTCCAAGTCTCTATTACTTTGTTTTACTTGAGTACATTATTTTCTAGATATTCATTGATACTTTTTGGTGTTTTTAGGTTGATTTTGCTTTTGAAGAGTATTTTCCTCAGGAGGAACTGTGACTGCTTGTTCTGCAGGGTTGTTGCCATGGCGATCACCTTTTTGTTTGGGGTGTACATGCACTTGTGAATGTATATATGCATGTGTGTGTGTGTGAGAGAGAGTAGCGTCAGGTGTGTGTCTGACATTATTACCTGGATGTGTGCAGTGTTATCTGAATGCATTGTTTTTTATCATTTAGAGCAATTTGTGCTGGTTTTGCATGAAAAGTGCTTATAAATAAAACCTGATGACAAACTGAATTTATGTCCACAACATGCATACGATGACTCAGTCAGACCAGTCCTGCAACCAGCTCAGGTGGGATTTCTCAGTGTTTAAACTGAGTTAGACTGCGCTCCAGGTCTTTTGACAGAATCAGTTCAAACCAGCAGAAATAGAAATATTTCTATGCATAAAAACAAAACTTTATCCACCTCAGTTACAAACTTTTACAAAGGTTTGGTAGTGAACATCCTGGTCAGGTGTTGAGCGAGGCTGTGGGACTCGTCCATGTGAAGGAGCTGTACGTTTATCTGCATGAGGCACTAGGAACTGATGGAGCAGGAGGCCAGATAGCAGCGAGCAGGTGAGCAGAGCCAGGTGCAGCTGGCCGTCATGATGCAGACGCTCATCCAGCAGGAGAACATCGCTGAGTTCTCCTGCTGAAGACTGCTTCTTTTTTTATTCTCTGAAACTGTTTAGAGATGTTTTTATTTGGTCTGAAGCTGGAATCAGAGTCTAAAATACATCTACGTTCATGTTTCCTCATCTTCACCAAATTTCATTTAAACCAACAATATGAAAGATGATTTTACACGTAATTTTCCTTTTCTGGGCTCCTCATGTTGCTGCTTGTCTCGCTCTCCTCCCCTCCCCGTCTTCCCCCTCCCTCTCTCTGTCACACACACTGGGAATGCTGGTCTCTCCTCCCTCCTGTCTCAGCGGCAAACCTTCCCACAGAGCTGACGGAGCGAGTTCAGAGGAGGAAACGGGAGGAATTCTGTCGGATTCTTCATCAGCAATATGAGAGTGAAGATGAGCTGCCGCTGAGACGTCATGGACAAACAGAAAGGTACTGGGAACACTGGTGAAAGCTTGATGAAAGATCATGACATGGGTTTAGGATGATGTGGCGAAAATCCTTCACTGGTCTGAGGATCAAACAGCTTTTAAATTCAAGTACAAAGAGACGTGATGAAAAATAAAATGCAGGATTTATTCTGTAAAATAAAGACGAAGGGATCTCAGACAGCAGAAGGATTTCCATTTCACTATTATCCAGTCCAGTAGAAAACATTAGAAACAAACTCTTTCTACATCTCAGCAGACTCAGAAGTAAGATAAGTTTTATCTAAAGATTTTACAGCCGACATGTCAGAGTGATGTTACTGTGTGGCTGTTGTGGAGTTTTCTGCCCAGATGAAATCTCTTTTCCTTCGGGACAATCGTTCCGGCTGTCGGAGGCATCAACATCAACGAGTGTGTGAATAAAAGAATAAGGAGATTAAAGGTTCAGCCGGCATCGTCTTTGTCTGGTCTCTTCTCTGAGATCTCTCTGGTGGAAGAAGTCCCTCTGATGTTATCTCTTTCTCCTTCCCTTCTTCCTTTTTCTTTCTTTGATCACGTTTTCTCTTTTTGTTTCTGTGATAAATCAGCTGAAAGTGATCAGAACAGCCGCTGTGTTGATATCCAGTTTCTGGAGTGTGATGCGCTGCGATGTGGCTTCTCAGCCTCTGGATGCTGCAGGGCAGGAAAGGACAGAATAACTCTTTTTAAGGTCAGAAAGTTCCTGATGCTGCGTACAGAGAGACTTCTGGGTCTGCAGCAGCTGTTTAAACATACAGATGTTCCTTCTGGACGACCTGGTTCCTCTCAGAACATCGTCTGGTTCCAGGTCCAGGTCCAGGTTCCAGGTCCAGGTTCCAGGTTCCAGGGTCCAGGGTCCAGGTTCCAGGTCCAGGTCCAGGGTCCAGGTTCCAGGTCCAGGTTCCAGGGTCCAGGTTCCAGGGTCCAGGTTCCAGGTCCAGGTTCCAGGTCCAGGTTCCAGGTTCCAGGTTCCAGGTTCCAGGTTCCAGGGTCCAGGGTCCAGGGTCCAGGGTCCAGGGTCCAGGTCCAGGTCCAGGTCCAGGTTCCAGGTCCAGGTTCCAGGTCCAGGTCCAGGTTCCAGGTTCCAGGTCCAGGTCCAGGTCCAGGTCCAGGTTCCAGGTCCAGGTCCAGGGTCCAGGTCCAGGGTCCAGGGTCCAGGTCCAGGTTCCAGGTCCAGGTTCCAGGTCCAGGTCCAGGGTCCAGGTTCCAGGTCCAGGTTCCAGGTCCAGGTTCCAGGTTCCAGGTCCAGGTCCAGGTCCAGGTTCCAGGTTCCAGGTCCAGGTCCAGGTTCCAGGTTCCAGGTTCCAGGTTCCAGGTCCAGGTCCAGGTTCCAGGTCCAGGTTCCAGGTTCCAGGTCCAGGTTCCAGGTTCCAGGTTCCAGGTTCCAGGTCCAGGTTCCAGGTTCCAGGTCCAGGTTCCAGGTCCAGGTTCCAGGTTCCAGGTCCAGGTCCAGGTCCAGGGTCCAGGTTCCAGGTCCAGGTTCCAGGTTCCAGGTCCAGGTTCCAGGTTCCAGGTCCAGGTCCAGGTCCAGGGTCCAGGTTCCAGGTCCAGGGTCCAGGTTCCAGGTCCAGGTTCCAGGTCCAGGTCCAGGGTCCAGGTTCCAGGTTCCAGGTCCAGGTTCCAGGTCCAGGTTCCAGGTTCCAGGTCCAGGTCCAGGTCCAGGGTCCAGGTTCCAGGTTCCAGGTTCCAGGTCCAGGTTCCAGGTTCCAGGTCCAGGTCCAGGTCCAGGTCCAGGGTCCAGGTTCCAGGTCCAGGGTCCAGGTTCCAGGTCCAGGTTCCAGGTTCCAGGTTCCAGGTCCAGGTCCAGGTCCAGGGTCCAGGTTCCAGGTTCCAGGTCCAGGTTCCAGGTCCAGGTTCCAGGTTCCAGGTCCAGGTCCAGGGTCCAGGTTCCAGGTTCCAGGTCCAGGTTCCAGGTCCAGGTTCCAGGTCCAGGTCCAGGTTCCAGGTCCAGGTTCCAGGTCCAGGTCCAGGTTCCAGGTTCCAGGTCCAGGTCCAGGTTCCAGGTTCCAGGTTCCAGGTCCAGGTTCCAGACTCACTGCAGGTCCCACCATGGTGGAATAATCTACGAAATGCTTTGGAAGCATCTGCCGTCTGTTTAGAAAACACCTCTAACACACCAGATAATGCACCAAGTTCATGCCGTAAACCTTAAAAGTCCCGTTTCCACCACGTCTCCGGACTGGACGGAGTCTGGTGCAGCTTTGTTGGGTAAACCTTCATCTCTTTAGTGTTTCCTTACCATAGCTAGGGCTTCAGCCAGAGAGCAGTGGCTGCTTCAGCTGTGTAACAGCATGATGTTTAGGATCAGTTCGGAGGCTGGATAATCTGGCACCCTGTCCCATACTGACCCCCTGGTGGAAACAGGACTAAAACACAGTAAGGAGAATCTACTCACATTTCCACACATTATTTTGGGTGATGGGTGAATAAGCGGGGTTCTCAGGTTGCTCACGCTGATGAACAGCCTGGATTTATCTTTCATAATTCAGTTTGAAAACTTCAGTTCAACACTGGATTATCAAGCTTTGGAGGGGGAATTAGCAGCTTTGTGGGCCAAAATATAAAGAAAGTCTCACAGTCAGCAGTCCTGAGATGTTCAGTAAGACTTGTAGGATTAATTCACCGACCTCAGACAGATTCAGTCATTTGATCAGTTTGTGGTTTCTGCAGTTCTGGTCTGCATGTCAGACAGTCTCCGCAGTACCGCTCTCCGTCTGCAGGGGGCAACACTCTGACCTTCCTCTCTGTAGTTGTGGAGTCGTTATCGCTACTAATGGTATGTTAACTACGGCTCCACAACAATCGGAAACACCCGCCTGTGCTCCTCCATCATCCTTCCTCCTTCTCATCATCATCATCACTTCCTCCTCCAGGTCTCAGGGGTCTGTGCTAATAGTCTGTTTAGATTTAGTAGATTTCTGTATGTTTGTGGCTTTAAAGTGTCCAAACCAACAATTTTAGATTGTTTCTCTCATCATCAAGCTTGTTTCATTCCCATGTGTGCTGGTGACTGAGTGAGAGAAGCGTCGGCGTCTCTCCTGACGTCTGATGCTTGTTTAACCACGAACAAGGGAGTTTTTTTTCTCATTTTATGCTGTATTTAGCTGTTTTTCTATTTTACTGGATGACTGGACGCATGAACCCGAGTCCTTCTGATAAAACAGCAGCTCTGTAATGTCCAGGCTTTTCTTGTCTATATTTACCAGCTAGCAGATGAAAGAGCGCTGCTCCACACCCTGCAACACACATGTTTGTACTTCTGTCTTCAGTCATGATGCCTTAACAGGCCACGAACAGATCTGATTCTAACCTGAGTCCCAATAACCAGCTCTGAGCCCTCAAACAGTCCTCTGAAGCCAAAATGTCCCCACAAGTCAGTAATGTCCTCATGTGGCCTAAAAAGTACAGAGGTCCCCACAAAGACAGCTGCACACATGCACAGTGTTTAGGAGTTTTGCAGGAATCCCATCTTTTGACTAATTTAAGGGTTTGGTTTTCATGGTAAAGCAGCTTAAATAACTTTTTCTAAACTTTTCAACTTCAGCCAATTACAGGAACAGCACAGGCCTTTCTCTCTCTGGCGCCACAGTTTCTTTGATTTCAACTGCTTCAGGCCACAAATAAACAAATCAGAGTAAAAAAGGATAAAAAAAAAACAAGGACCATGATTGTCAGATGACTGGTCAGACCTCTGAAGATGTTGCCTGTTTAAACTAAATGGGTGTAGACATGCTTCCTTTATGTTTCTGGCTGATCCGGCCGATTCATTCCAGTTAGGTTCAGTTTTACATCCCACCCAGCCTGCAGAAAAGCTGTTATTTCACCTTTCATGTCTCACAAGGACTCATTATGATTATTAACTATTGGCATTTGGCAGTTGTGTGAAGCAATCTGTTTGCTTGCAGATCCTTTTTCCATCAAACTGACGCCATAAATTTTTCAGGGTGGATTTGAAGCTAAAGACAAGTTTCCAACGGTCTGGTTCGGTGCTGTACGGCTCGGTGGACATGTTTTACTTTTTTACAGGCAACAACTGGGAAAGTTCCCAGAATATCAGACCTGAACCATCCCACTGTGTCTGAATCCTACAGTTGTTGTCTTGAAGCTTGTTAATGCTGGATAAATGCTGTTGGCTGGTTGGCCTGTTGGCTTGTTGGCCTGTTGGCCTGTTGGCCTGTTGGCCTGTTGGCTGGTTGGCCTGTTGGCTGGTTGGCCCGTTGGCTGGTTGGCCTGTTGGCCTGTTGGCCTGTTGGCCCGTTGGCTGGTTGGCCTGTTGACCTGTTGGCCTGTTGGCCTGTTGGCCTGTTGGCTAGTTGGCCTGTTGGCCTGTTGGCCTGTTGGCGAGCAGCTCTGCTGCTGATGTCTGCTGTGAAGTCACTTCCGGGCTGCAGCTGCCTGGTCAGGAAGTGAAACAGAAGCTTTTCTGTTGCTTTGGAAGCAGATGCAGTGTCTGGGGGGAGGTTCAGGTTCAGGTTCAGGTTAGCTTTCAGTTAGGTTAAGGTTAGTTACAGTTAAGTTTGGGATAAGAATCCACAAATAATGACCTCTGAAATGATGTAAACAGAAGTGACTGCTTCAAAGCCAGAAACAGGAAGTGATTCTGATGGGCAGATAAGCAGCGTTCAGCTCCGGCTCGTCAGCCTAGCAGCAGAGACGTGTCCTCTTGTCTCTGAAGAACGTTGTCCCTCTTCTCTTCTTGTAGTCTCGTGGGTGTGGGAGGTATGTGGAGCTCAGTATTAAAGCATCGGGAGGCTGATAAGCAGCGGCGTGGCATCAGCAGAGAGGACTTAATGAGCAACGCTGAAGCTTCATCTCCCACGCGGCTCACAGTGAATGGCTTCAGTCTGTCTGAATGGAGCTGCAGGACAATCCCTCGCTGTGTGGAGGCTGTTTTTCCTGCATGTTTTCACATGTTCGCCTCCAGTTTATGATAATTCACACTGTTCTGACACCGCTTCCCTCAAACTGCTGTTTCAAATGACAGCTGATAATAAGCAACTCTTTAACTTCAACCGTCATGTGACCAGTGTGGGCGGAGCATAACACCACCGTAAAACACCTACATCATGACAAAAAAGTTGACTGGATCCCCTCACCAGGGACAGATGTTCATCTGAGTTCATACCTACTTCACATCATTTATCAGACCCATCAACAAGAATTGGTTTAACACTACCAGTCAAAAGTTTGGACACACTTTCCCATTGGATTTAAATGGGAAGTGTGTCCAAACTTTTGACTGGTAATGTATCTCCTCAACAATCTGCATAATAATGTCAAATTAGAGCCAGTGATCAATAAATTGCAGAAAATGTTTCCTCTTTCCATATTAATGACATATTTTGGTACAAATTGAATAAATATGAATGCCTGCGACCCAATATAGTCAATAAAATGCTCATAAAAACATGGTGTAAAGAGACCTTCACCAGGTAACCTCCAGGTTTTACATCAACAGCAGCATGTTCGCATCCAGCGTCCTCTCACCAGCTGCCCGCGTCACAAAACCACCACATGTGAAATTAAACATGAAGAATTTCTGATAAACAGCTGATTTGTTTCTCTCCTGACTGATGTGCAGCTGTGATCTAAGCGTCTGTTTGTTCTCCGGCACAAAAACATTTGTTCATGGTGAACCCTTCGTTTAGGGATTCTTTCTTCAACTTGACAGCTCCTGTGATTATTCTTCATTTTTGAGGCAATGTTGTGGTTTTGGAAGATTTTGTTGTGGTTGTGGTGACCGAGCAGGTCCAGGTGCGTCAGGTCCAGGTGCATCAGGTCCAGGTGCTTCAGGTCCAGGTGCTTCAGGTCCAGGTGCTTCAGGTCCAGGTGCATCAGGTCCAGGTGCTTCAGGTCCAGGTGCATCAGGTCCAGGTGCTTCAGGTCCAGGTGCTTCAGGTCCAGGTGCTTCAGGTCCAGGTGGTGCAGCTCCAGGTGCTTCATGTCCAGGTGGTGCAGCTCCAGGTGGTTCAGGTCCAGGTGGTTCAGGTCCAGGTGCTTCAGGTCCAGGTGCTTCAGGTCCAGGTGCATCAGGTCCAGGTGCTTCAGGTCCAGGTGCATCAGGTCCAGGTGCTTCAGCTCCAGGTGCTTCATGTCCAGGTGGTGCAGCTCCAGGTGGTTCAGGTCCAGGTGGTTCAGGTCCAGGTGGTGCAGCTCCAGGTGCTTCATGTCCAGGTGGTGCAGCTCCAGGTGCTTCAGGTCCAGGTGGTGCAGCTCCAGGTGCTTCAGCTCCAGGTGCTTCATGTCCAGGTGCTTCAGGTCCAGGTGGTGCAGCTCCAGGTGCTTCATGTCCAGGTGGTGCAGCTCCAGGTGGTGCAGCTCCAGGTGGTTCAGGTCCAGGTGCTTCAGGTCCAGAGTAAACCGTAGAGCTGAATCAGATCCCAGCGGTCTGGAGCTGACCGGGTTTCTACCAGACCTTTAACAGACTTCCTTCTGACCAGGAGCCATTTCTCACGACTAGCGTTCTACGTGTGTGGATGTTGTGTTTACCCACAATGCTCTGGGCTGTGATCCACTTCCTGTGTTTTACCTGATGTGAACTGAATTTGTAGTCGGACCAGAGATCCACATTAAAGTGTTCCAATCCCTGAAAAGCAACAAGTTTCTTGTTCTGAGGTGTCATTTTGTCTTGGTGGACCCGTTGGCGACATCTTGGCGCTTGTTCTCGACTCATCAGTGTGGTATCTTCAGAAAGTCGACTGTAGTTCCCTTTTCTTACTCTTATTTATTTCTGAAGCATCTGAACAGACACGGTACGCAACATGGCATTTTCATTCTCTCTTCTCCTTCGTCTCTTCTTCGTCTCACCTCCTCTCTCATACTGCCCTCTAATGTTTAGGCAGAACACCATATATCCACCTTAATAAAACAGTACTTCTCCCTCTAACAGAAGCTACATTCAATAGATCAATTGAAATGATCCCCAAGTTTAGCTAGAGTATACTTTTAGCATGACTGTGCCAAACATAAACAAGACCTGTCTGTAATCTAGCTGCGGTACCAAAAATGTAACAATTTCAACATTTTTTTTTTCATTCATTCATTCATTCATTTTCTAAACCGCTTAATCCAATTCAGGGTCGCGGGGAAGCTGGAGCCTATCCCAGCAGGCTTTGGGCGACAGGCAGGGTACACCCTGGACAGCTCGCCAGTCCATCGCAGCAATTTTTTTTTTTTTTTTAAGCATAACAAAACATTGTCATTTGTGTTTTTTCTTTTTTTTTCCTCTAAGATTCAACACAGTCTTTTGTCCATTCAGACACTCTTCTGGTCCTGACTGGCCTGACATGTCCTGTTATTAGTTGAGGTGCATCTGGAACATTCACAAAGTCCAGAGGTAACTGTTCATTGTCAGGGCCTTTTCCTTGTATTGGAAAAGGTGCAAGGTGAGACGCATTCCAGCATCTGCCATCTGACGTTAGGTAGATTTACTGTCCCCTTCTTTCCATTACACGGAGTGGTTTAGTGAACTTGCTCTGGGTTTTGGGAAGGATGCCAGGTTTCCTCACCCGGACAAATGATCCACATTTAAAGAGCACAGGTTTAGCCCCTCGCTTTACATCAGTGTAGGACTTGCTCTTCTGTTGTTTTTCTTTCACTCTGCGAGCAACTTGTCTTGGTGACTGTGGTTTGGGTGCTGGGAGAGGGCGTCCTGCCACGTGCAGTTTGGTGCGCATAGGACGACCATTTAACAGTTCAGCTGGTGAGTACTGAGTCATAGAATGGGGTGTTGCCCTGTACACATGAAGGAATTCTCTTGTAAATTCTTTCCATGGAGTTCCTTCCAGTGAAGCAGTCAGTAGACTGTTCTTTAAGACACGATTGAAATGTTCCACCTCTCTACTTGCCTTTAGTACACAGATGATTTCCTGTGTACAATTCCCCTGTCACGAAGAAATGTTTCAAACTCCAGTGACACGAATTGAGGGCCGTTATCCGAGACAAGCTCCTTGGGGTCACCTTCTCTGCTAAAAATTGCACACAAAAACTGAATCACAGTCTGTGTGGTGACACGTGGAACAAAAGTCACTTCTGGCCACTTGCTGTGGTAGTCGACGAGTGTAATTGCAAAGCGACAGTCCACAGGGGCCTTATCAAAGGGCCCAACCACATCAATAGCTAACTTTTCCCATGCTTCTTCTGGATATGGCACAGGTTGCAATGGTGGTGTGTGTATGACTGCAGACTTGTCATGAGACTGGCATGTAATACACTCTTTTATGGTTGCTTCGACCTGTGCATCCATGCCTGGCCACCAATACGCTTCTCTGAGTCTCTGTTTTGTTTTCACGATCCCCTGGTGTGTTTCATGGGCGAGGGAGATCAATTTTGATTGGAAAGCTTCTGGTACCACTAGTCTGTATGTGCCGCGCACCACTATGTTATCTTGTAGGGAGAGCTCGTGCCGAAGTTTAAAGAATGGCTGCAGTTCAGGAACTAGGCACTTTGTTGATTTTGGCCATCTTGAGGTAAGTAGTCTACGCAGTTGAGTCTGTGTAGGACATGAAGCACATGCACCTTTAAACTCAGCATCGGTGATAGCAGTGAGTGTGGAAGTAAGAGCCACTTCTATGTCATCCTCCAAGCTAGGTTCTGAGCTTGGTAGTGGGAGTCTAGATAAACAGTCTGCGGTTACGTTCTCACGACCAGGTTTGTACTGGATGCTGTAGTTGAATGATAACATTCTGGATGACCATCTGGCTATCCGCATACCTGCACGACCTTGACCCTTGGAGGCAAGAAGCGTCGTGAGAGGACTGTGATCATTTCGTAATGTGAAATGTCTCCCCCACAAATATGTTCTCCACTTTTCTGTTGCCCATACACAACCCAAGGCCTCCTTTTCTACTGTGGAGTACTTTCTCTCTGCCTGGGTGAGTGTACGTGATGCAAAAGCAACCGTCCTCTCAACTCCATCTTCATGTACTTGTGTGAGGACTGCTCCCAGACCATAGTCAGACACATCCGTTTTAACCACAGTGGGCACCTTTGGGTTGAATAGAGACAGTGCATGGCTGTTAACTATGAGCTCTTTAACAGTGTCAAAGTTGTTTAGTGCCTCCGGTGTCCATAGGAATGTGTCTGCTCTCCTCAGGTGTGCTCTAAGGGGCTCGACCACTGCTGCACAGTCTGGTATGAAATTAGAGTACCAAGACGTCAGTCCCAAAAACGACCTCAATTTGGTCAAGTCTGTAGGTGGAGGTGCTTGAGAAACAGCAGTCACATGTGACGCATCTGGCTGCAGTCCTTTTCCTAACACAGTGTGTCCCAAGAATGACAGCTGTGTTTGTCTGAAGTTGCATTTGGAAAGATTAAGTTTGAGCCCAGCCTCATTTATACGCGTGAGTGCAGCCTTCAGTCTTTTATCATGCTCCTCTGTTGTTGCACCTGCAACAATGACATCGTCAAGGTAACACTGGATCCCTGGCAAATCTTTTAGTATGGTTGACATCATTCTCTGGAAACAGCTGGGCGCCGATGCTAGTCCAAATGGCACCCGCTTGAAACGAAACAAGCCATCATGTGTAATGAAGGTGGTCAGGCTGCGGCTGTCTTCGTGTAGCGGCAACTGATGATATGCACTTTGGAGATCTAATGTGGAAAACGGCGTTGCTCCTCTGAGTTCTGCGAACATTTCCTCCATGTGAGGTAGTGGAAAACTGTCAGGTATGACTGCCTTATTAGGTTCTCTCAGATCTACACAAAGTCTTGGGTCTGGTCTGTCTTTTCTTGTGGTGACTACTTTGGGTGAAATCCACTCAGATGACTCTACTGGTTCTATGGCGTCCTGTGCTACTAGTTTCCTCTGCTCCTTAGACACTGCTTCTCTGACTGAGAAAGGTAACCTGCGTAGTTTCTGTTGTACTGGTGCAACTTCTGGACGTATTTTCACTCTATGGATGAATCCTTTAGCACAGCCTAACTCTTCTACTGCTACACTTGCTATGGAAGGGTCACACTGCTTGCTGGGCTCTGATGTAACTTGACCATCTTTAATTTGCATTCGTAGTAAGGAGAATAAGTCCCTGCCTAAAACTGCAGACCCTGCTTCCACAATATAGAGCATGGCATTTGCCTCCTTTCCCCAAATGTTACATTACCTTGTAAGCACCCCTTCACAGCAACAGGATTTCCACCATAATCCTTTAGCTTGAGTGTAGGTTCCTTAAGAGAGGCCTTTGGAAAGAGTTCTGTGACTAGAGTTTCTGGCAAGATGGACACTGCTGATCCTGTGTCTAACATCAGCCTAATGTCCTGACATCCTGCTCCTAAAGCATCCACTTTTACTGTGCACATGATGCTATCGTGGCTGTAAGCATTCACATTTAAGATAGTCACTTCCAGGACTATTCCAACTTCACTCACGTGTTTATTTCCCCTGCAGACTTTTGCAAAGTGTCCCTTCATTTTGCATGAGTTCCATAGAGCCTCTTTCGCAGGGCATCCTTGAAAGTTTGCAGTGTGTTGGGTGGAACCACATCTGCAACATACCTTCCTTTGCTCAATTTGAAGAGATTTATGTGATCCTTGCTTGCCTTTCTTAAACTTCCTGTACCGTTGTCCTTGGTTCACAGCATTCACAGCGGTGTCTGTCGCGCCCTCACACATGGCTTTCGCCTCCGACACAGCGGTTTCAATTTGTCTTGCAATTGCTAACGCCAGCGTAAGGGGTACCTCCAGCAATAAACGTTCCCTGATGCGTACTGAATTAGTCTTTTCTATGATCTGATCCCTTATCATCTCCTCTTCCATATTTCCAAACTGACACGTTGTGACCAGCTCCTTCAAAGCAGCAGCAAACTGGTCAGTAGTCTCACCAGAACGTTGTCCTCGTTGTCTGAAGCGGTAACGTTCTGCCACTACATTCACTTTTGGTGTAAAAAAGTTTGTCAAAGCCCCCAGCGCTCATATTTGTCATCAGCGACCGTCAAAGTGTAGAAAAGTCTCTGACCTTCAACTCCCAAACAATGAATAAGCAGAGCTCGCTTACGTGCCTCAGGCAGGTCCGGTCCCGACATTGCTAGCAGGTAATTGTCTAAAGTCCGGATCCATGCCTTGAACGGGATCGGCGGTTCTCCGACATTTTGTAGAAAGGGTGTTGGCTGGATTAGGTTCAGGGCCACCATCCTCGTCGCCAATTTGTGGTATCTTCAGAAAGTTGACTGTAGTTCCCTTTTCTTACTCTTATTTATTTCTGAAGCATCTGAACAGACACGGTACACAACATGGCATTTTCATTCTCTCTTCTCCTTCGTCTCTTCTTCTTTGTCTCACCTCCTTTCTCATACTGCCCTCTAATGTTTAGGCAGAACACCACAATCAGCTAGCAGAACTTTTTTTCTCACGAGGATCTGAGAAGTATCGTGTGATTGGTCAGATCTGAGGTGGGCGTGGTTAACTGAACAGCGTGAAGCAGAAAGTCGTTGCTGATACATGTTAAAGCAATAGTTTTAATAAACAGCTGACGGAGGTGGTGAGGGAGGATGTACACGTGTACGTACACAGGTGTGCACATGCTGCGCTGCTGCAGTCAAAATATCCCGTTAAATATGAAATAACCGGGTTTGTTGTTCATGTCACATCAAACACCCCTCGCAGTAATCCTTGCCCTGACACGGACCTCTGATGCAGGATAATGAAAGAAATTATTTGTGCATTAATTGTGATGTCAGCCAGGTCAAACCTGTTTAGACGTCCAGTGTGTTGGTGTAAATGACCAGTATGTTGTTAAAGTGGTTTAATGTTCTTTATTCTGTGTTAACTATTCACTTTTCAGCTTATCAGTGTGTCCTTCCATCAGTTAAAAGGCGAAGGCCATCACATCCAAGTTTCTATGAAGGAGGACTTTCATCCGAACAGGTTCTGGACCCAACTAGATACCACGCACATCGCTGCCAGAAACATGTTTGCTCTCTCATTCAGTCTTTTTTCAGTCACGCTGAGCTCTGAGGGAAGAAAATGCATGTAATCCCAGATATTTTCTCACATAATGTGAATGATTTCAGCTCTCGACTCTTCTGGAGTGAACAAACTTTCATTCAGGGAGGGAGACAACAGCTTCATTCATGACTCAAACACAAACAGACTCCTTGACATCTTCATTCTTTCCTGCCTCAGTTTGGCTTTTTATGACTTGTAAACTCACCAAAATGGAATAATACAGAGATGATGAAGGAGCCCTGGACTCTAAAAATCAGATTTTACTTGTTTCATTTAGCATGTCACCGATGTGTTAGCGTGCTAACGTGCTGTTAGCCACCTGCAGTAAATACCAGTTCTAACTAGTCAGACTGGTGCATTTTATCCTGTTTTGTTTGCAGGAATCTGTATCAGAGTTAAACATTAGATCCAGAAGGAGGACACGGACAGACTGTGTGTCTGTTTCAGAGTAAACAGTGATATGCAGATAGCAAGTGTGGGATCGAACATGACTCATCGCTCGGCCTCGCTGTCAATAGTCAGTTAAACTGTGACTCAGTGTGAGGACGAGATAAAACCCTCTGAACTGTCGGCACTGTAAGCATTAAGTCATACAGATTATTATTCTGTACTTATTCTGCCTAAACATCTCCAGTTTCCATCAGAACCTTGGCCACTTAACTCGTCCTGGTTTGACTAAAACCCCCACAAAGTAAGATCTCATTTGATCTTATTTCATTTTATTTGCTTGAAATTAGTTTTTATTTGTTCATATCCTTTTTTTTAATTTCTCACTTTATTTTATTGTATTTTATTTTTTTTGATGTACTTTATATTTCATTTGTCAATCTGCATATCTGTACATCCACATAACCGTCCATCTACATATCCGTCCATCTACGTATCCGTCCATCTACGTATCCGTACATCCACATAACCGTCCATCTACGTATCCGTCCATCTACATATCCGTCCATCTACGTATCCGTCCATCTACGTATCCGTACATCCACATAACCGTCCATCTACGTATCCGTCCATCTACGTATCCGTACATCCACATAACCGTCCATCTACGTATCCGTCCATCTACATATCCGTCCATCTACGTATCCGTCCATCTACGTATCCGTACATCCACATAACCGTCCATCTACGTATCCGTCCATCTACGTATCCGTCCATCTACATATCCGTCCATCTACGTATCCGTCCATCTACGTATCCGTCCATCTACATATTAGTCCATCTACGTATCCGTCCATCTACGTATCTGTCCATCTACGTATCCGTCCATCTACGTATCTGTCCATCTACATATCCGTCCATCTACGTATCCGTCCATCTACGTATCCGTCCATCTACGTATCCGTCCATCTACATATCCGTCCATCTACGTATCCGTCCATCTACGTATCCGTCCATCTACATATTAGTCCATCTACGTATCTGTCCATCTACGTATCCGTCCGTCTACGTATCCGTCCATCTACGTATCTGTCCATCTACGTATCTGTCCATCTACGTATCCGTCCATCTACGTATCCGTCCATCTACGTATCTGTCCATCTACGTATCCGTCCATCTACGTATCCGTCCATCTACGTATCCGTCCATCTACGTATCTGTCCATCTACGTATCTGTCCATCTACGTATCTGTCCATCTACGTATCCGTCCATCTACGTATCTGTCCATCTACGTATCCGTCCATCTACGTATCTGTCCATCTACGTATCCGTCCATCTACGTATCTGTCCATCTACGTATCTGTCCATCTACGTATCTGTCCATCTACGTATCTGTCCATCTACGTATCCGTCCATCTACGTATCTGTCCATCTACATATCCGTCCATCTACTTATCCGTCCATCTACGTATCCGTCCATCCACATAACCGTCCATCTACGTATCCGTCCATCTACGTATCCGTCCATCTACGTATCTGTCCATCTACATATTAGTCCATCTACGTATCTGTCCATCTACGTATCCGTCCATCTACGTATCCGTCCATCTACATATCTGTCCATCTACGTATCCGTCCATCTACGTATCCGTCCATCTACGTATCCGTCCATCTACGTATCCGTCCATCTACGTATCCGTCCATCTACATATTAGTCCATCTACGTATCTGTCCATCTACGTATCCGTCCGTCTACGTATCCGTCCATCTACGTATCTGTCCATCTACGTATCTGTCCATCTACGTACCCGTCCATCTACGTATCCGTCCATCTACGTATCTGTCCATCTACGTATCTGTCCATCTATGTATCCGTCCATCTACGTATCCGTCCATCTACGTATCTGTCCATCTACGTATCTGTCCATCTACGTATCCGTCCATCTACGTATCTGTCCATCTACGTATCCGTCCATCTACGTATCTGTCCATCTACGTATCCGTCCATCTATGTATCCGTCCATCTACGTATCTGTCCATCTACATATCCGTCCATCTACGTATCTGTCCATCTACATATCCGTCCATCTACGTATCCGTCCATCTACGTATCCGTCCATCCACATAACCGTCCATCTACGTATCCGTCCATCTACGTATCCGTCCATCTACGTATCCGTCCATCTACGTATCCGTCCATCTACATATTAGTCCATCTACGTATCCGTCCATCTACGTATCTGTCCATCTACGTATCTGTCCATCTACGTATCCGTCCATCTACGTATCTGTCCATCTACATATCCGTCCATCTACGTATCCGTCCATCTACGTATCCGTCCATCTACGTATCCATCCATCTACGTATCTGTCCATCTATGTATCCGTCCATCTACGTATCCGTCCATCTACATATTAGTCCATCTACGTATCTGTCCATCTACGTATCCGTCCATCTACGTATCCGTCCATCTACATATTAGTCCATCTACGTATCTGTCCATCTACGTATCCGTCCATCTACGTATCTGTCCATCTACGTATCTGTCCATCTACATATCCGTCCATCTACGTATCCGTCCATCTACGTATCCGTCCATCTACGTATCTGTCCATCTACGTATCCGTCCATCTACGTATCTGTCCATCTACGTATCCGTCCATCTACATATCTGTCCATCTACGTATCTGTCCATCTACGTATCTGTCCATCTACATATCTGTCCATCTACATATCCGTCCATCTACGTATCCGTCCATCTACGTATCCGTCCATCTACATATTAGTCCATCTACGTATCTGTCCATCTACGTATCCGTCCATCTACGTATCCGTCCATCTACGTATCCGTCCATCTACATATTAGTCCATCTACGTATCCGTCCATCTACATATCCGTCCATCTACATATCCGTCCATCTACATATTAGTCCAGCTGATCGACAACGTCTGGGCATCGTAGCACACAACAAATCAGAGGAAGAGGATGGAGTTAATGAACTGCCTTCATTTATTTACAGTGACACTGAGTTGACAATTCAGTAATTCAGCGATTCAGCATCAACAGATACATGGATTTCACTCTGATGTCCTCAGAGTGAGGACATCACTCTAATGTCCTCCACATCAGACCGTATCATCATCTGTCGTTACACCAACCAGTCCCTTAGACCATGTTAGTCCTCTGTTATTGTACTGGACTGCTTTAGCGGACTGTGACCTCCTGATAGTGATGCTGCCCACTGAAACGTCCAACTGTTCATCTGTTGTCCATCTGTCTTACTGTCTCTAGTGCTGGCCAAGCTGATCTGGGACCTGCAGTCCTTCCTGTCTGTTCTGGACTCAGAGAACCTGAGTTACATCGCTCAGGCTCAGAAGAAGTCCATCTCAGAGCTGCTGTCCAAACTGCAGACTCAGGACTCTCCTGGTAACTGTGCTGTAACACCACCACCACCATGAGTCTTCACCAAGAACCACTGAAGTAACCGTGTGTGTTGTGTTCCAGTGGAAGATGCTGAGTACATGATCATGAGCTGTCCGTCATCGTCTCCGGGCAACGAGCTGACAGATGCACCTGGGACAGGTACAGGTTGTCCACACGCACATGATGGGTTTGGTTTGACAGAAACTGTTTTATAACCTCAGAAAAGCTGAGATGTGGAGAGTAAAGCTAATAAAAACAGAAGGCAGCATAATAAATAAATGTTTTATCCACAGAAAGAGTAGAGAAGATGATACGTCTACAGTGAATAATATATTTATATCAGGGTAAAACTGATATAAACTGAACAAAAGAATGGAAGGTAAAATGGTGGGAAGAGTAGAGCTGGAGGAACATGAATGGACATAACAAAGGAGCTCCTTCGTGAGTCAAAATAAAGATAGAGGTTAAAAAATCTGCAAAAATCTCCACAGTGCTGCTCCATGTAAACCGCTTTAAATCTTCCATCTGTTGGAATCAGAGCTGCAGGATTTCTGACACTTTCATCCTCATGTTTACATGAATGTGATATATCAGATGCTTTTTTCCCCCAGAAGGTCTCTGGTCCTCTGAGCTGGTCTCAGATCTGGACTCGTGTGGCTGGCTGAGGACAGGGGTGAGTCAACACACACTGGTCTCACTGGTTCCCACTAACAAGCCCAACGCCATTCCGGTTCACTGAGGCTGACACAGACGGACATTAGAGATGAGACGGATTAATGATGGATGTAGACAAAACGTGCAACAGAAGAATATAAATAAATCAATAAATAAACCATGAAGACATTTTAGAACATTTTCATCAATGATGATCTAACTTAAAAAAATGAAAAAATAACTGAAAATGCTTTTAACTCACATTTATTTCAAAGTTTATTTAATGAATGAATTAAATTAACAAATTAGGAGGAGGGAGGAGAAGGAGGAGAAGGAGGGGAAGGAGGGAGAGGAGGATAAGGAGTGGGAGGAGGGAGACTAGGAGGATGGGGAGAAGGGAGAGGAGGAGGACTTGGATGGGGGAGGAGGGGGCATAGGGAGATGAGGAGGAGGAGTGGGAGGAGGGAGAGGAGGAGGACTTGGATGGGGGAGGAGGGGGCATAGGGAGATGAGGAGGAGGAGTGGGAGGAGGGAGAGGAGGAGGACTTGGATGGGGGAGGAGGGAGAGGAGGAGCAGTCTCTGTGATGTGGGTCAGTAATGATAGACTGAGTCCTCCTGAGGTTTGGGAGGAGACGGCGGCGTTACTGAGGGAGTAACAGGAAGTTGGGTGTTTACATGTGAGGCCATCTCCGCTCCGTCTGATTGGCTGACGGCTCTGCAGAGGCAGGAAGTGGTGACTGATGGCGGCTGATTAGCATCTGGTTTACATGATGGACTGTCTGAAAACACACAATGAGCAGATAAATAACAGCACAATGGTAAAGAGTAATGTGTGTGTGTGTGTGTGTGTGTGACTGGAAGAGTTTCCATCCTCTTCATCATCGAGAGAAATCTGCAGAAACATCTGATCTCACCTTCTTCCTCTGAAGCTGAACGTGAAAAGAACGTGAGATGAACCACTTCTTCAGAAATACCGTGTGCAGTTTTATCTGTGGAGAAGGGACCGGTTGTGGTCCCGGTCCACGAGCAGGAACTGATCCTGAACTAAGACTTGCAACCAGTCCAGGTGCAGGACCTCATGCCGTCAGACTGGCTTCTGGTGGAACGTCTCCATCAGTGTTTCTACATGCAGCAGCGTCCTCAAGGTTCCCGACAGTCCAGAGAGGAATGCAGAGCTGCTTTGCTGCCATGACGGACTGTTCATCACACACCTCCAGCAGACACCTGGATGCTGCGAGAAGGAGATGCTGCGTCATGTGAGAGACGTTTATGGTGTGTTGGTGAGGCAGAAGGATGAGGAAGCTGATGGTCCTTCATGATGAAGAGCCTTACTTACTGAGCAGCTGATCTCAGCCCTAAGCTGATCCAGGAAGACTGGAGGAAGACCTTCAGTTCTCCTCATGCCCTGGTGATCCTCCAAAAGCTGTTTATACGGCATTTCATCATTTTATCCGCTATTTTATTAAACATGGTTGCAGTGATGTGGACTCTATCTGTCCTGGGGCAGAAGGAGCTGAGGTAACGGAAAAGATCTAGATGTTCCTATACTCACCTACTGTGGAATCACAAGCTTTATAGACCCAAAGAACCAGAACCAGAACCAGAACCAGATAATGAATCCAAGCAGCTGAAAGTTTAGACGCTCCATGTTGAAGATGAGATCAGAGTAGTACTGCTGCTCCTCCACATCCAGTGGAACTGGAGGGATGGATGGATGGATGGATGGATGGATGGATGGATGGATGGATGGGTGGATGGATGGTTGGATGGATGGGTGGATGGATGGTTGGATGGATGTTGGATGGTTGGATGGTTGGATGGTTGGATGGATGGATGGATGGTTGGATGGATGATGGATGGATGGATGGATGGATGGTTGGATAGATGGTTGGATGGGTAGATGGTTGGATGGATGATGGATGGTTGGATGGATGGATGGATGGATGGTTGGATGGATGGATGGTTGGATGGATGGGTGGATGGATGGATGGATGGTTGGATGGTTGGATGGATGGTTGGATGAGTGGATGGGTGGATGGATGATGGATGGAGGGATGGATGGATGGAAGGATGGATGGATGGATGGATGGATGGATGGATGGGTGGATGGATGGTTGGATGGATGGATGGATGGTTGGATGGATGTTGGATGGTTGGATGGATGGATGGATGGTTGGATGGATGATGGATGGATGGATGGATGGTTGGATGGATGATGGATGGATGGATGGATGGATGGATGGTTGGATAGATGGTTGGATGGGTAGATGGTTGGATGGATGATGGATGGTTGGATGGATGGATGGTTGGATGGATGGATGGTTGGATGGATGGGTGGATGGATGGATGGATGGTTGGATGGTTGGATGGGTAGATGGGTGGATGGATGGTTGGATGAGTGGATGGGTGGATGGATGATGGATGGATGGTAGATCATGGATGTATTTTTTCTTCTAAAAGAACTGTTGAAAGACCCGGAATTTTCCTCCTGGGGATGAACAGAGTTTCTATCTATCTATCTATCTATCTATCTATCTATCTATCTATCTATCTATCTATCTATCTATCTATCTATCTATCTGCTGAGGAGCTCAACTGGACTAGACCAGTTAAACCAGTTAAATGTAACTCCATTAGACAGATTCTGTGGTTCCATGCAGCTCTGCTTTCTAACATCCCTGTTCCCAGCAGGGCCCCACAGTGCTGCACCCAGGTGGTCGAAGAGATGATGAGGAGGAGGATACATATGAGGAGGCAGAGCCTTACGTTGCCACAGATACAACTACGATCATCACAGGTCAAGACACACAAACAGAAAAATCACCAACAAATAATGTAGAAACACAACAAAACCCGAACTTCTGCCTCCAGAGAGAGCCGACTCCGACAGCAGTCACTACGAGTCATATGGTGAGGAGGAGGAGGATGAAGGGGAGGAGCGTGTGAAGGACAGAGCCCACTACATCCAGTGGAGTGCCTCGCAGCCCTGCCTGAGGCCCACGCCCGAGTCGCGGCTCTGTGGGTACCTGTGGAGGAGGAAGTGGCTGGGACAGTGGAGCAAACAGCTCTTCATCATCAGGAGTGACGTGTTGCTGGTGAGGAAGATGAGAAGCTGTAGTTCCTCTAATGTCCACCAGATGCTGCTGTCCTCTGGAGTATCTGGCTCCTGACCAATCAGCAGCCTCCAACCAGAGGCCTGTTTGCAGTAAATATGAACCAATCCGGGATCAGAACCACCTGGTCCAGTTCCAGCTGCTGACACGTTATTCCTCATCACATCCTGGAAGAAGAACCTCAGGAACAGTTCTCCAGGAGCCTGGAAGAACTTTCCAAAACTAATAATGTTGAGGTTCTGGTTCTGAGGAGGATCCGTCCCTCCTGCCTTGAATCAGACATTTTATCAGGTTTTTCCAGGTTTTCCAGGATCTTGCAGGTTCTGTAAACTCACGTGAAACGTTACTGTTGTCGTGTTTGAGGCATGACGTAGTGTGTGTGTGTGTGTGTGTGTGTGTGTGTGTGTGTGTGTGTGTATGTGTGTGTGTGTGTGTGTGTGTCAGTGTTATAAGTGTGCGCGGGACCTGCTGCCTCAGCTGGAGTTGAACCTTCGCGGCTGCAAACTGGTCTACAAGTTCAAGACCAACGCCAAGATCCAGCACCAGCTCAAACTGGTGCTGCTGGGCGCCGACTCACTGGTGCTGGGCTACAGCAGCTTCCAGCAGGCCGACGAGTGGAGGAAGGTCAGCACACACACCTCACACACACACACCTCACGCATCTTTTATGTGGTTGTGTGTTCACCCTGCAGACTTCCAGATTGATCTTTAAACATTACTCATCAGGAGGTGTGTGTGTGTGTGTGTGTGTGTGTGCAGGTGATCGAGGAGGTGAGCGCCGGAGGTGAGGTGGAGACGCAGAGCTTGTCCTCTCTAAACGAGCAGCTGCTGTCCTGCAGGGTGAGACCCAGTCAGACCAGTCAGACCAGTCAGACCAGTCAGACCAGTCAGACCAGAAACACCTTCACTAGCTTCAGATACTTACGTCATCCCAACAATCCGCTTTCTGTCTCCGTTTCCAGTCCAGTGTGGTCCAGACCGACTCTGACGACGAGAAACTTTCCGTTCACCGCAGCCTCAACAGGGACAAAGGTACCAGAACTCCCAGTCTGGGACAGACGGCACACACGCTCTCCCAGTCTGGGACAGACGGCACACACACACTCTCCCAGTCTGGGACAGACGGCACACACACACTCTCCCAGTCTGGGACAGACGACACACACACTCTCCCAGTCTGGGACAGACGGCACACACGCTCTCCCAGTCTGGGACAGACGGCACACACACACTCTCCCAGTCTGGGACAGACGGCACACACACACTCTCCCAGTCTGGGACAGACGACACACACACACTCTCCCAGTCTGGGACAGACAGCACACACACGCTCTCCCAGTCTGGGACAGACGACACACACACGCTCTCCCAGTCTGGGACAGACGGCACACACACTCTCCCAGTCTGGGACAGACGGCACACACACGCTCTCCCAGTCTGGGACAGACGGCACACACACTCTCCCAGTCTGGGACAGACGGCACACACACACTCTCCCAGTCTGGGACAGACGGCACACACGCTCTCCCAGTCTGGGACAGACGGCACACACACACTCTCCCAGTCTGGGACAGACGGCACACACGCTCTCCCAGTCTGGGACAGACGGCACACACACTCTCCCAGTCTGGGACAGACAGCACACACACACTCTCCCAGTCTGGGACAGACGGCACACACGCTCTCCCAGTCTGGGACAGACGGCACACACACTCTCCCAGTCTGGGACAGACAGCACACACACTCTCCCAGTCTGGGACAGACGGCACACACACACTCTCCCAGTCTGGGACAGACGGCACACACGCTCTCCCAGTCTGGGACAGACGGCACACACACACTCTCCCAGTCTGGGACAGACAGCACACACACTCTCCCAGTCTGGGACAGACGGCACACACACACTCTCCCAGTCTGGGACAGACGGCACACACACACTCTCCCAGTCTGGGACAGACGGCACACACACACTCTCCCAGTCTGGGACAGACGACACACACACACTCTCCCAGTCTGGGACAGACGGCACACACGCTCTCCCAGTCTGGGATAAGTCAGGAAGCTGGACTCACATTAAACGGATCCAACAGCCTATGAACTTCTGCACAACGATTTTATTTCAGATTTCTGAAGGCATCACAAAAAACACGCTTGAATATTAAATAACTAAATGACGCGCAGACCTTGGTGTCTGTTTGTCATCTTAATTTGTGTCTCAACGTTTAACACATTGTTAAATTAATAAATGAATAAATTACAGTTGAATTATTGATAGAAATGATCTGAAACCTTTTGGACATTTTGTTGATGGGCTGCATGTGAGAGCAACTGGGACAACTGGACCTGGTCAACACCTCAAGACATTCTGTTGGAGCTCTGCCGCTGCTGGTGTCCTTTAGCGCGTTTACCTGCACAAACCGCCGTCAGTCGGCTAACAACGCAGATCCGAGCCGCGCTGCGGAGTTATTCTGATCATGTTTACATGCATCAGCTGAACCCTTTTCCCATCCAACATTCCAACCAACACTTCAACCTGAGTTTAAACCGTTTTATCGACCATGAAGT
Organism: Telmatherina bonti; assembly: GCF_933228915.1. NCBI lineage: Eukaryota > Metazoa > Chordata > Actinopteri > Atheriniformes > Telmatherinidae > Telmatherina > Telmatherina bonti. The sequence goes on from NC_136611.1 coordinate 36,628,793, forward strand.
GACAGAAGCAGATGATGTGACGGCTGAATGAAAAAGCAGTCTCAGCGATGCGACATGTTGCGTCCTGCAGGTTTCCTGAACGTTCTGATGAACTGCCAGTGGCAGAGCCTGCTCTGTCAGGTGGAGGGCGGACTCCTCAACATGTTTGGAGAAGAGGAGGAGAAAGAAAACGAGGTGAAGAAGGAGCGTTCACCTCAGTACACCGTCCAGCTCAGAGGCTGTGAGGTCAGAGCCGATACAGACCATTCCTACAGGATCTCACTGAGCATGCTCGGTGACCAGGTGGCCGTGCTGGAGGTGAGCCAATCAGGGAGGAAACCAGACTTCCATCGTTTCTGCTTGTTTCACTGAAGCGTGTCCTTCTGTTCCACCTTCGCTCCTACAGTTCAGCTCCTCGGAGGAAAAACTTCGGTGGTTTCAGCTGCTGCAGGATGGAGCTGCCACTCAAAGTCTCCATGACAACAAGACACAGGAGCACTCAGGTGGTGCTCTCAGGTAGGAGGAACTCTTCATACATCCCTCTACTGAGATATTTGGTCCATCTCTCCTTGACTCTTCAGACTTTGAGACATTAGTCTACAAGCGACTTACCTTCCACCTGGAGACCGGATCCGGCTTCGGAACTGCCGCGGATGCATCTCTGCAACACGTAAAGGGATATAAGCTACTGAGAAACACTGTGTGACCTGTGTACTTGTCACTGACTCGAGCCTCACAGCAAGAAGGTTGCTGGTTCGCCCGTCGGCTGGGGGCGGGTTTAAACAGTAGACTTTTCTGTGTGGAGTTTGCATGTTCTCCCTGTGTGGGTTCTCTCCAGGTTCTCCAGCTTCCCTCCCACCCTCCAAAAACATGCATGTGAGGTTAATTGATAACTTATCACATATTAGTTGCTTTGGATAAAAGCGTCTGCTAAATGACTGTAGAATAGGTCAGCCGCTACACAAAATCTATGTAAACACATCGGCAGCTCTCTCGTCTGTTTAGTGTATATGCCGATGACACCATTCTTTACATATTTTGTCTATCTTCTTTTCAGTGTGATCTCTAACAGTCTCAATCACTCATTCTCTAACTTACTTTTAGTTGACATGACTGTCTACAGTAACTTACCTAAGACCTCCTGCCTTGCTGGCTGGTGCAGAATTACAACTTGTCCTGGAAGTATTTAGGTATTCTGGCTTCATAGTTCACTCTACTTTCACATTCATATAAACACATTTCTGTCAAAAGCCCCGTTTCCCACTGAGTGTTTCAGCCCAGGTTGGCATGGTTGGGTACAGGATTTTGTGTTTTTCCATTACAAAACCATCCCATACAACTGAACCAAACTAGACCATTTCTGGGCCTCCTTCCGTTGTAGATCCATAGAATATGGTATGGTCCGGTTAAGGCGGAGTGACTGGGGTCACACGATACATTCACTACAGGACAAAAAACATTATTTCCTGCAACAAGAGCAAGTGCAAAAAGAAAAAGAAAAAGGCATAAAGACATGATGCCTGCAAACAAAGTAAAGGTCTGGTTGGCTCTGGGGTTACAAGCTTTCCCAGCTATGATTGTTTTTTTCCATTGATGTTTATAGCGTCACATTTCTGTTGTTGCACTGGTATGACGCCACGCGAGGTGTTTGGTCTAAACGCTGCATGCACAGTGGCAGTCCAACTTCCAGTGGGACTGAATTGACTGGACCGTTCTAAAACTTCAGAAATGGGGCAACAGGTCAAATATAGAATCAGCATCCTGCACCATATCGTCCTCTCTCCGTTCTCCAAAGCTCACGCTGGTGAGAAGGATGTTTCTCCTCGGCACAGATGGTGATAAAAAGTGTCTCCAAAAACCTTCTGAAAGAACCTGGATGTTCTCCATCACACTGCGATCTGTTTTGTTACTGGTGTTCCTCATTGTAGTCCACTCACTCATTAAAGCGGTGATGTTGCTCAGAGACATGTTCCTCTGGGTGAAGCGGTTCCTTGTCCTGATAGCAGTCTATACATTCTGTAATCATGACAGGGTGCCACTTTCCAATCTGGCTAGCTCCCCGACATTACCAACCCCAGCTTCAGCCGCTGTTGCTCCATTCTCGCAGGTTGTTGCATTGGAACCAAGTTATTTACAAATCCATCACTGGTAAACCGTTTTTAACTCTGCTCGGTACTCCAGAACAACTACAGCCTGAGCTGTAGGACTTCCATCACCACCATCCGGTTTGTGCCTCTAACAACTGGAAACGATGAAACACCTACATGCCAACATTTAGCTTCAGTCATTCATGATGAACAACGGTTTCTGATGATTGTATCTGCTTATTTTCTGTGAGAGTGACAGGAACAAAGGATCAGGGAGGGGATTTTAGGGTCTTTGAGCTTGAGCTTTTGGGGAGAGGGATGGTGCATTCACTGCCTGTGGGAAAACGTGTTTTTTTTCTTCTCTTTCATTTGTTGCATCTTTGTCAGCAACACCTCCAGCTGTCACAAATCATCTCTTGCTGTGATGCTGCTATTTTTCAGTGGGCTTCAAACTCGCAGGTTTCCCACCTCCAACACTTACATGGACGACCCCTTCAGGCTGAGTGGATTTGGCCAAGACCAGCCCGTCTACTCCAACACCTCCGTCCTGGAGCACATAGTACGACTCCAACTACGAGGCGCTCAGAGGAAAAGCAGAGCAGCATGTTTACGGGACACATTTCTGAGACTCCACAGCATCCCAGCAGGAACTCCGGAAGTTACCATCTCTGTTACTCTGTGTTGTATAGTTGTTGTTGTTGTAGTCCATCTGGACACAGTAATCATGGGGATTATTACACGATGAGAAAATAAATCAGCTAAATTAAACCTTGGTAGCAGCGGGCACAAGTGGCTTTCTCATCTTGGTTTAGACTCGCAAACACACCGTGAAAACTAAAAGGCACAGACAAGAAAAGAATTAGCTTAAAGAGAAATACAGGCATTGACAGATAAAACAACAAAATAAAGAACAAAACAATACGTTGTTGGCCGAGTACCGCGACAGGAATTAACCTTGGCTTTCTTCTTGTTTATCTGATTTCTTCTGAAACTTTCAGCTTAGTGTTCATGCTTTTAACACCGCTTCCCTTTTGTCGCCCAAGATCCCTTAATCTCAGATAGTCAGAGGTGGCAATTCCTGGTCCAGAAAGTAAAAGTCCTGCCATGTTTCTGGATCTACCTTTACATCTAGAACAGGTGTTTTCACTTACAGGCTCGTTTACCTGGCACATAAACTCTGCTCATTAGATTCAACTCATTTGGTGACTGGTCAGAACAGCTGCCGGACTGGACTTTTACTTTCTGGACCAGGAATTTCCACCTCTGAAGATAATTAACCTCTGCTCTGTATACAAAACCTACTTCTGCGCCACAGCGCCCCCGCTGGCGGTCCGTCTTCACAACAAAATATACAGAAAAAAATGGAAATGAAAATGTGGCACTTACATGTAAAGTAATTCCAGGTGTGCGCAAGAAAAAACAGAAAAAGCCAAAGATCTTGTCAGGGTGCTGCTCTGCATTTCTCTGGACACTCTATACAAACTAAAAACTTCAAATCTTCTCAAGATGCTGCATCATGTGATGCGTTTGTTTTTTTCAGCTTCACAACTCTCAGGATTCAGTTCACCGCAGCTCCGTATCGTCCAGAGACTCAGTGACCTACAGCAACCTCAGCAGCCACAGTGAGTCTCCTGGCAGCTCAGATTTGAAATAAGCATCTTGCACATGGAGGGCAGATGGAAGACTGAAGTTGTGCAGACAGAAGCAGCTCAGAGAAGTTTGTGTTTCAGACAGGAAGCCGGCTGAAGTACAGCGAGCCGTTCAGAAGCTGGAGCTGGCCGGGAGGAGGACGGTGCAGCTCCGGGCTGGATCAGAGACCAACCTGGCATCCGCCGCCAAGCAAAACAAACGCAACTCCTTCAGACAGTCGCTGGCCATCTGCACAGAGCGCGCTCAGGTAGGAAATAACCAGTCTGATATCTGAACCTGAACTTGCCTTGGCTCACTGGTTCCACTGGTTTCTGCTGTAACCCCTGCTGGTCCAGGTGGGCTTCCTGAACCCACTGCTACGACGGACAGCCTCGGCTAAAAGCTCTCTGAAACGAGCTCCCTCAGCGCTCTTCATTGAACATGGAAAAGTTTTCCAGAGGAAGAAGGTGAGAACCTCTGGAGGTTACCGGTGATGCTGCCGGTTTCCTGTCTCCAGTAAACACTACCAGTCAAACGTTCGGTCACAACCATTGGATTTGATGGGAAGGTGTGTCCAAACATTTGACTGGTACAATATGACTTCACTTTATTTTACCAACCCTCCATAAACCCAGTTTTAAACCAACCAAAATAGACCGTTTCTGCCTGTTTTTACAGGAATGGGAGACCAAAGTTGCTGCTTGATGTTGGCCGTCAAATCCATATCACATCCAATCAACCACTGTAGGATTAATGCAGATATCACCCAAGTCATCTTTATTCCCTGAGGGGAAGGTGCAGCAGTGCTCTGCTCTGACTGGTGGTTAAGGATGAGGGAGACTACATCCATTGTTTCACCAGCATTTTTAAACTTTGTTTTGAGCCTCGTGTTTTTAACTTTGGACCATGGTAGGTTTAGTTGTGCAAAAATTTCAAATAAATCTCAAAACAACCTTGTTGTTTTGAGTTTTGAGAAACGCATTTGAAGAAGGTGGAAAAAGAGAATTATTAGAGATTGCCAAGGTTTTTCAAACCCGATCAAGAAGCCTCTAAAACATCTTAGATTGCAAGTTTGCCAGCTGAAGTAGCCCATCTCACTGGCAAAGAAAGCAGAGATGCTGTGAAACAAAGGACAGATGTAGCATTGGATGTCTTAAACAGAATTTTAAAGATCCTTCTTTGGTATTTCATACAATGAATGATGAAGGGCTTCATGCTGTTTCCAGACCTTTGATGTAGACTGAGAAAAAATACCTTATTTGTTGTTTTCTGCTCATGGAACATCTCGTACAAAACAGCCAAAAGCAACTTGTACAGAAAGAAAACCATCCAATTTAACCCCATTAACAGGGACAGACTAGACATCTGGCATAGCAGCCATTTTCCTGGTGGTCTGATGTGTTTCTGGGACCAACGCTGTTGGCTCGCTGGTGTTTCTTCAAAGAAACTCCGGCATTCAATAAACTCCACAGTTTAATCATTCATGACTTTGCACACTCACAAAAGTGATAGGTCCCGGACGAGCCCCCATTTAATGTTAAAACCCCCCAGTTCATCCGGTATAAGGGAGGACAAACATTAATCCCAAAAACAAATCAATTAAAATAAAGATTTCTTCATGAGTTGTTGGTCCTTGACAAACTAAAATAGAACAAAAGTGCATAACTAAAAACAGATTTTAATGAAATCTAAAGCAAATACAAGACAAATGAACAATAATTAGAAAACAAAAACAAATATAAGCCAAACCGTTAAACTAAAATCAGAAGTGCAGCGTCAAGAGTCTCAAGCCACCACTGAAGGTTTATAAGAAACTGTATTTAAACCTTTTCTGAGCCAAGGCACACTTTTTTTTCCCACTGAAAATGTTTTTTATGTTTTAATGTTTTTTGTTGTTAAATGTTTTGTTTTTTAAAACAAACCCATATTATTAACATTAAGTCTATCTTGTCAAAGTTTCTTAAATAGAAATAAGATAAACACAAGAAAAAGGGATTTTATGATCTTTCACTATGTGAGAAACCAGTGGTTGAAAAATAATGAGTGAAACAAGATTTACAAAGTCTATACAAATACTCTAGATACTCTGTACAGATTGACAATCAAAACAAGATGAGGCTAACTGTGCAAAACACACCCAGCTGACCTGATTGTCATCATCTTGCTCCATAAAAAGGGCTAACCAACGAGATCCAGCTGAGCAGGAAGAGGGAGCAGCCAATCCTGGTCCAGGAATGTAAAACAATACAGCCAATCACAAGAGGGAAGGTGGACAGCCAGCCTGTAATCTACATGGACCAGTAACCTGGTCGGATTTTGGAGTGGATCAAATCTTGAAGAGGGGTTGTCCAGAAGGGAAAACATTCAAAAATGGGTTTGGATTGTGTAATCCAATCCTAGTTTTGATCTGGATTAAAGCTTTCAGTTTGTGTTGCTCAGAACGTTTTAGTAGGATAACTTTGATCCAAAATGAATAATTGCAAAAATTGTCCGTCATTTTAGCAATTTTAGTTATAATCAAGCCAATAACATAATAAGTTGGCAACAATTTTTAATATTCTAATTGTAATGTAAAAAGTTATCATGTTATTGACTGGTTAATTGATCTAATATTGAAAAAAATATAATAGGGCTGCTGATAATTTAATAATACAGAAGTACAAGATTTTCCTGATGAGTTTGCCCTTCACAAATAGGTATGATTACAGGTGCCATGTCATTATTGGCTTTATTACATTTTAATGTCAAACTGATGTAATTGGTCACTACATCGCCTTTAAGCTGCAGCTCTGTGAGTTTCCCGCTTTATTCTAAAATACTAAAACCCGGAGGCTTCTGGTCTGTTGGATTTACTGTGAAAACTACGGCAGCCCTTAGATGAAAACAGTTTCATAAAAAATAAAGATAACATTTCATGCACACAAAAATAATGTATTTCTTTATTTTGTTGGTATATTTTTTATATATTATTTCTACTTATTCGTCCTAAAAAGTACTTTTGATGGGTTGTGGTGTTTATTCCGGTGTTCTGTTTGTCTCTCAGGGTCCAACCCACTGGACTTGTTTTATACCAGTAAATAACACTGGTTTGCTGCCATGGTAACGAAGCCGAGACAAGCTTCATCAGCTGACTTTAGTTGTATAACTGCTCCATGGTGCATTCATGGGGCTTATGTACAACTGAATATTATGTTAAATATCAACATGGCTGTGAACACAACAGTTCTTCTCTCTGTCCTGACAAACCGCCTGTTATCTGCAGCATTTCAGATGAAAGAGCAAATAAAGGAGGTGAATTTAAAGTGAACACAGCGTAAAATCCACACGTGTCCAGACAACACACAACCTGTGTGTTTTCCTTCTACCCTTTTTTCATCGTTTATTTAATCAGGACTGAAAATGCCAGTTCATGACTAACTTGTTTTTATGTCCTTCTTGTCCCTGAACACCGCCCGGCTGCGAGTACAAAAATATGTGATGTTTTGATTTAACATGACATTTTATGAGTTTGTGTGATTCTATAAATTCTGTATTCACCACGTACTGACCAGCACACTGTAATTACTGACTCACGTTTCATACCGCAACATCCGCTTCTTGTATTTTATATTTACTGTACTTTGTACTCAGGAGAATGTTTGTTTATGACCAAACACTGATCTGTAAAACATTAAAATATAATTTTTAAAACGACTTCTCTCTGAGCAGAAAACATCTTGTTTTGCTTTGTACATGTTGTTTCAGTCCTTTTATTCCCAAATTTAATTATAATGGCACAAAAACAGGAAAACTATTAAATATCAAAAGAATGAACAATTAATAAAGATAAATGATAAAAAAAAAAAAAAAACTGAAATAAGAATTAAATAAATTAAGTAATTATAGAAAAAAAGAAATAAAATAAAGGCCAGACGTGGTTAAGAGAATTAAAGCGGTTCATTTGACAGCAAGAGTTAAAATGTATTTTCACTCATTAAAAACATTTAACAGATTTTAAAAAGTTTAAGAGAGGCTAATCCTCACATCCTCACTGAAACCAGACTTCCCGTAGATGATTTTACCGGACACAAGATGTGGAACCAAAGTGTTCCCAAAGTGGGACCCAATCATAGACTGCACTGCATATGTTTCTGAAGAGCTGAATTGAAGCTCGGTGGGCGGTTCCTACCATCACCATCTTGGCAGGGACATGCGAATCGTCTCGCTCGGAAAATACAAATATGGGCAAAGAGGTGGAGCTGAGAGGGGGGCTGTGAGCGTCATGGTGGATGATTGACATCGAGCGAACTCCGAGCTTTCTGTAGCTAAGAGCTAACCGAGCTAACCCGGAGATAACAGGAGCTAACCAGCTAACGGAGGTAAGCGGGCTAAAGCTAAGTCATGTTGTTAACCGGCTAAAAACCGCGGTTGTTCTACGTTCTTCTGACTTGAAGCAGGAGATCGGGTACCTGTCAATCAAAAGGACACGCCCCTAAATATGCCGAACTTGGAGATTAAATTACTTTTAAACGGGCGAGTTAGAAAAAATTCACTCCCCCCCACAGTTGTCATGAAGGTAAACCTGATCTATTAAACTGAAAATAGAATTTTTTACAAGGCTGTAAACATGTTTATTCCTGCTGTGAAGTTGGCCTTTTTAACATAGGAGTCTATGGGGATTTGCTCTGTTTTGCAGCCCCTAGTGGATGAAAGGGGAACTGCAGTTTTATGCACTTCCGCATCGGCTTCACTTATAACTGCCAGAGGCTCCGTCCATTTTTCATATACGGTCTATGGACCTAATAAAATGTTACAGGGACCAAAGTAGAAAGACGCTCATACCTGGTCAGACCATTAAACAACTAACAACTGGATTGTATATTATTATGGTTTAGGGTGGGATTGGGGTTCTAATTGGTGCGATCATGGTTCTAATTAATGGGATTGGGGTTCTGATTGGCAGGATCGGGGTTCTGATTGGAGGGACTAGGGTTCTGATTGATGGGATTGTGGTTCAGATTGGTGGGAATCAGGTTCTAATTAATGGGATTGGGGTTCTGATTGGAGGGACTAGGGTTCTGATTGGTGGGATTGTGGTTCAGATTGGTGGGAATCAGGTTCTAATTAATGGGATTGGGGTTCTGATTGGCAGGATTGGGTTTCTGGTTGGTGGGACTGGGGTTGTGGTTGATGGGACTGGGGTTCTGATTGGTGGGATCGGGGTTCTGATTGGAGGGACTAGGGTTCTGATTGATGGGATTGTGGTTCAGATTGGTGGGAATCAGGTTCTAATTAATGGGATTGGGGTTCTGATTGGAGGGACTAGGGTTCTGATTGATGGGATTGTGGTTCAGATTGGTGGGATTCAGGTTCTAATTAATGGGATCGGGGTTCTGATTGGAGGGACTAGGGTTCTGATTGATGGGATTGTGGTTCAGATTGGTGGGAATCAGGTTCTAATTAATGGGATTGGGGTTCTGATTGGAGGGACTAGGGTTCTGATTGATGGGATTGTGGTTCAGATTGGTGGGATTCAGGTTCTAATTAATGGGATCGGGGTTCTGATTGGAGGGACTAGGGTTCTGATTGGTGGGATTGTGGTTCAGATTGGTGGGATTCAGGTTCTAATTAATGGGATCGGGGTTCTGATTGGAGGGACTAGGGTTCTGATTGGTGGGATTGTGGTTCAGATTGGTGGGATTCAGGTTCTAATTAATGGGATCGGGGTTCTGATTGGAGGGACTAGTGTTCTGATTGGTGGGATCGGGGTTCTGGTTGGCAGTTTTGGGGTTCTGTGATGTTTAAAACGAGCTTAAATCAGCTTCTTTCATGTGATTAAAATAAAAAGTAAAATATATGGTGAAAAAAGAGGTAGAATGACGAACTTCATTCAGACACTTTTTGCATCCATGTTATTTGACCTGAAGACGTACAGAAAGTTTGACACAACATCCTGAAAGCAAATAGAAATGCTCTTTATTGTAACTCCTGGTTCATCACTCACATCACCATTCATCTGTTACAGCAGCTGCATCCAGATATGAAAACAACAGCAAATATTAGAATGCCATTCAGTGTTCAGTATGTACAGCAGCAGGACGACTTCGGACCGCTGAGTCAGCGTCGATGACTCCGAACCTCAGAGATTCAGCATCTTATTTAATCAAATTAACAGCAAATCTGATTGACTTAATCCTTATATGAACACATGGTGGAGAGGGAAGAATCACGATGAGCCTTTATTGGACCACAACCAGATTAATCTCGATGGTATTGAACCATCTCACTGCAGTTTCGTTGCAGAAAGTTGGAAACTCAAATATACGTAGAAAATGGTGACGCCCGAATTTCAGCTCAACTTTTTGAAATTACAAAAAGTTTCTAAGTGTCTCAGGGCAACATTTATGCCGATGCATCAGGAAATGTTTGACTGCTTGTTCATATCTGAATCACAAAGCTGTTAGAGCCGGTCTGGTTCACATAAAGACCGATCGCAGCCATAAGCGCATCAGAGTCGTCGACAAGCGTCAAAGTCGTCCCGTGTGTTAAAGCAACTCAATAAAAACAGAAGAAAACACCTTAAAATGTACAAAAAGAGAAACATGGAACAATCTTTGTGTCATCATGGTGTCAGTCACAGCAACTCCAACTACACAAACCTAATCACAACAAAGCGTGAATCCTCTCAGTTTCAGTAAAAACAGCATCTGAATCATTCCAGAAAGAAAGAAAATATAAATAAAGAAAACAGGAAAGCATCTCAAAGTAAAGTGACCAATGCTTGCTCACTCTGACACTTCTCCGTCCAGCTTCTAGTCTTGTCCTACAGATACAGGAAGCTGCAAGGCGGACGTGAAGCAGGATTTGGTGTTTTTTTCTAAATATCAGTGCAGTGAACGTGAGTTTAATCTGAGCTGAAACTTCAGGCTGGTTTGAGCTGCTGAACACGGATTTAAAGGTGCATTCAGTAAAACACAGGAAGGATCAGTGGTGAGAGCAGACTGCTAGCCTCCAAAAGGCTCAGAGACAGAGATGTTTTACAGAAGGAACATCAGCAAGCTTTGGAAATTCATTTAGCGGGAAGCACTGATGCATTTAGACTTTCTATATCTTAAATTTACTTTTAACTTTGAAAAAACATTGTGACGAAGTAATTAGGAAAAGGTTTGTCACATTTAAATCCTGCCAATTTGAAAAAGTACAAACTTTAATGAATTAAAAGCAAGAATCGTGAAACTTTTGCAGTTATTTAAGTAAACATGGGAATAACTTTGGAAATCCCATAAGTGTGCTCACTGATGAGGCTAGCTATTATTAGCAAGTAGCAACAAAACATCATGTCACCATTAAGGATTATAATTTCTGAGCTGTCGAATCTCCAAATGCATCTTTACAGAAGCTTTGGTGTCCTAACAGTCCGTGTTGCATGGTTTCACCCGCTAGCTTCCTTCATGTTTTTGAGGCAAACAGACCACCGTTAGCTTACTTTACTCAGAGGTGATCATATTGTTTATTAGTTTAAGCTGAAATCAGAGCACCTATCGCAGGAATCTTCTTCTGCAACATGTTTCTAAGGGTCTGATCCAGTCTCTTCATCTGCTCTGAGTCATTAGATGGGAAAATAAACTGGAATTGTCAAACTTCTGACTAAGAAAATGATAGGAACCTTCGAAGTTACATTCACAGAATCCAACATGGCTGTCCCATGCAAAAATGACTAAAACATGAATAAATACTGCTGAAAACTACAGGAATAAACTATTTTAAAATTTTAATGCTGGTTTATGTGTCATTAAATCTAATTTTAAGTGCAAAATCCAGAATGATGCATCGCTAGCAGCTTGTTATGCTAATAATATTTATCCTGGAAAGTGAGCTAACCCTGATCTGGGTTTGATGGCATTACCAGGTCTCGACAGAAATGGAATTCAGGGTTTGACGTGTGCACTGTCTTTATGTTAAAAATATAAAGGCAAACAGTCCTACTTACCCGATTATAAGCTGCTAATATGTCTGATGTTTTGGGTTTCTCTGCAGAGGCTAGCGATCATGTCGTTAGTTTACAAACTAGCTGCTTCAATCCGGTTTGTTGATGATGAATAAAGCTTTGCAATACATCACCAGTGAATCCGGTTCAGTCATGCCTCAAAACCTGTTTTTTCTAAAAACTTTTTTAATATGACTTAAGGTGTTAAATATGCTGAATATTGTCACATTTTGCTAAACAGATTGAGATTCAATCTGCCAGTCAGATACAATGCTGGTGAGTGAAACGGACATTTAACTACAGGTGCTAATGATTTCACACACATACTCAAGTGTTAATGATGAAATCAGTTCATTTCAAGTTAAAGTGAAAAATATCAAGTGATTTTCCATCATTCTTCTGTCATCAAAAACCTCAGAAAACTTATTTTCATTTTAACATTCATGTCCTGCGGATGATTCTTACACGTTCATTTAGATTTAGTTCATAACAAACATGCCACTTGTCTGCAGAGGTAAAAAATAGCTGCACATCATTTGGTCATGGAGCAACTTTACCCGACACGGAACGTCTACAATGTGCTGATTGGAGGAACGGAGCTGCGTGGAGGCAGAGTTGAGCCTCACGTCTTAGCTCGGCTTTTATAAGGTGTGTGTTTCTGTGTGTCTGTGTGTGTGGCAGTGGCTTTTGCTGGATTAGAGAGAAAAATCAAGGAGCAGGCAGTCTGATTGCAGCTCAAACGGAAGCTGAGCTGGTTTTGGTGCCGCTGACGACACCGAGGATGCATCCCATCAGGATAGTCCGCCGTTTCAGTCTCCACCAGAGGCAAGAACATATGGAACCTCGTGGTCTGGTTTGATCAGATTTCTACCAGAACAAATGCTTCCACGTTTTCCCCGTGAGCTAATTCTCCCATCCAGAGCAGTTATTGTCCCGTATGTTCGGATGGTTTGGTTGTGTTTACCCACAATGCACTTTGCTTTGTAGTCCACAAATGGAACCAGAGCTGCGCCTGTTTTAGTTTGCACAGCAGCCCAACAGAAGCAGACTTTCTGAGTACCAGGACTGAAATCTGACTTCAGCCTCTGGGATCAGCATCATAGCAGGAGCAGAAAAACAGATTTATTTATGCTTTTACTGTTGTCTGATCACCCAAACATTTCCTCCGTTTCGCCCCGCGAAGCCTCAGACTGCTGGTCCATGACTCCTGGATTCAACCTTCAGGACTCTCCTGATGCGAATGCATCCTAACGTCTGTCGACTTTCACTCAGTCACCTCTGTAGCCAGACTGAAAAACCTGTTTGGTCCATTTTAGACCCACATGTGCAGGTTTGTTTGGCCCACATTTGACTCACAGCATTGACTCCACTTTGCTCCTTTTTACGGTTCAGACGTGCTGAAAGTTGGAGGAGTTTGATTATAAAGCCAGACATTGTGAAGCCACAGAACCCCACCTGGTTAGCATCGGTCTACATGACAACCATCAAACTGCCTCCTTGTTTTTCATCTCAGTGCTGGGAAAGATCATTGTCAGTATGACATCATAGCTGGCTAAGCCAATAGGAGCGCTCTGTTTCAGAGGCTGCTCACCGGTTTATGTGCTGAACTGACTCAGAGTCAGCTGGAATGTTGCTTTAATGGAGGTTTAGAAAGGGCTTCAGATGAAAGTGGTGCTTGCATGACGTGTGGAGAGTTGTTTATGAGTTTAGAGATTCAACATTTCCTGCAAAGAATCAGCTTTACAACAAAACTGCTGCTTTCCTCTCTCAACCTTTCTGTTTCGCTTCCTCATCCTCTCACCTACAGACCTTTTATTTGTGCTCGCTCCGTTGCGCTGTGGTTCATGACTGAAGCTGGCGCTAAACAGGTGGCGTTAATGTGTGCAGCATCCATGTTTCTCTGCAAACCTGAAGCTGCCTGACGTCTACAAAATGAAGCATCGATGGCGGTGGTGTCTGTGTCGGCTGATGATGACACTTTTAGTCCTTTTGGCTTCCTGCCTGCTGATCTGGGATGAGCAGGGGATTGTGGGACATGCAGTCCTGTCTGCGTCAGAAGAGACAGACCCTCTTCTTCAGGTCATTCCTCTTCCATAAAGAGAGACGATCAAAGTCCTCAATGGACATCCCGAAAACACTGAAGAACTCCTCTTGAGACAGGTGTCTCTGCAGGACAGGAGACACACAGAGAGACAGGAAAACCATTAGCCTGTGTGTAGCATAGCAGCAATACTAACATGTAGCATAGCAGCAATGCTAACATGCAGTATAGCAGCAATGCTAACATGTAGCATAGCAGCAATGCTAACATGCAGTATATCAGCAATGCTGCCATGTAGCATAGCAGCAATACTAACATGCAGCATAGCAGCAATGCCAACATGTAGCATCGCAGCAATGCTAACATGTAGCATAGCAGCAATGCTAACATGCAGCATAGCAGCAATGCCAACATGCAGCATAGCAGCAATGCCAACATGTAGCTTCGCAGCAATGCTAACATGTAGCATAGCAGCAATGCTAACATGTAGCATAGCAGCAATGCTAACATGTAGCATAGCAGCAATGCTAACATCCAGCATGGCAGCAATGCTAACTTGTTGCAAAGCAGCAATGCTAACATGCAGCATAGCAGCAATGCTAACATGTAGCATAGCAGCAATGCTAACATGTAGCATCGCAGCAATGCTAACTTGTTGCAAAGCAGCAATGCTAACATGCAGCATAGCAGCAACGCTAACATGTAGCATAGTAGCAATGCTAACATGTAGCATCGCAGCAATGCTAACTTGTTGCAAAGCAGCAATGCTAACATGCAGCATGGCAGCAACGCTAACATGTAGCATAGCAGCAATGCTAACATGTAGCATATAAACATGACTGGGATAAGTTCAGCTAAAAGACTTTACCAATCGCTGGGATCCAAATCAAACCGAGTTTAAACCCGAGCAGAAAACAGAAAAGCGGCGACATCCAGTGGCAGAGTTGTGTATAGCACGTTGTGAATGTACGGTGACCATCAGTGGCCAAAACTCTTCAGTTATAAAGATGTTTTCATGTGTGAGAGGATCCAGCGGCTCCAGGTGAAGCCATGGTAACTAGCTCTCACCTCCAGTCTGGTCCGGTCCACACCAGGAGGAAGTTTACTGCGTCCTCTGTGAGTCACCACCAGCATCTCGTAGGGGTAGATCTACAGACACAAACCAGGAGATCAGGTCACACACAGCGGCCATCTTTTGTTTCTCAGTCCCTCTGTCAAGTGACATGAAGAAGAGCTTCATCTGATTGTTCACACGCTGGACGCCATGGCTGCTGATCTCCTTTACATTCATCTTTTTCACAACAGAACTTTGTAGAAACACACAGATCAGCAGTGACCAAGCCTTTTTCATCTGCACATCATTCTCTTCAACACACACACACACACACACACACACACACACACACACACACACACACACAAACACTGTTTCCATGTTTCCACACGTCTTCCTGCTACTATCTACCTGCTCTCCTCACTGCAGCACCTCCACCTCAGCTGCATCCCAAACGTCTTCCTGGCTTTATTCCAGCCATAGAGGATCATTATTTTCCTGCTTTTCTCATCACTTGTTGATCTTTGGCTGCTCCTGATTGGACGTTACCGTCAGTTTAAGCTCTCTGATTGGTGGAAAGTCTGACAGGAAGTGTCTTCATCATCATGTCCAGGTGAAAATAGAGGTCTCTTAGCAACATGGTAGTGATGGTGATGAAGATGTGATAAATAATGGTGGATTTACCATCTAGAGTCTCTGAATAAACACTACATGTTGTGTCTGGATTATAAACCTCCTGGACGGATAGAAACGCTGGAGAACCTCCGGAGATAAGCTGGAGGGTCACATGACCATCACAGAGTCAAGCTTATTCCATCCTCCACGAGAAGCGAGAACTCTTTTCTTCTTCTCGAGGCTCCGAGAAGAAAATGACGTCATTTTGTTCTTGCGGACGTGTTTGAAGACAGTTCTCGACACACCGGACTGCAGAACTTTTTTCTTGCGGGGCTCCGAGAAGTATCGTGTGATTGGTCGAACATGTGAGGTGGGCGTGGTTAACACGGAGAAAGCATGAAGCGGAGTTTCTGCTTCCGTGTTTTTACTGTTGCAGGTAAATCAGATTGTTTTGATAAAACATCTGATCGAGGTGGTGAGAAAGTACCAACATTTTTACATGTGGCATTAAAACACTCGGACCCTGCTGCATGCACGACCCGCCCCGCCGCGCGCACGACCCGCCCCGCCGCGCGCACGACCCGCCCCGCCCCGCTGTGGACAAACTCGGAGAGCGGAAACCTCCGCCAAGCACGATGTTAAAGAATCCTTTTAAAACATTCCTGGATCCAAACGGTGATCCGGATCACCACCAGAATTTAATCAGTTCTTCATTTTTACATTTGCAACAACTCTGGAAATGTTTATAACAATCCGTCCGTAACCTTTTGAGTTATCTTGAGCACAAAGACGGCTGGAAAAACATGACCTCCTTGGTGGAGGTAACAACCGGGTTCATGGGACATAAAGCAGACATCGCCCCCCGCAGTGACCCCTCCCCGCTGCAGACCTGCTTCTGGAGGATGGATGGACCTGACGAACAAGACGTTTTTTTTTTTTTTGCAGCCTCGAGAGCAAGAAGTCAGTTCTTGCTTCTCATGAAGGATGGAACGGCTTTACACACTGCCCTTCCAGAGACCTAGATGATAAAATAAGAGGCAGCATGGAGAGGGGTGGGGAGGCAAATGGAGGTCCAGAGGAGTGTCTCCTGATGCTTGAAGGCAGGCCCTGATGGTAACATATCTTCTCTGGCCGAGATGATGCCAAAAACAATCTTCAAAATAAAAGCTGTAACAATTGTGTTTCCAGACATCAGATGATAAAATCTCTCGTAAGGCTGGAAAACTGGGAGAAACTCCAGAAATAAAGTTGCTTTTGGTGGATTTGGTTCTTCAAAACACCAACGTGCACAAAACCAGCTTCTCCCAGCAAGAAGATGATTAACTGGGATTTTTAACATGAGTAATAAATGACTTGTTTAAACATTAAAAAGTGTTAAAAATGAAGATGTTCCTTTAAAGGGCGACTGTGTAACTTTAGGGCACTAAACCTGTAAGTTCCCACAGAGGACACGCGACACCGTTGCAACATCAGTCAGTCTCAGATAAACATGATAATCCCGACTCATGTCCTAACTTATGAAAATGTTAGCATTAGCTGTTAGATGGTGATGATCTGGATGATTTTAATCAGTTTACAAAGCAGAGTTTGTAAACTTGGGTTTTAAAATGGATTCAGAGTTAAAGCTTGAAGCCAAGTTTCAGATCCAACAGATTAAAGCCGGTTTGTCACCTTGTGATCCAACATGCTGGGCAGCGAGTTTCCTCTGTCCATCCTGGAGTCTCCGTTCTGACACACACATAAAACATGGCGTCTGTGGTTAAAGCGGTCAGGAAGGAAGACCTGCAGCTGATGCACGACGTTCAGCTTACCTGGAGACCTGCAGATGACAGAGACGTATGCAAAGAGATCTGCTGCTTTACAAAGCTCATGAAACAGAACAAACATGCTTCATCTGCAGGATTTCACACCATTCAGTCTAACTCTTCCAGCAAACGTTTAGAAACGGCTGCAGTGTGTGTCAACAGAGGTTTTTATGAGTCCATGTGGTTCTCACCTGTCTGGGTTTTCTCCAAGGAGCTGAACTCTGCCGACTGCAGCTGCAAACACAGAGCAGATGTTCACCATGCGACTCACACTGCTGCAGCTTGGTGTGTGTCGTCGCGGCTACTCACCCGGGACAGGCCGCTCTTAGAGGATGCTGGGAAGTACACCGCCTTGGAGATGATGGAGCCTGCAGGCAGAAACAAGGCGAAGGTTCCTCAGGATGATTTCAGTGTTTGTGCTGAGAGAAAACTTCACGTTCAACCTGAGAAATGTTCATCTTTATATTCCCAACAACATCCAACAGATTACTGTCAAAGTTCAGATCCGATACCTGAGACTTGAATGTTTGCCGATACCAAACCTGTTTATGTGAACATTATGGTGACTGTGGTTATTACTGCTGTTATAACTGTGTAAGATTTCATCAGGTTGTAATAAATGACCCATCCTTTCTGAAGTTACCTCACCAATACTAACATAATAACATTACAGATCAAACTATTTCAACAAGTTTTATTCTGATTCGGCACATTTTACCTAAATATAACTATAAATGTGTGGTTTGGAACCAAAGATCCAGCTTTTAGTGGAACAAAAAATGTCACATTTTAACATTCAAGGCAGGTGGTATCCGAGGACTGACTGGTCATAGCCAGTGTGATTGAAATGAAGTCCTAACAGAGACGGGTGGAGGTGGATTGTTTTAGTTTTTTGATCCTGTCACTCTGAGAAATAAATACATTTATAATTTAATCTGTATTCGTACGTAATAAATATTAGGTTTGATGAACAGGAGAAAATAAGTTCTTATGAAATATTTCTATTACATAAATAATAAATTGTATTACAACATTTTATTTTATAAATAAGTTTATAAAATGGAATAAAATGAATGAAATAAGTAAAAACTGAAAAACATCACTGTGTTTGCAGGATAAAATAAACCTGTCAAACAGTTCAAACAGTCAAATATTTAAAAACATTAATCATTTTGGACACGTGTGTCTGGAAACTGGACTTCTGTCTGCTTCCCAGTGGATTCTAAACCCTCCCAGTAACCGCCTGGTCCCTCCTGATGGACATGTTGGTCTCTCCTGATGGACATGTTGGTCCCTCCTGATGGACATGTTGGTCCCTCCTGATGGACGTGTTGGTCTCTCCTGATGGACATGTTGGTCTCTCCTGATGGACATGTTGGTCCCTCCTGATGGACATGTTGGTCCCTCCTGATGGACATGTTGGTCCCTCCTGATGGACGTGTTGGTCCCTCCTGATGGACATGTTGGTCCCTCCTGATGGACATGTTGGTCCCTCCTGATGGACATGTTGGTCCCTCCTGATGGACGTGTTGGTCTCTCCTGATGGACATGTTGGTCCCTCCTGATGGACGTGTTGGTCTCTCCTGATGGACGTGTTGGTCCCTCCTGATGGACGTGTTGGTCTCTCCTGATGGACATGTTGGTCTCTCCTGATGGACGTGTTGGTCCCTCCTGATGGACGTGTTGGTCCCTCCTGATGGACATGTTGGTCCCTCCTGATGGACGTGTTGGTCCCTCCTGATGGACGTGTTGGTCTCTCCTGATGGACGTGTTGGTCTCTCCTGATGGACATGTTGGTCTCTCCTGATGGACATGTTGGTCCCTCCTGATGGACGTGTTGGTCCCTCCTGATGGACGTGTTGGTCCCTCCTGATGGACATGTTGGTCCCTCCTGATGGACGTGTTGGTCTCTCCTGATGGACATGTTGGTCCCTCCTGATGGACGTGTTGGTCCCTCCTGATGGACGTGTTGGTCCCTCCTGATGGACGTGTTGGTCCCTCCTGATGGACATGTTGGTCCCTCCTGATGGACGTGTTGGTCCCTCCTGATGGACATGTTGGTCCCTCCTGATGGACGTGTTGGTCCCTCCTGATGGACGTGTTGGTCCCTCCTGATGGACATGTTGGTCCCTCCTGATGGACATGTTGGTCCCTCCTGATGGACGTGTTGGTCCCTCCTGATGGACGTGTTGGTCCCTCCTGATGGACATGTTGGTCCCTCCTGATGGACGTGTTGGTCTCTCCTGATGGACGTGTTGGTCTCTCCTGATGGACATGTTGGTCTCTCCTGATGGACATGTTGGTCCCTCCTGATGGACATGTTGGTCTCTCCTGATGGACATGTTGGTCCCTCCTGATGGACGTGTTGGTCCCTCCTGATGGACGTGTTGGTCTCTCCTGATGGACGTGTTGGTCCCTCCTGATGGACGTGTTGGTCCCTCCTGATGGACGTGTTGGTCCCTCCTGATGGACGTGTTGGTCTCTCCTGATGGACGTGTTGGTCTCTCCTGATGGACGTGTTGGTCCCTCCTGATGGACATGTTGGTCCCTCCTGATGGACGTGTTGGTCCCTCCTGATGGACGTGTTGGTCCCTCCTGATGGACATGTTGGTCCCTCCTGATGGACGTGTTGGTCCCTCCTGATGGACATGTTGGTCCCTCCTGATGGACATGTTGGTCTCTCCTGATGGACGTGTTGGTCTCTCCTGATGGACGTGTTGGTCCCTCCTGATGGACGTGTTGGTCCCTCCTGATGGACGTGTTGGTCTCTCCTGATGGACATGTTGGTCCCTCCTGATGGACGTGTTGGTCCCTCCTGATGGACATGTTGGTCCCTCCTGATGGACGTGTTGGTCCCTCCTGATGGACATGTTGGTCCCTCCTGATGGACATGTTGGTCTCTCCTGATGGACGTGTTGGTCCCTCCTGATGGACGTGTTGGTCCCTCCTGATGGACATGTTGGTCTCTCCTGATGGACGTGTTGGTCCCTCCTGATGGACGTGTTGGTCCATCCTGATGGACATGTTGGTCCCTCCTGATGGACATGTTGGTCCCTCCTGATGGACGTGTTGGTCCCTCCTGATGGACGTGTTGGTCTCTCCTGATGGACGTGTTGGTCCCTCCTGATGGACATGTTGGTCCCTCCTGATGGACATGTTGGTCCCTCCTGATGGACGTGTTGGTCCCTCCTGATGGACGTGTTGGTCCCTCCTGATGGACGTGTTGGTCCCTCCTGATGGACATGTTGGTCTCTCCTGATGGACGTGTTGGTCCCTCCTGATGGACATGTTGGTCCCTCCTGATGGACGTGTTGGTCCCTCCTGATGGACATGTTGGTCCCTCCTGATGGACGTGTTGGTCCCTCCTGATGGACATGTTGGTCCCTCCTGATGGACATGTTGGTCTCTCCTGATGGACGTGTTGGTCCCTCCTGATGGACGTGTTGGTCCCTCCTGATGGACATGTTGGTCCCTCCTGATGGACGTGTTGGTCCCTCCTGATGGACGTGTTGGTCCCTCCTGATGGACATATTGAACTGAATGTGTCTGCAGAGGCGACAGCGGAGTTTACATACCGGACTTCCGGCTGCGCTCCGGCAGGGAGCGGGTTTTCCTCCTCAGAGGAGCGGCAGACTTCTCCAGCTCCTCCTTCAGGATGATTTTCCCCAGATTGGACTGAATCTGGTGAAAGACAGAGACACGTAGCGGGTTAGAGGGACCCGGTCCTCGCTGGACACACACCTGAGAACATCTCCCACCTTGTTCAGTTCTTGCTTCTGAAGCGCTCTGAGACCCCACAGCTCATCACCCAGCTCTCCTTCCTCCTCCTCTTCATCCCTCACATCCCTCCTCTTCCACTCCTTTTCTGCAGGGAGGAAAGGAAGCAAGGAAGCAGGTGTTATCCAGAACACCTGGAAAATCTCATCTTTCTAATACACTCTCCATGTAGCGCGAGGGATTTCATTTGTTTTAGTGTGTGTGTGAGTGTGTGTACTGGCTTGGATCGTACCAATCACAGCCAGGGAGGGGGGGCAGGGCCAGTAGTCCGTCTCGATTTTGGAGGGCTGGTTTGGATCTGGTGGCTGAGCTGCCGGGAACTTGGAGGACTCAATGATCAGATCTTCGATGTGTTTCCCCTGAGGGACAGTCGGGGACGACACATCTGCACACACACACACACACACACACACACACACAGCATGTTAAAGCTGATTAAACACTACGAGTGCATGCGTGCTGGTTTGCAGGGCAGGGGTCTGCAGCTGACCCACATCCAGCTGAACTGTTTATCTCCGGCTACAGACCACAGCTTCATTCATCAGATCAGAAAGTTCTTTTATCGATGAAACACTGATAACTTACCTTGTTTGTAGATGGGAGGCTTCTTGTAGATGTTGGTGTTATTTTCTGAAAGAGAGAAAAGCTTTCAGTTAAAGTTCTTCTATCTTCATCTGCAACATGCAGAGCAGAGCTTCGTGGTTTTATGATCCTCAGGAGTTAAAATGAGAAGTTTGGAAGCTACTTCATCATAAACTGTCCATCCAGGGACACCGTATCTCACTGGCTCTCCTTTATCTCTGCTTCCTCATCGTCTGCAGATTGATTTACTTCCAGCTGTTTTCTCCTAAATCTTGCATTGATGAGAAAAGAAAAGAGATAAAGAGGCCCTGGGTTCCTCCTGGTCTAGAAAAGAACGTGTCCAGGACCTGAAGCTGGACCCCGGACTTTAAGACGTCTGTGGGACAGTTTGCTTTGGCAGCGAGCTGCTCGCTTGAAGAAGCAGAGAAAAATAATGCTAGAAGATGCTCAGACATGGTTGCCATGGTGATCAAAAGTCCGATGAAGCAACAGCAATAAAGTGACACCTGCGTAGTTCGCGCCTGGCTCTGATGACGTGTTCAGCACGCCGTCTCTGATTGGCCCGTCGTTTATCCGTCACATGTCCATATTAAGGAAAATCCACCTTAAAAAACTCACAAATCGCTGGACGGAATTTAGTCACTGATGTGAACGTTCCCGCTGATCTGACACTGATTCCAAGAAAAATACTGCCGTGCACATCATGAACAGGTGAGTGGAGGTCCTAAAGGCAGGATAGATCCTGGACAAACCGTTGGAGCGAGACACATTTAGAAAACACACAAATCCAAAGTCCACTAATAAACCCGGTCCAGAGTTCTACTGTTGCCTTTCTTCCATCTGGTTTCACCAGACGTGTAACGGACCACCATCACTCCGGACGTCTTCCCACCACGTCTTCCTGGAAGACCACGCTTCCCATCATCCTGAACCCAGTTTTAGTTGTTTCTGCTGGATGATGATCTGGCGTGTCTGACGTCAGAGAGACATGAATTATAAAACAAAGAAAGGTTCTTACCGGGCCGGTGGAAGTGGAGCAGGGCACTCTTGGTGGCAGAACTCTGTGTGGTGTGTGTGTTCGCCATGCTGAGCGTTGGCGGGGTGTGTGTGCTCTGAGTCCTGCTGCTCTGGATGATGGAGCCAGGGGAAGAGCCTCCGGGGGATCGGTTCTCCAGCCATTCCCTGGACTCCTTGGAAGAGTTCTGGTCAGACAGCAGGACACATGGAGGTCAGAGAAAGGTTGGGACGCAATAAAAACGTCCCCTGAACATCCAACCAAAAAGAGTCAGGAGACCTCGCTGCAGGTGGCAGAAACCGTTCTGCTGACTCTGCAGAAAAAGACCACGTGGTTCATCGTCTGTTAAAACCAGGAAATATCCTGAAGGTCGTCATGTGACGTCAGAGCTCAAGACAGACTCCGTCTAGCGTCCTGATTGGTTGTAGAGCCATGCGAGCAGTGTGTGTGTGTGTGCGGACCATAGACTGTATATAAAAGATGGGCGGAGCCTCCGTGACGTCACCCGTAGGTTTCTGAAGAGCTGAATTGAAGCTCGGTGGGCGGTTCCTACCATCACCATCTTGGCAGGGTCATGCGTGTCGTCTCGCCCGGAAAATACAAATATGGACAAAGAGGTGGAGCTGAGAGGGGGGCTGTGAGTGTCATGGTGGATGATTGACCCGGAGATAACAGGAGATAACCAGCTAACTGAAGTAAGCGGGCTAAGTCACGTTGTTAACCAGCTAAAAACCGCGGTTGTTCCACGTTCTTCTGACTTGAAGCGGGAAATCGGGTACCTGTCAATCAAATGGACACGCCCCTAAATATGCCGAACTTTGAGATTAAATTACTTTTAAACGGGCGAGTTAGAAAAAAATTCACTTCCCCCACAGTTGTCATGAAGGTAAACCTGACCTATTAAACCGAAAATGGATTTTTGAACCAGGCTGTAAACATTTTTATTTCTGTTGTAAACATGTTTATTCCTGCTGTAAACATGTTTATTCCTGCTGTAAACGTGTTTATTCCTGCTGTAAACATGTTTGTTTCTGCTGTAAACATGTTTGTTTCTGCTGTAAACATGTTTATTCCTGCTGTAAACGTGTTTATTCCTGCTGTAAACGTGTTTATTCCTGCTGTAAACGTGTTTATTCCTGCTGTAAACATGTTTGTTTCTGCTGTAAACATGTTTGTTTCTGCTGTAAACATGTTTATTTCTGCTGTGAAGTTGGTCTTTTTAACATGGGAGTCTATGGGGATTCGCTCTGTTTTGCAGCCCCTAGTGGATGAAGGGGGAACTGCAGTTTTATGCACTTCTGCATCGGCCTCACTTTTAACCGCCGGAGGTTGCCGCTTGGTGCGGACGTGAACGAGGGGGAAACTTTGCAGGCAGACAGTCGCCCGTCTGGAGGAGGGGCCTCGTGTGTTGAGGCCTTAGGACTGCAGTCTGTCGGACCTCCTCAGGACTAATAAAACCTCCACTCCAGCGGCTGCGCCTCCTGGTCGCATCGTTAGCTGCTCTGAAGCTAAAGGCTGACCTTGGATCCTAGCTGCAAATGAAAAGGCTCCCATTTATCAAATGAAGGAAACGGGAGCACAACGATGTGATTCGTGTGATTCCCAAAACATTCCCGTCTGACTGATCCCAGCGTACGAATGATGAAAGCAGGAGCTGAATCCATCATCATCTACAGTCAGAAGTCTCCAGTCCTCAAGTTGTTTTCCTGCTCCAACACACCTGACTGAAAACAAAGGGTCACTGTGAAGAAGTTAGCAAGAAGCTGTTGGATCCATTTGATGTGTTGGAGCAGGGAAACAATGAAAACCTGCCAAATCGCACTGATGGTCCAGAAGACAACAAAACCCAGAGATCCTGTCAGGTGTTGTTATCATGGTCATGTGTGGCCTTAGTTTATTTCTTGTAGTGGTTTCATAAATCCATTTTACCAGAGGGAACGGGCTTTCTGAGTCCTGGATCTGTTGCTGTTAAATGACGGTTTGATCAGTTTTTATGTTCTGCTGAGCTGCACGGCGAAGCCGGACTCGACCCGTGCACACGCTGTTGGGGGAGTCGATCGTCTCCTACACTCAGCTGAACCTGACGCTGAAGCGGTCCTTGCACATTGTTCTGTCCTAAGATCATGATCTGCAGCTGCTAATGTTCTGCACAACGTCCAGAAACGTCTCCACAGAAAGCATGCAGAGAAATGCTGAATGCTAATAAACCATCACACACGCACGACGCTGCACGACGCAGCTGAGGAAGAAGTCTGCTTCTATACGAAGTCTTTGTTTCCTCCGTCCCCCTTTCAGCCTGTTTTATGGACCGTGCTGTGACCTCTGACCTCCTCTATAATCAGCACATTTTCTCCAGTTTTCAGCGTCAGTGAAGAGGAATCGTCTGGATAGACGGCACTGTGAGATGTTAACTTACCTCCGGGGAGGGAGGAGGAGAGATGGAGCGAGGAGACAAGGATCTCTGGAGGAAGAAAAAGACAAAAACGGATGAAAAACTTGCTTCTACAACTAGACTGAGAGGAAAGACCAGGTTTCAAACTGGTTTTAAACATTCGTCCCAGTCCAACCTTCTGCTAACTGCGTCTCCTCAGACAAAACGTCAAGAATTTACTGAAAATATTCCAGAACATTCTGCTGGAGACGCCTGTGATTCTTTTTAAACGTCGTCTGCAGAAGGAAAATGTCCGAGAACATTGTTGTAGTTCCGATTTTGACCCGATGGCGGCAGTATTGATCTGCAGCGCCAAACAAGCTACAAGCTACAAAATCTAATCTTATTTATAAAGCCGTTTTCCTGTTTCTGCCATTGGCTTTGTTCCACGTTGCAGCTCAGGTTTCCTGATTTAATGCTCAGAGCTTATTATCCTCAAGTCATTCATTGTTTTGGCCTGATCAGACGAGCTCAGGGGACAAGACATCTAATAAATATACCAAGCCTTGAAGATTTATTTCACAAGCAACATAAAAACGTTTTCACGGTGACGTTGATGTTAAAACCCAAGATACAAGAAAAAAACACACCCAGACCTCTAGAGACCAGTTTAACCAGCCGTGACCTTTGACCCAGCCCTCGCCATCACAGGTGATTCGTTATGTTACGGGGACGAAGCTTTAGTATCCCCACAATGTCCCTATAACCTGATAAACACACACACACACACACACACACGGCGGGCCTCAGCTGTCCGACCTCTGAGCAGCAGATTGATGTCCCTGTTTGCAGCCTGACTCAGAACCAACCAACCAACCGACTGTCAGACCAGCCAGCCCGCTGTCATGGTAACCGGTGTCCTCTCGCTCCCGGCGAACAATGTCCTGCATCCCAACAAATCTACAGGAACTGGTCTTCATCACACTGCCTCACATCGGTGGAAGATGAATGATCTTCATTTTAATCAAATGATCACCGTTAATATCGTCTCATTGGTTTCTGTCTGCAGAATCATGAGTTCATTATTTATTATTATTTCACAGAGTTTATTCTTCATGGGCGGGATTATTTTTCCTGCGACTTACGACTTGTTTGTCAGAGCATATTAAAAACAAGAAACTGTGTAAATATGCCAGATTTAGCCAAAGAGCTAGTTTCCATCTGTTGTCCCTGTCCAGGTCCTACAGAGACTCCCTGGAACAAGAAACATGGACTGAAGGATTCGATTAGTTTGTGTCTGCGTTGCCACAAGACAGAAGTAATCACCAGGAGGGAAAACAATCACATAAGAAAGAATGCACAAATGACAGCAAAGAAGATACACAAAATCAGCAAAAGAAACACAACAAACCTCAGGTGGATGTAAAAAGACACATCAAAACAACCACAGAGTCACAAAACAAGCACAGAGTCACAAAACAACCACAGAGTCACAAAACAACCACAGAGTCACAAAACAACCACAGAATCACAAAACAACCACAGAGTCACAAAACAACCACAGAGTCACAAAACAACCACAGAGTCACAAAACAAGCACAGAGTCACAAAACAAGCACAGAGTCACAAAACAACCACAGAATCACAAAACAACCACAGAGTCACAAAACAACCACAGAATCACAAAACAACCACAGAGTCACAAAACAACCACAGAGTCACAAAACAACCACAGAATCACAAAACAACCACAGAATCACAAAACAAGCACAGAGTCACAAAACAACCACAGAATCACAAAACAACCACAGAGTCACAAAACAACCACAGAATCACAAAACAACCACAGAGTCACAAAACAACCACAGAGTCACAAAACAAGCACAGAATCACAAAACAACCACAGAATCACAAAACAACCACAGAATCACAAAACAACCACAGAATCACAAAACAACCACAGAGTCACAAAACAACCACAGAGTCACAAAACAACCACAGAGTCACAAAACAAGCACAGAGTCACAAAACAACCACAGAATCACAAAACAACCACAGAGTCACAAAACAACCACAGAGTCACAAAACAAGCACAGAGTCACAAAACAACCACAGAATCACAAAACAACCACAGAGTCACAAAACAACCACAGAGTCACAAAACAACCACAGAGTCACAAAACAAGCACAGAGTCACAAAACAACCACAGAATCACAAAACAACCACAGAGTCACAAAACAAGCACAGAGTCACAAAACAACCACAGAGTCACAAAACAAGCACAGAGTCACAAAACAACCACAGAGTCACAAAACAACCACAGAATCACAAAACAACCACAGAGTCACAAAACAACCACAGAATCACAAAACAACCACAGAGTCACAAAACAAGCACAGAGTCACAAAACAACCACAGAGTCACAAAACAACCACAGAGTCACAAAACAACCACAGAGTCACAAAACAACCACAGAATCACAAAACAACCACAGAATCACAAAACAACCACAGAGTCACAAAACAACCACAGAGTCACAAAACAACCACAGAGTCACAAAACAACCACAGAGTCACAAAACAAGCACAGAGTCACAAAACAACCACAGAGTCACACACAGACAATGTTCAGAAAGATTAAAAGACGCAAATACAACCACAAAAATAAAATAAAAGCACAGAAACATGCTGCAGGAGACGAAACATGATGATTAACAGAATACTATCACAAAGACACACAAAAACAACAACACAACTGCAGAACATGTCCACAAGGAGACTCAGTGCAGAAGCAGAGGAAGGATGACTGGGACGTGAAATGAGACACAGAGAAGCAGAGCAGGCCAACAGAAGACAGACAGGAGGGAAAACAGCTGCAGACCAGCAGCGGGACCGAAACTCTGAGCGTGCTTTCTGAGCGGATCACCTCCAGAGGACTATAGCTGTAGTGCGGCTGGTAGATCATCAGGTCTGGTCTCTCGATGTCCAGGATGGCTTTGTCTCTCGGCAACGCTGCCAGATCCTTGTAACCGATGACGCCGTCCTCCACTCTGGCCTGCAGAGAGACGGGGGAGGGGAGGAGATTACACACGACTGATTCCGGATTAATCTGAAGCCTGATGGAAGTGGATCTGTGCTGCTGCCTTGTCTCACCACGATGGCGGCGGCAGGAGATCCTGGGACGCTGTTTCCTCTCAGGGATAACACACTCCCTGGAGACGTCTGGGCCAGCTGCTGCTTAGACACACACACACACACACACACACACACATGCTTGTATCTTTGTGAGGACATTCCACCCCACCCCACAGTGAAACCCGTTTCTCTACCCAACCCCCTATCTCTGAAACCAGAACCAGAACCAGGTCTGAACCTGGTCTGAAACAGGTCTGTTCCTGGTCTGAACCTGGTGTGATCCTGGTGTGAACTTGTTATTATTTGGTGTGAATCTGGAGTGAATCTGGTCTGAACTTGGTGTGAATCTGGAGTGAATCTGGTCTGAACTTGGTGTGAATCTGGAGTGAATCTGGTCTGAACTTGGTGTGAATCTGGAGTGAATCTGGTCTGAACTTGGTGTGAATCTGGAGTGAATCTGGTCTGAACTTGGTGTGATCCTGGAGTGAATCTGGTCTGAACTTGGTGTGAATCTGGAGTGAATCTGGTCTGAACTTGGTGTGAATCTGGAGTGAATCTGGTCTGAACTTGGTGTGAATCTGGAGTGAATCTGGTCTGAACTTGGTGTGAATCTGGAGTGAATCTGGTCTGAACTTGGTGTGAATCTGGAGTGAATCTGGTCTGAACTTGGTGTGAATCTGGAGTGAATCTGGTCTGAACTTGGTGTGAATCTGGAGTGAATCTGGTCTGAACTTGGTGTGAATCTGGAGTGAATCTGGTCTGAACTTGGTGTGATCCTGGAGTGAATCTGGTCTGAACTTGGTGTGAATCTGGAGTGAATCTGGTCTGAACTTGGTGTGATCCTGGTGTGAAGGAGGTCTTTTTTGGGTCTAAACCTGGTGTGACCCTGGTGTGAACTTGGTATTATTTGGTGTGAATCTGGAGTGAATCTGGTCTGAACTTGGTGTGAATCTGGAGTGAATCTGGTCTGAACTTGGTGTGAATCTGGAGTGAATCTGGTCTGAACTTGGTGTGAATCTGGAGTGAATCTGGTCTGAACTTGGTGTGAATCTGGAGTGAATCTGGTCTGAACTTGGTGTGAATCTGGAGTGAATCTGGTCTGAACTTGGTGTGAATCTGGAGTGAATCTGGTCTGAACCTGGTGTGAATCTGGAGTGAATCTGGTCTGAACCTGGTGTGAATCTGGAGTGAATCTGGTCTGAACTTGGTGTGAATCTGGAGTGAATCTGGTCTGAACCTGGTGTGAATCTGGAGTGAATCTGGTCTGAACTTGGTGTGAATCTGGAGTGAATCTGGTCTGAACTTGGTGTGAATCTGGAGTGAATCTGGTCTGAACTTGGTGTGAATCTGGAGTGAATCTGGTCTGAACTTGGTGTGAATCTGGAGTGAATCTGGTCTGAACCTGGTGTGAATCTGGAGTGAATCTGGTCTGAACCTGGTGTGAATCTGGAGTGAATCAGGTCTAAACCTGGTGTGAACCTGGTGTGAACTCGGTTCTAGAAATTCTTCCCTCTATCTCCAACAGACAGAAAGTGGTTTTCAGATGTCTGCCTGAGCATCTCTTGAACCCTCAAACACAGACTGAGGATCTTCAGCAGTGGAGTGGAGAAAGACGA
The DNA here is from genome assembly GCF_933228915.1 of Telmatherina bonti. NCBI lineage: Eukaryota > Metazoa > Chordata > Actinopteri > Atheriniformes > Telmatherinidae > Telmatherina > Telmatherina bonti. The sequence continues at coordinate 36,658,465 of NC_136611.1, forward strand.
TGTTTACCTTGGGCATCATCCTGACTGCTGATTGGTCAGTTCCTGAGGAACACACAGAGGGAATATTTAGTTATAGACTGGTTAAAACTGTGAACTAGTGGTAATTGTAGTACACAGTCTATGTGAGAAGTACCAGGATTATATGGAATAACTGTCTGCATCACATTATGGCTCCCATAATGCAATGCACCACAGATGTCTCCCAGCAGAAGAAATCTATTTTATTCTTATTCTTCTCATTATTATTATTATTATTATTAATATATTACAGTTATAAACATCTGACTTCTTTTATTCATTTAATCAATTAACCTGGATTGAATTTCCTTGCTGTACTCAGACAGGTATCCTCTACCTGTCAGGTAAGTAAATATATCAGCTGGAACATATTCATTCATTCATTCATTCATTCATTTTCTGAACCGCTTAATCCAATTCAGGGTCGCGGGGAAGCTGGAGCCTATCCCAGCTGGCTTTGGGCGACAGGCAGGGTACACCCTGGACAGCTCGCCAGTCCATCGCAGGGACACACAGAGAGACGAACAACCACACTCACTCCTAGGGGCAATGAGTTCCATTATGTCCAGTATGTTCCATTTCCAACGTAATTGGAAATGAAGAAAAGAATGCCCCCTCTGTGGTCGACTTTGTTGAAAACCTCCTACGAGAAAAACTCCAGCTTCCCCCAATACTCAACTTACACATCGAACGAGCACATCGCGCCATCACAGCGGTCCCCCCGGAGGGCGCTCAAGGTCCATCATTGCACCCTTTCTCATTTTACATGGTAAAAAACCTAGAGTAACATCCAGTACATTGCAGCTACTGAAGGATAGATATTTATCTCTGCCATGTTTAAGATAGTACTGCTACTCTGCCCAACTCACACCGTTAGTTGTTTATGTGATACAACGTTTAAATCCAGATGGAAAGACAGAGGAGCAAGATCACCAGTACAGGCCATGAAAGCAGTCAGAAAGTTACACATATATCTGAGAGATCCTTATAATTCTTGGATAAAATTTACTTTCAATATATGGAACAACGTATATAAAGAACTAAAATGAAAAGAGGCTGAAATGATGAGATGGTGTGCTTTTGATACAGAATTTTTACCTAACTGTAATAGGAATGGACAAAGCCTCACTTCTTATTTCACATTTACCCGCAAGCGGGAGGTAGCAGATTTCCAAACTGAAAGCAAAATCTGGCCTAATCAGTCAGGACTCGTTTAGGCAGTGCTTCTCATTTCCAGTCCTCAGGCCCCCCTGCCCTGCATGTTTTAGACATGATACTCCTCCAAAGCACTTGAGTCAGATTACTGAACTTCCTCATTAAGCTCTTTGCAGCCTGTTAACTTTATTTAATTCAGGTGTGTTAAAGTAGGGTTGTATATAAAACCTGTAGGGCAGGGGGTCTGAGGACTGGAACTGAGAAACACTGGTTTTAGGTATCTCCAGATGAGAAAAGGGTATGACAACACTGTGAGGGCAAACGCTGGGAAAAAGCATATTCCAATCGGCCTACAACAGTAATATGGTTCAGGAAACTGTTGCCAGGTGGGATCAGGGCTTCCAGTCAGTACCTTATATGTAAAAAGGAAATGGGAAAATGAAACAGGTTTGGTAGTAGAAGGCAAGGATTGGGAACTGATATGTAAAATGCAATGGAAAACCACCTGCTAAACCAGTTAGAGAGGATTTGGTTGGAAAAATTTAATTTGGTATTTTACAACCCCACCACAAATAGAACACCAAACCAAAGGTTCTGGCTGCTGGAGATCATGTGGCAGTCCATAAGCAAGCTATTCTGGGCCTGTCCAAATATCTCTACTCTGGCAAGCAACTCACATGTGTCTGGAAAATGTTTTTCATACACAAATCACTTTATACTTCTTCTATTTACACCTACGTTTGGAAATTCCTCATATAAGTTCTCTATCAGATAAAAACTTATTGAGAATTGTCAGTGGCAGCAAAGTAAACCTTGACTAGAACATAGCTCCAAGCAGATATACCTGGACTTTAAGAACGGTATAATACTGTTTACCAGACATACATCATGCAGGAGCTGAGTGTCTTTTTAGTTTCAATGGGATAAATCTGACCAGGTCTGGATCAAATGGACTCAATATATCAGAGCCCTAAGAAGGGACTTTGTTTGAATGAATTATCTAAGAGGTAGTTAAAAAAGTATTAAGGTGGTACCATTTTACATCCTTCCACTTGTTCTGTGCATTGCTGCTAATTTATTATTATTTTTTCATTCATTCATTTATTTATTTTTTCTTTGTCTTTTATTAAAAAAGGGAAAAGAAGAGAGAGGGAGTGGAAAGAAAGAAACTATCTTCTGAGACTGTTTAACACAAATAATGACTGGAGATGTTTACATAGCCAAGCAGCTTATGAATAAGAGATGTTTACATCTTTGGGATGTTATATTGCTCCCAATGCGAATGATCTGTACAAGAATAAAAATAAAAGGATACAAAAAGAAACATCTGGAAAGAGCATCTCTAACTGGTCGACCGTGTGCAGGAGGCCAGCAGCTACTGCTGTCAGGATGAGGGGGAGGAAAGCTAACAGTTTCCACCTGCCTCTAGTCTTTATGCTAAGCTAACCCGTCCTGGACCTGCAGCTCTACTGGCCTCAGACTCACGTGACCCGAGGTTCTGGCTCTGGCCACATTATTTATTTGGACCTAAATCTCAGACAGTTAGCAGAACTCTCAGCGAGCACGGCTCTGCAGCGGCCGCTGGGCTGCCAGGTCGGCTTTGTGTCATGTGGCTGACGGACACAAAGGGATTATTCCAGAGTCCACCGCTTTGTCCAACACAAACGCACTCACGCTTTTACAAATGAACATGGGTGACATGCAGTCAGCAGCAGGAACGCGTGTTTGAGTGGTTACCTCAGAGAGAATACGGGATCATGTCTGCATGCGTTTCTGTTCTGGCCTCATCGGCCCGATCAGCACCTGAAACAGAGAGAGCTGCATAAACATGGCGGCCAGGATTCACAAAGATAAAACCCCAAACTGGGAGGAACGCCGTTCAGGTTTTACCATCTGCTTTCTGGAAACTACAAACACATTTCACTCATGATTTACAGATCTTTAATGTTTCAGCTGCAGGTTGAATCTTTTCCCTGAGTTTTTATCTGATACAGCAGCTCAGGAATCATCCTGCTCCAACACACCTGAATCCGATTAATGACCCGTTTACCTGAGTCAGGTGTGTTCTGGCTCGATGGGAGTGATGGAGAGTTAGAAAACCAGTCTAGATTATGATGGTGGTGTCTCCCACAATCATGGTGGAGCTGCTGCTCCAGCAAACAGCTGGAGCTGAGCTGCTGGGTTCTGGAACATCATCATCGCTGTGACGGATGACCATGGAACCATCGACGGTCACTACCAGGTTTCCATAGAAACAAGCTGAAGCTGTGGGGACATCTGGTCTAATCAGTAGAGATGACTCACACTGGACTCCCTTTCTCCCCAGTACAGATTTCTGTTGGTGTCTGGTGTCACTGAATTATTGATGTGGCTGACTGGGAGTTGTGGTCACTCTCAGCAGGTTTCTGATGTGCTACTGGGACCTCCGTCTCCATCCAGACATGTGGGACCTCCGTCTCCATCCAGACATGTGGGACCTCCGTCTCCATCCAGACATGTGGGACCTCCGTCTCCATCCAGACATGTGGGACCTCCGTCTCCATGCAGACATGTGGGACCTCCGTCTCCATGCAGACATGTGGGACCTCCGTCTCCATCCAGACATGTGGGACCTCCGTCTCCATCCAGACATGTGGGACCTCCGTCTCCATGCAGACATGTGGGACCTCCGTCTCCATCCAGACATGTGGGACCTCCGTCTCCATCCAGACATGTGGGACCTCCGTCTCCATCCAGACATGTGGGACCTCCGTCTCCATCCAGACATGTGGGACCTCCGTCCATCCAGACATGTGGGACCTCCGTCTCCATGCAGACATGTGGGACCTCCGTCTCCATCCAGACATGTGGGACCTCCGTCTCCATCCAGACATGTGGGACCTCCGTCTCCATCCAGACATGTGGGACCTCCGTCTCCATCCAGACATGTGGGACCTCCGTCTCCATCCAGACATGTGGGACCTCCGTCTCCATCCAGACATGTGGGACCTCCGTCTCCATCCAGACATGTGGGACCTCCGTCTCCATCCAGACATGTGGGACCTCCGTCCATCCAGACATGTGGGACCTCCGTCTCCATGCAGACATGTGGGACCTCCGTCTCCATCCAGACATGTGGGACCTCCGTCTCCATCCAGACATGTGGGACCTCCGTCTCCATCCAGACATGTGGGACCTCCGTCTCCATCCAGACATGTGGGACCTCCGTCTCCATCCAGACATGTGGGACCTCCGTCTCCATCCAGACATGTGGGACCTCCGTCTCCATCCAGACATGTGGGACCTCCGTCTCCATCCAGACATGTGAGACCTCCGTCCATCCAGACATGTGGGACCTCCGTCCATCCAGACATGTGGGACCTCCGTCTCCATCCAGACATGTGAGACCTCCGTCCATCCAGACATGTGAGACCTCCGTCCATCCAGACATGTGAGACCTCCGTCCATCCAGACATGTGGGACCTCCGTCTCCATCCAGACATGTGAGACCTCCGTCTCCATCCAGACATGTGAGACCTCCGTCTCCATCCAGACATGTGGGACCTCCGTCTCCATCCAGACATGTGAGACCTCCGTCCATCCAGACATGTGAGACCTCCGTCCATCCAGACATGTGAGACCTCCGTCCATCCAGACATGTGGGACCTCCGTCTCCATGCAGACATGTGGGACCTCCGTCTCCATCCAGACATGTGGGACCTCCGTCTCCATCCAGACATGTGGGACCTCCGTCTCCATCCAGACATGTGGGACCTCCGTCTCCATCCAGACATGTGGGACCTCCGTCTCCATCCAGACATGTGGGACCTCCGTCTCCATGCAGACATGTGGGACCTCCGTCTCCATGCAGACATGTGGGACCTCCGTCTCCATCCAGACATGTGGGACCTCCGTCTCCATCCAGACATGTGGGACCTCCGTCTCCATGCAGACATGTGGGACCTCCGTCTCCATCCAGACATGTGGGACCTCCGTCTCCATCCAGACATGTGGGACCTCCGTCTCCATCCAGACATGTGGGACCTCCGTCTCCATCCAGACATGTGGGACCTCCGTCTCCATCCAGACATGTGGGACCTCCGTCTCCATCCAGACATGTGGGACCTCCGTCCATCCAGACATGTGGGACCTCCGTCTCCATGCAGACATGTGGGACCTCCGTCTCCATCCAGACATGTGGGACCTCCGTCTCCATCCAGACATGTGGGACCTCCGTCTCCATCCAGACATGTGGGACCTCCGTCTCCATCCAGACATGTGGGACCTCCGTCTCCATCCAGACATGTGGGACCTCCGTCTCCATCCAGACATGTGGGACCTCCGTCTCCATCCAGACATGTGGGACCTCCGTCTCCATCCAGACATGTGAGACCTCCGTCCATCCAGACATGTGGGACCTCCGTCCATCCAGACATGTGGGACCTCCGTCTCCATCCAGACATGTGAGACCTCCGTCCATCCAGACATGTGAGACCTCCGTCCATCCAGACATGTGAGACCTCCGTCCATCCAGACATGTGGGACCTCCGTCTCCATCCAGACATGTGAGACCTCCGTCTCCATCCAGACATGTGAGACCTCCGTCTCCATCCAGACATGTGGGACCTCCGTCCATCCAGACATGTGGGACCTCCGTCTCCATCCAGACATGTGGGACCTCCGTCCATCCAGACATGTGGGACCTCCGTCCATCCAGACATGTGGGACCTCCGTCCATCCAGACATGTGGGACCTCCGTCCATCCAGACATGTGGGACCTCCGTCCATCCAGACATGTGAGACCTCCGTCTCCATCCAGACATGTGAGACCTCCGTCTCCATCCAGACATGTGGGACCTCCGTCCATCCAGACATGTGGGACCTCCGTCCATCCAGACATGTGGGACCTCCGTCCATCCAGACATGTGGGACCTCCGTCCATCCAGACATGTGAGACCTCCGTCTCCATCCAGACATGTGAGACCTCCGTCTCCATCCAGACATGTGGGACCTCCGTCTCCATCCAGACATGTGGGACCTCCGTCTCCATCCAGACATGTGGGACCTCCGTCCATCCAGACATGTGGGACCTCCGTCTCCATCCAGACATGTGGGACCTCCGTCTCCATCCAGACATGTGGGACCTCCGTCCATCCAGACATGTGGGACCTCCGTCCATCCAGACATGTGGGACCTCCGTCCATCCAGACATGTGGGACCTCCGTCCATCCAGACATGTGGGACCTCCGTCTCCATCCAGACATGTGGGACCTCCGTCCATCCAGACATGTGGGACCTCCGTCCATCCAGACATGTGGGACCTCCGTCCATCCAGACGGTTGCTGATTGTTTTCATGATCTCTAGGTTCAGCCGCATTGCTAAACACATAAACTGTTAAATCTTCAGTTTATAATAATATAAAACAAAAAGAAGTAAGAGAGAACTGAAAGAATCTGGCAGGAAGTTTAATTGAGAATTAGAACCAGCTATTATTGAAATAATAGCAAATGTGAATGTCCATTAATTGAAGTATGCTGAATGATTGGAATGAAATTGTATCAGAAATTGAAAAAAAAAGCACACAGACATTTTTTTCTAATCGCCCCACATCAGGATTGAACCAATGAACTTCTGTATTGAAGCAACTCTTAGTTACACCTTGGAAAAAGTGTTGAAATGTTTTCCAATTGGGATGGGAACACCTTTTTTTTTCACTTCCAGCAGGGTGGAATTAGCGGGATTGGAAAAACGTGTGCAAGCTTGAAATACCAGTGAAGATGTGACAGACTGTTCAATGTGAAAAACTTTTTTTTTAAAAAGTTTTTTAAGATTTATCAAAGTGTTGAAATGTTGTAGGGAGCATTGTTGGAACAAATCGTTCATATTTAACTGAGACATTTGCAAATAAATTCCTTTGCTCCTTGAGGTGTGCAGCTGAGACCAAAAGTTCACATTGAGCAGTCTGCAGAACTGCATGTCATCACACAAGCAACAGCTGAGAAGCAACAACAAAGCTAGATGTTAAATACTGCATTTGAACCCGTGCCTTGTATGTGTACCTGTGTACCAGTGCACAAAATGGACCAATCGCTGAGCTGATGTCCGTTTTGTCCAATCACTGGAGAGGATTTTAACATTTGGCCAAAATGTGAATAACTTGAAAAGTTTAGATGTTAGAAAGACCAAAAGTCATAGAACATATCTCCTGAATGAGCTGAACAGTTTGATATTTGAATGTCTGAAGTGAGGCAAAAGGTGTAGGAGGGGTAGCGTGCCAAACATTTTGCAGGAAAGACACTGGGGACGGGAACTTGATGAACCAGACACTGCAAACTGGTGCAGAGCTCTGAAACCCTGTTGAAGCTGTTTTCGGCTCATTATGCAAAAACTGACCAATCGCAGAGCTGAATTTTTGCAACGTCCAATCACAGTGGGTTTGAAAGACTTTCATCCAATCACAAGGCTGAATTCAGTTTTGCAAAATGCTGAATATCTCAAAAACTACAAAGATTTGAAACGACCAAAGTCATAGCACACTTCTTCTGAAGGAGCTGTTGAAGATCTGAGTGGCTGAAGCGACCTGAACGGTGCAGGAGGAGTAGCGCGGCAAAGTTTGGCGGAATAATAAAAATGGCCACACAGGATCTCAACGTGAATGCCCCTATGGACATTCACATTGATTAATGAGATCCTGCATATTCTGAAGATGTCTGCAGACAGCAGGACGCAGCAATGCTAACATGTAGCTTAGTGGTAAAGCTAACATGTAGCGTAGCAGCGAAGCTAACATGTAGCTTAGCAGCGAAGCTAACATGTAGCATAGCAGGGAAGCTAACATGTAGCATAGCAGCAAAGCTAACATGTAGCTTAGCAGTGAAGCTAACATGTAGCATAGCAGCGAAGCTAACATGTAGCATAGCAGCGAAGCTAACATGTAGCATAGCAGCGAAGCTAACATGTAGCTTAGCAGCGAAGCTAACATGTAGCTTAGCAGCATGACTAGAGAAACTCAGCTATAAGACCACCAGCATCAGCATCCAAACCTAACACAGGTCAAACTCCAAGCAGAAAACATGAGAACATCGCTGTCCACTGAGAGCTTCTGATCATTTCTCAACAGAAACAAGGCGTCATATGAAAGCAGATCTCTGCTGGTGACAGAGACGTCAGTCTCGTCACTGTGGGACAGAAACTTTGGCAGCTAGCAGCCACAATCACACATCTTGTCCTCTTTTACAGTTTTTACCCCAGCTCTGAAAAACTGCTGTGTCTCCCATAACTCACCATGATGGTCCTGCTAGTTTCCATGGAGACAAAGACCCTGCTAGGGACCTTCCTGAGATATTTACCTGATAACACCTCTATCAGACACTGAACTGAGCCATTCTCTTCTGGTTTCCATTGACTGTAATGTGGTTTTCTTTTAGGAGGAACAACATTTACATGTTTACTGTGTTCCAGGTGAATTTACTCTGACATGGTAACAGATATCTCGTTTCTGACACGCTGACATTACAACATTGTAGTTGTGAAGAACGTGATATATTTTTAGCATGTGCCTTCAGACAGGAGGTAGTAAAAATAAGCCTCGTTAGGGAGTTGGTTCGCTGAAAATGACTGCTTTGTAAAGATTTCCTGTGAACTCCATCAGTCATGTTGGTCATTTCATGCATCTGATTTCCAAAGCTGGGAATCATTTCCATGAAGATGTCATCAGAGCCGAACAACCTGAGTTTTACTAATTTAACATGATTTAATGAGAAAGTCCACAAAGGCCATCAATTATTCCCACTTTGGATGAAAATCATCACCATGCGACACCTCTTCCCTGTTTCACCACATTCAGGTCCAGTTTTTGTGTAATCCTGCTAACAGACAGGTAACCGTCAATAATCTGCAAGAAGCCGCCGGAACATGTCTCTGGAGGGTGATCAGTTCCACTCTGATGGCTCCTGCTTATTGATGGGCCGATCGATACGGCGGACGGACGGACTGCGCTGGTCTGAACAGATGAATGACCTTCTATACATTCATCACTGGAAAGGAGGAACATTTTCCATTTTTCCTTTTCCGTTGCTGGTCTGTGGGTGGAAGCGTGCAGGAATATGTGTGACTACACCATCTTCATATTCTGGAGAGCAGCTTATGAACCGCTGTCTCGCGAGCCTCCAGACAGAAAATAAGACAAATGAAGGTAAAATAAGAAAGTGTTGTGCTGACAGATGCGATGCGGGCAGCAGACAGGTGAGTCAACACCTGTCATGGATTTCTGAACGCACTCGGAGCCGTCCTCTTCTTTTCTGACTCTTTGACGTGGCTCTGTGTCTATTTTCGGATTCAGGTTTCATTTTCAGGAAGTTGACTGTTGCTAAGCAACCGTGTGAGCAGGAGACAAACCGATCTGCTCCAAAACAACATAAAAGAGACGCTACTCTGTCCTGCTTTTGTGACAGACAGTGAACTTAACAGCAGCCTCTAAATCAGGCTGTAATACTGTCATTCTCCAGGTAACCATGGGAACAGCTCTGTTCTGTGAACATATGTGGAATATGAGATAATATGGATATATTCCTGTTGGCTGAGTAGGAGTTTGTTTGTTTGATGGCTGCTGAAGCCTCGTTCAGTCCACTGGGACCGGCAGTAACTCTGAGGAATGCTGGGAGATATCTGATGGTTGCTAGGTTACGACACCCCCATCGTTCAATCTGGCAGCTGGCAGGAATGAGGGTGAAACCAGAACAGAGAAGACCTCCCATCATCGGACCACCCAGACTCTGACAGAATGCAGAGGCTACAACTGCAGGTAAACCCCACCCTGCTGCCACGTCCAGGAGCATAAATCAAAGCAACACTCCCGCACCACAGTTCAGCTAGAACGATGGAGGGGTTTGGGGTCATCGTTGTAATCAAGAGTTTGTGTTTTCTGTCACAAACTGCAGCTGAAAAGCAAACAAAGCAACTTAAACAAGAGAAACTAAACAAACAAAACAACAGTTTCTACTGAATTCACAAACTGAAGCCACAGTGATGAGCTATAGTAATACTGTGTATTACACCTAGAACTGCACAAACACTACATATCACAAAAAACCGCTAGTCTCAAATACCGCTAAAAGGTTTTTTACGCTTTCACAAGGAGGTTTTTCAGACATTTTGGTATAGAAACACATCGCAAAAGTGTAATGGAAACACTTTTTTTGCATTTACATTTCCCTGGACTCCTCCAGGATCCAGTGCCTGAGACATTAGCTGTGTTTCTATGACATTTTTTTGCAAAATAAAAGCGACATAACTAAGTTTCGACAAACAACAGTTGGGTTATGACTGGGTTATGACCAGTTTATTTCCAGTAAAGATGGCGTGGGGTGACCAGTCTATTTCCAGTAAAGATGGCGTGGGGTTATGACCAGTTTATTTCCAGTAAAGATGGCGTGGGGTTATGACCAGTTTATTTCCAGTAAAGATGGCGTGGGGTGACCAGTTTATTTCCAGTAAAGATGGCGTGGGGTTATGACCAGTTTATTTCCAGTAAAGATGGCGTGGGGTGACCAGTTTATTTCCAGTAAAGATGGCGTGGGGTTATGACCAGTCTATTTCCAGTAAAGATGGCGTGGGGTGACCAGTTTATTTCCAGTAAAGATGGCATGGGGTTATGACCAGTTTATTTCCAGTAAAGATGGCGTGGGGTTATGACCAGTTTATTTCCAGTAAAGATGGCGTGGGGTGACCAGTTTATTTCCAGTAAAGATGGCGTGGGGTTGTGACCAGTTTATTTCCAGTAAAGATGGCGTGGGGTGACCAGTTTATTTCCAGTAAAGATGGCGTGGGGTTATGACCAGTCTATTTCCAGTAAAGATGGCGTGGGGTTATGACCAGTTTATTTCCAGTAAAGATGGCATGGGGTTATGACCAGTTTATTTCCAGTAAAGATGGCGTGGGGTGACCAGTTTATTTCCAGTAAAGATGGCGTGGGGTGACCAGTTTATTTCCAGTAAAGATGGCGTGGGGTTGTGACCAGTCTATTTCCAGTAAAGATGGCGTGGGGTTGTGACCAGTTTATTTCCAGTAAAGATGGCGTGGGGTTGTGACCAGTTTATTTCCAGTAAAGATGGGTGGGGTTATGACCAGTTTATTTCCAGTAAAGATGGCGCGGGGTTGTGACCAGTTTATTTCCAGTAAAGATGGCGTGGGGTTATGACCAGTCTATTTCCAGTAAAGATGGCGTGGGGTTGTGACCAGTTTATTTCCAGTAAAGATGGCGTGGGGTTGTGACCAGTTTATTTCCAGTAAAGATGGCGCGGGGTTGTGACCAGTTTATTTCCAGTAAAGATGGCGTGGGGTTATGACCAGTTTATTTCCAGTAAAGATGGCGTGGGGTTATGACCAGTTTATTTCCAGTAAAGATGGCGTGGGGTTATGACCAGTTTATTTCCAGTAAAGATGGCGTGGGGTGACCAGTTTATTTCCAGTAAAGATGGCGTGGGGTTGTGACCAGTTTATTTCCAGTAAAGATGGCGTGGGGTTGTGACCAGTTTATTTCCAGTAAAGATGGCGTGGGGTGACCAGTTTATTTCCAGTAAAGATGGCGTGGGGTGACCAGTTTATTTCCAGTAAAGATGGCGTGGGGTGACCAGTTTATTTCCAGTAAAGATGGCGTGGGGTTGTGACCAGTTTATTTCCAGTAAAGATGGCATGGGGTGACCAGTGTATTTCCAGTAAAGATGGCGTGGGGTTATGACCAGTTTATTTCCAGTAAAGATGGCGTGGGGTTATGACCAGTCTATTTCCAGTAAAGATGGCATGGGGTTATGACCAGTTTATTTCCAGTAAAGATGGCATGGGGTGACCAGTGTATTTCCAGTAAAGATGGCGTGGGGTTATGACCAGTTTATTTCCAGTAAAGATGGCGTGGGGTTATGACCAGTCTATTTCCAGTAAAGATGGCATGGGGTTATGACCAGTTTATTTCCAGTAAAGATGGCGTGGGGTGACCAGTTTATTTCCAGTAAAGATGGCGTGGGGTGACCAGTTTATTTCCAGTAAAGATGGCGTGGGGTGACCAGTTTATTTCCAGTAAAGATGGCGTGGGGTTATGACCAGTTTATTTCCAGTAAAGATGGCGTGGGGTTGTGACCAGTTTATTTCCAGTAAAGATGGCGTGGGGTGACCAGTTTATTTCCAGTAAAGATGGCGTGGGGTTGTGACCAGTTTATTTCCAGTAAAGATGGCGTGGGGTGACCAGTTTATTTCCAGTAAAGATGGCGCGGGGTTGTGACCAGTTTATTTCCAGTAAAGATGGCGTGGGGTGACCAGTTTATTTCCAGTAAAGATGGCGTGGGGTGACCAGTTTATTTCCAGTAAAGATGGCGTGGGGTTATGACCAGTTTATTTCCAGTAAAGATGGCGTGGGGTGACCAGTTTATTTCCAGTAAAGATGGCGTGGGGTTATGACCAGTTTATTTCCAGTAAAGATGGCGTGGGGTGACCAGTTTATTTCCAGTAAAGATGGCGTGGGGTTATGACCAGTTTATTTCCAGTAAAGATGGCGTGGGGTTGTGACCAGTCTATTTCCAGTAAAGATGGCGTGGGGTGACCAGTTTATTTCCAGTAAAGATGGCGTGGGGTTATGACCAGTTTATTTCCAGTAAAGATGGCGTGGGGTTATGACCAGTCTATTTCCAGTAAAGATGGCGTGGGGTGACCAGTTTATTTCCAGTAAAGATGGCGTGGGGTTGTGACCAGTTTATTTCCAGTAAAGATGGCGTGGGGTGACCAGTTTATTTCCAGTAAAGATGGCGTGGGGTGACCAGTTTATTTCCAGTAAAGATGGCGTGGGGTGACCAGTTTATTTCCAGTAAAGATGGCGTGGGGTTATGACCAGTCTATTTCCAGTAAAGATGGCGTGGGGTTATGACCAGTTTATTTCCAGTAAAGATGGCATGGGGTTATGACCAGTTTATTTCCAGTAAAGATGGCGTGGGGTGACCAGTTTATTTCCAGTAAAGATGGCGTGGGGTGACCAGTTTATTTCCAGTAAAGATGGTGTGGGGTGACCAGTTTATTTCCAGTAAAGATGGCGTGGGGTGACCAGTTTATTTCCAGTAAAGATGGCGTGGGGTTGTGACCAGTCTATTTCCAGTAAAGATGGCGTGGGGTTGTGACCAGTTTATTTCCAGTAAAGATGGCGTGGGGTTGTGACCAGTTTATTTCCAGTAAAGATGGCGTGGGGTGACCAGTTTATTTCCAGTAAAGATGGCGTGGGGTTGTGACCAGTTTATTTCCAGTAAAGATGGCGTGGGGTTATGACCAGTTTATTTCCAGTAAAGATGGCGTGGGGTTATGACCAGTTTATTTCCAGTAAAGATGGCGTGGGGTGACCAGTTTATTTCCAGTAAAGATGGCGTGGGGTTGTGACCAGTTTATTTCCAGTAAAGATGGCGTGGGGTGACCAGTTTATTTCCAGTAAAGATGGCGTGGGGTTGTGACCAGTTTATTTCCAGTAAAGATGGCGTGGGGTTGTGACCAGTTTATTTCCAGTAAAGATGGCGTGGGGTGACCAGTTTATTTCCAGTAAAGATGGCGTGGGGTGACCAGTTTATTTCCAGTAAAGATGGCGTGGGGTGACCAGTTTATTTCCAGTAAAGATGGCGTGGGGTTGTGACCAGTTTATTTCCAGTAAAGATGGCGTGGGGTGACCAGTTTATTTCCAGTAAAGATGGCGTGGGGTTGTGACCAGTTTATTTCGTAGTAAATTCTCTGCAAGTAGAAAACCCTAAAACAACGCTACGTGGCTACTTTGCAGAAGCTGCAATTCTTGGAAAATCTCATAAACCGGATGAGATTTTACAAAAACCGAGGTTTATGCGCTGAACACCGTTAAATGGAAACAGCCTCAAATTGCAACTGTTGTTTGTCGAAACTTACTTATGTCGCTTTTATTTTGCAAAAAAATGTCATAGAAACACAGCTAATGTGCACTGGAACCTGGAGGAGAACAAAATGCAGGAACCATCATGGAAGGAAAAGCCAGATGGGGGTGTCTCAACATGGCATGGGATGTACCACCGGTTTACGGCCGATATGAACAAGTCCTATCAATGGCTGGAGAGACCTGGACTGAAGGACAGCACAGGAGCTGGCCCTGAGCACCAGAGCCATCGAGGCCCAGATCTACCATACCAGGCAGGATCCCAGATCTACCAGACCAGACAGGATCCCAGATCTACCAGACCAGACAGGATCCCAGATCTACCAGACCAGGCAGGATCCCAGATCTACCAGACCAGGCAGGATCCCAGATCTACCAGACCAGGCAGGATCCCAGATCTACCATACCAGGCAGGATCCCAGGTGCAGACGATGCAAAGGAGCCCCTGAAACAATCCAGCACCTCACAGCAGGGTACAAGATACTGGCAGGCAAAGAATACATGGAGCTCCATAACCAAGTAGCTGACATAGTGTACAGGAACATCTGTACAGAATATGGACTGGAGACCCCTCAGTCCCAGTGGGAAACTCCCCCCAAGGTGGTGGAGAATGAGAGGTCTAAGATCCTCTGGGACTTCCAGATCCAGACAGATAAAATGGTGGTGGCCAACCAAGCGGACATAGTGATCATGGAGAAGCAGCAGAGGAAAGCCGTAGTGATCGATGTATCCATCCCCAATGATGGAAATATCAGGAAAAAGGAGAAACTGGAGAAGTACCAAGACCTCAAGGAAGACCTGGAGAAGGCCTGGAGGGTGAAAGCAACAGTAGTACCCATAGTGATGGGAGCACTGGGGGCCGTGTCCCCCACACTGGAGAAGTGGCTCCAACAGATACTGATTGTAGACAATGACCTATTTAAGACCTTAAAAGCCAAATTTGTGAAGGAAACCAAATCTATGAGAAGAGGCGGACTTCCCATCACGGCGGTGAATGAAGCAGATCACCACTTAGCCGCCGCCGCCTGAGCGAAGTGCAGCTGAAGGAGGAGACTACGGTGGATGCATGAGGTAGAAATGTGGTGGTTAGACGTGTCAATAACACCAGAGCTTTATCGTTAAATCTGCAACAATCTGGTTTGATTTGAGCGCAGATAAAATGTGAACAGCCTGGCTCACTCGCCCTGTGCTCATCCTCCTCTTCCTCTCTTTGTGTTGGGATGAAGAGTCGTAAAGGATCCCATTAGTGTCTCTGAGGCGGTCTTTAGTTCCGGTCACTGATTTTAGACAAACGATCTGAGGTCCTGAGAACGTGCAGACCTTACATTCAGATTTACATCGACATGGACGTTTTGTTCACTCGTGGTGCATTCATGGACAATCTGAAATGTCAAACACAGCAGCTGAAAATGATGCAGTTTCTGTCTTTTTCCTTTTGTTCGTGTTTCACATGTGGGACAGACATTGCTCTCAGGGTGGGCGGAGTTGAAGGTCCATGAGGAGCGAAGTCGTTCAGCACCGGACAGGTTGGACGTGTCTTCACCCATAACAACGTCTTTATGTTTGGTTCAGGTCCAATTTAAGATCAATAAGGATGTTAGGGTTAGGTAAAAGCCTCCAGTGACGTTATGGTTACGGGAGAGACCTCACAGTGATGTTACCATCACAGAGATAAGCAAACTTACAACCAGGTGAAGTTGGACTGTGGAGATTATACACATTAAACTACAGACGTAAGTTTTTGCTGGACTACGGAGCTTCGCTGATGGAGAAAATAAACTGATTTAATTCCTAACGTACAGTGTATTGTTTTACCTCTTGCTATAGATCAGTTTGAAGTTTAATGTTTTCATCCACAAGTTTGTGCTTCAAAAGCTGCTCTGAAACGAGATGTTGCGTTCACACAGTTGCTACGGTTACATGGGAGTTTTAATTCCTGTTTAATTCAGAATAAAAGTTCATTTAAACTTTAAACTGATGAAAAACAACCATGTAAACCTTAATTCCTAATGCTAATTTCTATTGGGAATTAAACCTAATTCCAAAGTAAGCAGCTGGTTTATTCCCATTTTAATCCCGAACTATTTTATTCCTCTGACATGTAAACCTTCATTCCGCTCTAAGTTAGTTCCGGTCGTTCTGAGCATGCTCGTTAGCTTGTCCTGTCCCGATGACGCGCGTTGTTTTGCCTCCCGTGTTCGGTGGTCTGTCTTTCTTCTTATCCGCTACTCTAAAGAGGAATAAAGTGAGGACTTGTTTCATTTCGACCTCCATTCAGAATTATAGCTTTCCTGTAAACTCGTAGGAGAATAACTCTAAACTCCAAATGATTTAATTCCAAAAACATCATGTAACCGTAGCCAGTGTTTCCTAAAGTCGTCAATCAGAGCATCAGGACATGCAGAGACGGAATTAAAACGACGCTCTCAGAACATGGTGAGAAGACGTTTGACTGCAAGCCATACCTGCAGCAGGGCTTCCTGCACATAGTCCAGCTTCTCAGGTCATTTCATTTGTAAACTTTAATTTCGATTTGCTAAGATGTCTGAACCAGACGTGTCTTCTCACCGTGTCAGCCTTCATCCCTGCATATACAGGCTTCTCCTAGCCTGACACGATGATGATGGGAACATCCAGGTAATCCTAACTAAGCCACCTGTCCCCGAGGACGGCGCGGTAGCTCCTGGCCAATGGATCACATGCACATGTTACTGGATGCTGCCACATTCAAATAAGCTGCTTTTTAGTGTAAAATGGCAGAAATCTAAACGATTTCAGCGTCATAGAGGGCAGTTTAATGTTTTCTGTAATAAAAAAAGGTCTGTTTGATGAATTATAATCCCTGTTAATGGCTGAGCGTAGAGATGACAGCATGAATCTGCACCAGCACTCTTCCTCTGTCATGGCGGATCAGACCACAAACGCTGCAGCTCGGTGCAGTCGCAGTCAGTCGGAGAATAAACCGATCATTTACAGAGTCAGGGCTCCTCAGCAGCCTCTTCCTCCTCATCATCACCGTAACCCTGTGGACTGTGGTGGAGTCTGCCTCGTCAGTCGTGATGCAGTCGGATGGAAACCATGTCGAAGCCTGAGTATGCTGAGTCGCTGCTTGCTGACAGACCCAGTGCTCCACCTTCACATCTGGAATATTTACCTTCAGCTCCTTTTAACCTGCTAATTTATCCGTTATAATCTTAATATGTTGTTACTGGAGGGCACGTGTCAGACGCAGCCATGGAATCAGGATTTGATAAGAGACAAACGCTCCTGCTTTGGAAGCAGCAGCTTATTTATTTTTCATGTTTACTGTGCTGCGCGTCTCCAACATGCAGCCGGGAGCTAAAGGTGGAGTATGTAAGATTTTCAATATTTTCAAAATAAATAGAAATAACTATAATCATAATTAGATAGTTTTTTAAACATGTTGGTTCCAGTCTGTCCATATTTGATGCGTTATTAAATTACAAGTTAAATTAAAGACAAAGACGCTTCTTAAATGTTTGTCTACCAGTAAAAAAAATGTTCTTTTTGTCATTAATTAAACTTGTAATTTAATAACACATCAAATCTGGACAGACTGGAACCAACATGTTTAAAAAACTATCTAATTATGATTGTAGTTATTTTATCAGTTCATTTATTTAGAAAATATTGAAAATCTTACATATTCTACCTTTAAGGTCTTCTTTCCCGCAGCAGCAGCTGAACATCTGTCTGCAGCTGCAGCATGACGGCCTTCCTGATCAGTCCTGCAGATGTTTCAGGGTTCTGTCAGTAAATCAGTCACAGGTTCTTATGTTCCTCCACGCAGACCTGATCTTACAGCTCTGCTGGAGTCTGAGTGACTCTGAACGAAGCTTCGCTCTGCAGGAACAACACGCTGCTGCGTGTGTCGGTACAACGTGGGTACAACATGGGTACAACGTGGGTACAACGTGGGTACAACGTCAGTACAACGTGGGTACAACGTGGGTACAACGTGGGTACAACGTCGGTACAACGTCGGTACAACGTGGGTACAACGTCGGTACAACGTGGGTACAACGTCGGTACAACGTCGGTACAACGTCGGTACAACGTGGGTACAACGTGGGTACAACGTCGGTACAACGTGGGTACAACGTGGGTACAACGTCGGTACAACGTGGGTACAACGTGGGTACAACGTGGGTACAACATGGGTACAACGTGGGTACAACGTGGGTACAACGTCAGTACAACGTCGGTACAACGTGGGTACAACGTGGGTACAACGTGGGTACAACGTCGGTACAACGTGGGTACAACGTCGGTACAACGTGGGTACAACGTGGGTACAACGTGGGTACAACGTGGGTACAGAGTGGGTACAACGTGGGTACAACGTGGGTACAACGTGGGTACAACGTCGGTACAACGTGGGTACAACGTGGGTACAACGTGGGTACAACGTGGGTACAACGTCGGTACAACGTGGGTACAACGTGGGTACAACGTGGGTACAACGTGGGTACAACGTGGGTACAACGTGGGTACAACGTCGGTACAACGTGGGTACAACGTGGGTACAACGTGGGTACAACGTGGGTACAACGTCGGTACAACGTGGGTACAACGTGGGTACAACGTCGGTATAACGTGGGTACAACGTGGGTACAACGTGGGTACAACGTCGGTACAACGTGGGTACAACGTGGGTACAACGTGGGTACAACATGGGTACAACGTGGGTACAACGTGGGTACAACGTCAGTACAACGTCGGTACAACGTGGGTACAACGTGGGTACAACGTGGGTACAACGTCGGTACAACGTGGGTACAACGTGGGTACAACGTCGGTACAACGTGGGTACAACGTGGGTACAACGTGGGTACAGAGTGGGTACAACGTGGGTACAACGTGGGTACAACGTGGGTACAACGTCGGTACAACGTGGGTACAACGTGGGTACAACGTGGGTACAACGTGGGTACAACGTGGGTACAACGTCGGTACAACGTGGGTACAACGTGGGTACAACGTCGGTACAACGTGGGTACAACGTCGGTACAACGTGGGTACAACGTGGGTACAACGTGGGTACAACGTGGGTACAAC
>NC_136611.1:36682624-36945124 GCF_933228915.1 Telmatherina bonti
GTGGTCCTGAAGCGGAAGCCTTGGTGAGGTGGTGTCATGTTGATCAGCAGCTACAGTCCCGTTACGGGGGCGCTGTAAGTCAAGGCCACGTTTTCTGGTTAATATGTTAGAAATGAAATTAAATATTCCGTATGTTTTATGACGGGGTTGTTTACAAGCTCACAGAAACAACTCAGGTGTAAATGTAGCAGAGCTGTGTGATAACGCTGCCGTTTCAGCTCTGCAGGACGTCGATCAACATGCAGGTTCCCAGGCAGCAGCAGGAGGAAGCAGCTGATTGGTCAGAAATCTCAAGTTATTTAAGTTTCAGTTGCTTTTCTGGGAAGTGGTGAGAAGAGAAGCAGCAGTTCCTGCACAGTGTCTCTTATCTGAGCTCACAGCGAGGCGACCGCACCCAGACCGTCGCCAGCCGGCTGACAGCTGCTACCATTGGCCGGATCCCGCGTCATCGCCGCGTTCTGATTGACAGCCGGGAAGCTGCAGCAAAGGAGGGTTCCTAGCAGAACCTACAGATCTGATGATGTTCTAACTAATGGAAACATGGAGCCAAGGTCGGAACCAGACGGTCCAGTTCTTTATTCTTCAGAGAAACTCCAGAAAACCTTCTCCAGGATCCTGGAAGGACTTTCCAGGAAGAGTTCTCCAGGATCCTGGAAGGACTTTCCAGGAAGAGTTCTCCAGGATCCTGGAAGGACTTTCCAGGAAGAGTTCTCCAGGATCCTGGAAGGACTTTCCAGGAAGAGTTCTCCAGGATCCTGGAAGGACTTTCCAGGAAGATTCCTCCAGGATCCTTCAAGTCAGGGATGTCCGGCTCCAGTCTTGAGGTTTTTCGTGTATCCCTGCTCCAACACGCCTGACTCAAGTCATGGTGCAGAACCTCATAGGCTGTTGGATCCATTTGATGGAAGCCAGGTGTGTTGGAGCAGGGACACATGGAAACCCTGCAGGACTGCAGCCCTGGAGGACAGACTTTGGACACGCCTGTTTTCAGTGCTTTCCAGCGCTTCTCATGCTGTTCTTCTTCCAGATGATCCACAGTACTTCAGTGACGTTGAGGTCTGGGTTCTGGGAGGATCCGCTCCTCCATCAGAGTTCCTGTGTCATGTGACCTCCGCTCTTATAAGCCACGTTTCCATGGAGACATGTCTGATGAAGCTGAACATGACAGAACTATTGATAAAGACCAGTTCCGAGGTCAGAGGTGATGGTCATGTGACCCTCCAGCTGGTCATGTGACCGTCCAGCTGGTCTACGGAGGTTTTCCAGCGTTTCTTTACAATCCAGACACAACATGTAGTGAGACTCTAGATGGTAAATCCACCATTATTTATCACATCTTCATCACCATCACTACCATGTTGCTAAGAGACCTCTATTTTCACCTGGACATGATGATGAAGACACTTTCCACCAATCAGGAGCAGCCAAAGATCAACAGGTGATGAGAAAAGCAGGAAAATAATGATCCTCTATGGCTGGAATAAAGCCAAGAAGACGTTTGGGATGCAGCTGAGGTGGAGGTGCTGCAGTGAGGACAGCAGGTAGATAGTAGCAGGAAGACATGTGTGTGTGTGTGTGTGTGTGTGTGTTTATACTTATATATTAAATGAAATGTAAATTTAATTTGAAAGAAAATAAAATCAGTTTTCCTTGCTGTATAATCAGAACCAATGACTGTGCAGCTGTTTGCTGTTGTCATGACGACTGATGGAGCTGATGGAGATCTTCTACGTCCTCCTTTTGCTTTCCTCCTCCCTTCTTCTTCTGCCTCGTCTCTCCTCATCTCCAGCTCTCCCCCATCACACTGTTTCTCCCACCATGCATCCCTCCATCCTTCACCCTTCATCCTCCATCCCTCCATCCTTCACCCTTCATCCTCCATCCCTCCATCCTTCACCCTTCATCCTCCATCCCTCCATCATTCATCCTTCATCCTCCATCCCTCCATCCTTCACCCTTCATCCTCCATCCCTCCATCATTCATCCTTCATCCTCCATCCCTCCATCATTCACCCTTCATCCTCCATCCCTCCATCATTCACCCTTCATCCTCCATCCCTCCATCATTCATCCTTCATCCTCCATCCCTCCATCATTCACCCTTCATCCTCCATCCCTCCATCATTCACCCTTCATCCTCCATCCCTCCATCATTCACCCTTCATCCTCCATCCCTCCATCATTCATCCTTCATCCTCCATCCCTCCATCATTCACCCTTCATCCTCCATCCCTCCATCATTCATCCTTCATCCTCCATCCCTCCATCATTCATCCTCCATCCCTCCATCATTCATCCTTCATCCTCCATCCCTCCATCATTCACCCTTCATCCTCCATCCCTCCATCATTCATCCTTCATCCTCCATCCCTCCATCATTCATCCTTCATCCTCTATCCCTCCATCATTCATCCTTCATCCTCCATCCCTCCATCATTCATCCATCATCCTCCATCCCTCCATCCTTCACCCTCCATCATTCATCCTTCATCCTCCATCCCTCCATCATTCATCCATCATCCTCCATCCCTCCATCCTTCACCCTCCATCATTCATCCTTCATCCTCCATCCCTCCATCATTCACCCTTCATCCTCCATCCCTCCATCATTCACCCTTCATCCTCCATCCCTCCATCATTCATCCTTCATCCTCCATCCCTCCATCCTTCACCCTTCATCCTCCATCCCTCCATCATTCATCCTTCATCCTCCATCCCTCCATCATTCATCCTTCATCCTCTATCCCTCCATCATTCATCCTTCATCCTCCATCCCTCCATCATTCATCCTTCATCCTCCATCCCTCCATCATTCATCCATCATCCTCCATCCCTCCATCCTTCACCCTCCATCATTCATCCTTCATCCTCCATCCCTCCATCATTCATCCTTCATCCTCTATCCCTCCATCATTCATCCTTCATCCTCCATCCCTCCATCATTCATCCATCATCCTCCATCCCTCCATCCTTCACCCTCCATCACTCATCCTTCATCCTCATCCCTCCATCATTCATCCATCATCCTCCATCCCTCCATCCTTCACCCTCCATCATTCATCCTTCATCCTCCATCCCTCCATCATTCACCCTTCATCCTCCATCCCTCCATCATTCATCCTTCATCCTCCATCCCTCCATCATTCATCCTCCATCCCTCCATCATTCATCCTTCATCCTCCATCCCTCCATCATTCACCCTTCATCCTCCATCCCTCCATCATTCATCCTTCATCCTCCATCCCTCCATCATTCATCCTTCATCCTCCATCCCTCCATCATTCATCCTTCATCCTCCATCCCTCCATCCTTCACCCTCCATCATTCATCCTTCATCCTCCATCCCTCCATCATTCATCCTCCATCCCTCCATCATTCATCCATCATCCTCCATCCCTCCATCCTTCACCCTCCATCATTCATCCTTCATCCTCCATCCCTCCATCATTCACCCTTCATCCTCCATCCCTCCATCATTCATCCTCCATCCCTCCATCATTCACCCTTCATCCTCCATCCCTCCATCATTCACCCTTCATCCTCCATCCCTCCATCATTCACCCTTCATCCTCCATCCCTCCATCATTCATCCTTCATCCTCCATCCCTCCATCATTCACCCTTCATCCTCCATCCCTCCATCATTCATCCATCATCCTCCATCCCTCCATCCTTCACCCTCCATCATTCATCCTTCATCCTCCATCCCTCCATCATTCATCCTTCATCCTCCATCCCTCCATCATTCATCCATCATCCTCCATCCCTCCATCATTCATCCATCATCCTCCATCCCTCCATCCTTCACCCTCCATCATTCACCCTTCATCCTCCATCCCTCCATCATTCATCCTTCATCCTCCATCCCTCCATCCTTCTCTGTAAACACGGATCTCATCATTCAGGTATTTTTACTTCCTTCCTCATCGCTGTGCCTTCCTGTACTGCTGGTTACCATGGCGATCTGTCCTCCAGCTGGATGGAGGGATGATGTGGTGCACGCTGCTGTTAAACGGGGTGCTGGAGAAGAGGGTGGAGCAGCTGTTGGTTAAACGAGGTCAGAGGGGAAGGAGTTGTTCTGGATAAAGCTCCTCCATCTGCCGTATCAGCAAACAGAAGAGCTGCACGACTTAACATTCCTGCGCTGACGACTGGCGGAGGAAACGGCAGCAGAGCACCGCTGGCTGTGTCCACGGCCTCACTCTGACCCCCCCCGGCCCCCCCCCCGGCCCCCCCCGGCCCCCTGCTGCAGCCGGAGATAAGAACCCGGCCTCCATCTGCAGCAGCAGGCTGGACTCAACCTGACGATTACAGTCGCTCTGAAGCACAACAAGTCTGCAGGTTTCACAGCAGCCATGCTGCTGCTGTCACACCTCCTCCTCTTCTTCCTCCTCCTCTTCTTCCTCCTCCTCTTCTTCCTCCTCCTCTTCTTCCTCCTCCTCTTCTTCCTCTTTTCCAATGTTTTCCCTGCGTTTGCATCCTGTTGCAGGTGGAAAACACACCTTTATAAGTCCCGGCTCCTCTCTGATGAAAGCCATAACCTTTAGTCTCCGCCGTCACAGAGGAACCAGGAACCAGTCCAGACCAGTTCAGACCAGTCCAGACCAGTTCAGACCAGTCCAGACCAGTCCAGACCAGTGGAAGTCCACTTGAAGGCAGACCTGGACCAGCTCTACTTGTTTCCTCTGGTTTCTGTTTAAACTCAGAGACAGGAAACGTGTTCGGGACTGGAACTTTGGCCGGATGGAGACCAGATTAAAAGAACATATTTTCATTTTCAGGCTCTCTGATCTGCCTCCAGTTTGCAGGAGAACAGGACTCTGAATAGTTCTGGATTAGTTTTAGGGAAGCAGAACTGAACGGATTCTACTGGACCGGCTCATAAACCAACAGACAGAGTTCAGCCATGAAGAGATGTGATCTGTGTTCTGCTACTGGATTTCCGCAGTTTGTAAAACCTGAGAATAGTCAAGACCAAGGTCTCATCAATACTTGGCTTCACACCATAATTTCCTTCATTTATTAGTGTTTTCTTTTTTCTTCAATTTAATAAAAAAAGGATTTAATTTTAAAATTATTTTTGAAAGGTATTTATTTTAATCTAATTTAAAAAATATTTGTTTCACTTAATTTAAAATATTTTTAGCTGATTTTTTTTTTAAATATTCAATTTATTTAAAAAACGTATTTGATTATTTTTAAAAGATATTTCATCTAATTATTAAACATGAATTAAATTCCCAACAACGTCCTCTCAGGACATGAACTCAAACCAAGCCTAGTTAAGGAAATCCAACAGACTGAGACCAGATCAGTCTCAAGTCCCAGTTTTTTCACACAAATATAACTTATAACCTGCTTCTCGTTTGTAAACATCTCTGCATTTATGAGAGAAATCTGTGTGCTGGAGTTTGAGACTCTCCCAGGTCAATAAATGTCACCATTGGTTGAATAATCTGTCAATCAAATCTAGGACTGATTGACAGATTGATGGTGAACCAGGTGTGTTTGCGTTCAGCCAATCGTGCGGCTCCGTACATTCTCTCCACACTTTGCAGAGCTGCGGCTGTTTGCTGGTAGTTCCAGTAAGACTCCGAGCGATGGAAGATAAATGTGTTGCTTACAGGTTCTCCATGTCTGTTTTTGCACATGTGAAACAGAAAGTGTTCATTCCCGAGTCTGAAATACGAATGTGAATCAGAGCATGTGAGAGAAGCCTGGCCTGGGTTGATCCCTACTGCGACGGATCTGGACTCCTAGCATCCAGTCTTGACTTGGATCCAATCCCTCATCCTGAGGCGACAGGAGGGAGAAAAACCTCCTGCAGCCATCCCTGGCCGGTCTCTGACTGGTCCAGACAGGTGACTGTCCATCCTGGTCCTGATGGAGGCTTTTCTCCCTGGTTCTGGACCGGTTCAGTCCGTTGGGTTCAGGTCATCATGTTTAAGAACTGTCTGATGTAAATCAGATTAATCTGGATTCAGGGATTCATTTCACGTCATTTGATAAGAACTGGACCGAACGTCTGCTGGTTCTGGTCTTGCTGGTTCTGGTTATGCTGGTTCTGGTCTTGCTGGTTCTGGTTATGCTGGTTCTGGTCTTGCTGGTTCTGGTTATGCTGGTTCTGGTCTTGCTGGTTCTGGTTATGCTGGTTCTGGTTATGCTGGTTCTGGTCTTGCTGGTTCTGGTCTTGCTGGTTCTGGTTATGCTGGTTCTGGTCTTGCTGGTTCTGGTTTTGCTGGTTCTGGTTTTGCTGGTTCTGGTTATGCTGGTTCTGGTTATGCTGGTTCTGGTCTTGCTGGTTCTGGTTATGCTGGTTCTGGTCTTGCTGGTTCTGGTTATGCTGGTTCTGGTCTTGCTGGTTCTGGTTATGCTGGTTCTGGTCTTGCTGGTTCTGGTCTTGCTGGTTCTGGTTATGCTGGTTCTGGTTATGCTGGTTCTGGTCTTGCTGGTTCTGGTTTTGCTGGTTCTGGTTATGCTGGTTCTGGTTATGCTGGTTCTGGTTTTGCTGGTTCTGGTTATGCTGGTTCTGGTCTTGCTGGTTCTGGTTATGCTGGTTCTGGTTATGCTGGTTCTGGTCTTGCTGGTTCTGGTCTTGCTGGTTCTGGTTATGCTGGTTCTGGTCTTGCTGGTTCTGGTTATGCTGGTTCTGGTTTTGCTGGTTCTGGTTATGCTGGTTCTGGTTTTGCTGGTTCTGGTTATGCTGGTTCTGGTTATGCTGGTTCTGGTCTTGCTGGTTCTGGTCTTGCTGGTTCTGGTTATGCTGGTTCTGGTTTTGCTGGTTCTGGTTATGCTGGTTCTGGTCTTGCTGGTTCTGGTCTTGCTGGTTCTGGTCTTGTTTCTGGATCGATCTGACTGAATGTGAACGATCACACAAAAACAAAGTAAAATCAGTTGTAATGATGAACAGCTGACAATGACGTCGCCATGACAACGGCCTCCAGCATCATCCTCGGCAACCTGCAGGAATCTGAGCTTTCCATATCCGCGGCGGTCCAGTCCCAGCAGAGCAAACTTTCTACTGTGTAACAGGAGTGAGGATGACTCATGTTTCCAAAAATAGAGGACAGCGCCCACGCTGCACAGCGAGACGTTCAGGGACTGTACGACTACAGGACGCCACATTTACAGTAACTGAACGATGGAAAGTCGTGGCGTAGAGGGAGGAAGTGTTTTCGGCTGCGATGATGATTGCATCATCATGCAGAAACCACTCGTTTATGACTGGGAGCTCAGATCCAGGCCCAGACGCTCCACCAGAGGAGTCTGTAACTCCTCCCGCGGGGAGAACCAAAGATCCCGTCCAGTTATTCAGTCAGAGGTGAAAAAGCTGTGTATCTACCAACATGTACCTGTTGTTTACGTAAAACTCATCATGTAGACAATAAAAACATCTGGATTCAGTTTGCTGCTGACATCAGTCCGCTGTCGTTTCCAGTCTGCAAATAGAAATATGATGAACTCTACAACATGATAAAAGTGTCACAGCTTGACGGCCCGCTCGGCGTTTCAACATGGAGGACGAGCATCAGCCAGTCTGCGGCTTCAGTTCGTGCTTCTCAAACCGGTCCTTTTTGCTGCCTGGTTGATGCCATGAAGGCTTCCCACCTGCAGATGTGGTGAAAGATATCCAGCAACCTGCACTATGTCCTCACACTGTCGTACCATCTCACACCGGCGTGACCGCCGCACGGCGCCGGCTCGCTATGTTTCCACCCGAAGAGTCGCGGAAATATGATCAGTAAGCTTCAGAAAGTAAAACATGAGACCGAATAGGGCTGGGTGATATGATGATATATATCGTCTGGTCGATGGGTCGGAGGGCAGGTTGGAGCGCGGGTTGGGGGGCAGGTTGGAGCGCAGGTTGGGGGGCAGATTGGAGCGCGGGTTGGGGGGCAGATTGGAGCGCAGGTTGGAGCGCGGGTTGGGGGGCAGGTTGGAGCGCGGGTTGGGGGCAGATTGGGGGGCAGGTTGGAGCGCGGGTTGGAGTGCGGGTTGGGGGGCAGGTTGGAGCGCGGGTTGGGGGCAGATTGGAGGGCAGATTGGGGGGCAGGTTGGAGGGCAGATTGGGGGGCAGGTTGGAGCGCGGGTTGGGGGGCAGGTTGGAGCGCGGGTTGGAGGGCAGATTGGGGGGCAGGTTGGAGCGCGGGTTGGAGGGCAGATTGGGGGGCAGGTTGGAGCGCGGGTTGGGGGGCAGGTTGGAGCGCGGGTTGGGGGGCAGATTGAGCGCGGGTTGGGGGGCAGATTGGGGGGCAGGTTGGAGCGCGGGTTGGGGGGCAGATTGGGGGGCAGGTTGGAACGCGGGTTGGGGGGCAGGTTGGAGCGCGGGTTGGAGGGCAGATTGGGGGGAAGGTTGGAGCGCGGGTTGGAGGGCAGATTGGGGGGCAGGTTGGAGCGCGGGTTGGAGGGCAGATTGGGGGGCAGGTTGGAGCGCGGGTTGGAGGGCAGATTGGGGGGCAGGTTGGAGCGCGGGTTGGAGGGCAGATTGGGGGGCAGGTTGGAGCGCGGGTTGGAGGGCAGATTGGGGGGCAGGTTGGAGCGCGGGTTGGGGGGCAGGTTGGAGCGCGGTTTGGGGGGAGGGTCAGAGGGGCAGGTCGGGCTGCAGGTCGGGGGGCAGGTTTCTTCACACCAACTGATCAACTTTTGATTTTGATCTCGGCTCAGTTGATCACAAAACAGTGATGTCAGCATAAAACTATGAAGATCATTCTCCATGTTGCGCTTATGTAGGGCATGTCCACGCCTCCTGTGTCCTGAGTGGACGTGCAAAATGAAAGATACTTTCTTTGCTCCTGAGGGGAAAGTCAAATGTTCTTTAAATGAAACCAGACTATCACTAAAGCTTTGTGACCTCCAGCAGCTTTCTGTTGTGCAGGGAACCTGAAGAAGCCTCTGACTGAACACTCTGTAGAGGACAACGTGTCAAGCAGAGAATCATCTCCAGAATCCAGATCCCAGAACAGAACCAGAAATTCTGGACCAGTTGTTCAGCTTCTCTCAGTCCCTGGTTCTGGTTTCCCGGCATGCCTGGTTTTGGTTTCCCGGCAGACCTGGTTCTGGTTCTGGTTTCCCAGCAGACCTGGTTCTGGTTTCCCAGCAGACCTGGTTCTGGTTTTGGTTTCCCAGCAGACCGGGTTCTGGTTTCCCAGCAGACCTGGTTTTGGTTTCCCAGCAGACCTGGTTCTGGTTTCCCAGCAGACCTGGTTCTGGTTTCCCGGCAGACCTGGTTCTGGTTCTGGTTTCCCGGCAGGCCTGGTTCTGGTTTCCCGGCAGACCTGGTTCTGGTTTCCCAGCAGACCTGGTTCTGGTTCTGGTTTCCCAGCAGACATTAGCAATCTATTTTAGTTCATATTCTTTATGTAGAAAATGACTTTAGTTTATTATGTCTATTTCTGACAGGACCGGGACCGTACGGTCAGTGAACTGAGGCGGGTCCGGAGCCGATCAGGGTCTCAGGACTGCCATGATGCCGGACACCAGGAGAACTGGTCTGTAGCTGGGATTCTTTAGGACACACAGAAACTGGTGCTAGGAGGCCGGCTGCTTTAATGATACTGGGATGACTGGAAACTGGGCCCTCTGGGACAGCAGCCTCCTCCCCATCGGGGCAGGTTGTTCTGGCGCCCCCCGGGAGCAGGCGGATCATTCACAACTCCAGCAGCTTCAATGGGACACGGAGCAGTTCCAGGTTCCAGCGCTGGTTCTGTTCATGGACGAGCTGCACCACCCCGCGACCTCTGACCGCAACACATCGCTCAACAACAACCAGCTGAAACGTTCTGAACACAGACGCTGCTGCACAAATCCAGCAGACTCCACTGCCGTTTCCATGGCAACCGCAACCCATTCACCCAGACGGGTCAAACTCAGAACCAAGTGGTCTGTGGCGGGCCGGACCAGCGACGTAACGGCAGACCAACGTCATCAGGATGTTCGGGTTTAATTATCCGTCCTGTTAGAAACAAACTGGAACTACTGGTGGGGAAAAAGTCCAGTTTCAACACCTTACTTAGTAAAAGGTATTTCACCTGAAACGTACAAGTTATGATAAAGCTCAAGTCCTGGCGGCCTTTCAGGACATGAAGAAGAAATCTTTCTGCGTATGAACAGAAAGCGTCAGTGTGATGGGAAACCTCCCTACAAACCACCCAGGGTGGGTAACCGGAAACCGGAATTTTCTCCTTTTCCAGGATTTTATACGATATAAACGCTTTGAAAATTAGCTGCAGGAGACTAAAACAGCACGGCGACGTTACGCAGTGGGAGTGAAACTGAGCTGTCCTGCCGTCCTTAAACTAATCTGCATCTCTTCTTCTGCGTCGTTATCAGACGAGGAGTGAATCCCTGTAACTCTGGCTCTGATTGGCTGATTGACACGATTGATCCTCACTTTAATGTGTAACCCATGTCACCACGGTTACGTCCACGGTTAAATCCACTGCGACGTCCATGGTTACGTCCACGGTTACGTCTACGGTTAAATCCACGGTTACGTCCACGCTTACGCCCACGGTGACGTCCACGGTTACGTCCACGGTGACGTCTACGGTTATGTCCACGGTTATGTTTACGGTTATGTCCATGGTTACGTCTACGGTTATGTCCACGGTTATGTCCACGGTTACGTCCACGGTTATGTCTACGGTTACATCTACGGTTATGTCCACGGTTATGTCCACGGTTACGTCTACGGTTATGTCTACGGTTACGTCTACGGTTATGTCCATTGTTACGTCTACGGTTATGTCCATGGTTACGTCCACGGTTACGTCTACGGTTGTGTCCACGTATATGTCTACGGTTATGTCCATTGTTACATCTACGGTTAAGTCTACGGTTACGTCTACGGTTATGTCCACGGTTATGTTTACTGTTATGTCCATGGTTACGTCTACGGTTACGTCTACGGTTATGTCCACGGTTATGTCCACGGTTACGTCTACGGTTATGTCCACGGTTATGTCTACGGTTATGTCCACGGTTACGTCTACGGTTATGTCCACGGTTATGTTTACTGTTATGTCCATGGTTACGTCTACGGTTACGTCTACGGTTATGTCCACGGTTATGTCCACGGTTACGTCTACGGTTATGTCCACGGTTACGTCTACGGTTATGTCCATTGTTACGTCTACGGTTATGTCCATGGTTACGTCCACGGTTACGTCTACGGTTGTGTCCACGTATATGTCTACGGTTATGTCCATTGTTACGTCTACGGTTATGTCCACGGTTATATCTACGGTTATGTCCACGGTTATGTCTACGGTTACGTCTACGGTTACGTCCACGGTTATGTCTACGGTTACGTCTACGGTTACGTCTACGGTTATGTCCACGGTTATGTCTACGGTTACGTCTACGGTTATGTCCACGGTTATGTCTACGGTTATGTCTACGGTTATGTCTACGGTTATGTCCACGGTTATGTCTACGGTTACGTCTATGGTTATGTCCACGGTTACGTCTACGGTTATGTCCACGGTTATGTCCACGGTTATGTCCCCGGTTACGTCTACGGTGACATCCACGGTTACGTCCACGGTTACGCCCATGGTTACGTCCACGGTTACGTCTCAGCAGTTACCAAAGGTAAAGAGGGAAACATGCGACACAGAACAGGCAGGAAACTGGGATTTGGGAGTGGAGATACAGTTTTCCAGGTTTCATCCTGACGTTCCAGAAACCAGACAAAGTTTTTCACACGCGAAGCTGAAAGCTGCTTCTCTGCTCACGCTTACGCCCACGGTGACGTCTACGGTTATGTCCATTGTTAATCTACGGTTAAGTCTACGGTTATGTCTACGGTTATGTCCACGGTTACGCCCACGGTGACGTCCATTGTTATGTCTACGGTTATGTCTACAGTTACGTCTACGGTTATGTCCACGGTTACGTCTACGGTGACATCCACGGTTACGTCCACGGTTACACCCATGGTTACGCCCACGGTGACGTCCATTGTTATGTCTACGGTTATGTCCACGGTTACGTCTACGGTGACAGCCACGGTTACGTCCACGGTTATGCCCATGGTTACGTCCACGGTTACGTCTCAGCAGTTACCAAAGGTAAAGAGGGAAACATGCGACTCAGAACAGGCAGGAAACTGGGATTTGGGAGTGGAGATACAGTTTTCCAGGTTTCATCCTGACGTTCCAGAAACCAGACAAAGTTTTTCACACGTGAAGCTGAAAGCTTCTTCTCTGCTCAGACCAACAAATGATCAAACAGCTGATTATTTTTTCCACTATTGATTCGTTCTACGAGTCGATCGACACTAAAAACCAGAATTCATCCTGAACCAGGAAATATTGTTGCTCTTCTAACCCAATGAAGCATGTCCTGGTGTGTTTTACTAGGTGGTGTGTGTGTGTCTGAGCTGTTTTTTGGAACAAACGGAGTAAAAACTCAGCTACATGACTGCAAAAGGTTATGACAGGACGTGGATGTGATGAAGAGGAGGATGAGGATGAAGGCAGGAGGATGAAGACCGGCTGCTGGATGTGATGAAGAGGAGGATGATGGTGTTATATAAGCCTTCCTCCTCTCCTCACTTCCAGCAGCTTCTTGCATAATTCTTCATCATCTCTGTCATCATCAGTGCAACCTGGCCCTCCCCTCCGGGACCCGGTGCTCCTGCAGCGGGAGGGGGGGCAGCTCCACCGGCCCCGCGGAGCCCGGACTGTCCCAGAACAAGGTCGGTTCTCCTCCTCCAGCAGGGAGATTTACAGTTTACAGCGAACTCAGCATCTTAGTTTGGTTCGTTTTCTACACAAGCACGCGCGCACGCATAACCACGCAGTCGCACGCGCAGACATGAGGCGTGGAGCAGGTGGAGGACAGAAGGTGAAACTTACCTGTAAGTCAGAAACATCCAGCAGGTCCTGTCCGCGCTCCGCACACGTCCACAGCCAACAGGCACGCGCGCGGGTGCACCAGCAACGATACTAACTCCCTCCCTCCCCCTCCTCTCTCTCTCGCTCTCTCTCTCTCTCTGGACTGGTCCACTTGCAGACGCGGGGGGGGGGGGGGGGGGGGGGGGGGGAGGGAACATGACGCTGCAGCATGAAAATCTGCAGAAACTGAGATGCTGCTGAACACAACAGCGCAGGCGCGGAGCTGGTGTGTGTGTGTGTGTGTGTGTGTGTGTGTGTGTGTGTGTGTGTGTGTGTGTGTGTGTGTGTGCGAGGACGGGGAAGTAGGGGGATAAAATCATATTTTCTTGTCAAACTGTTGTCAAATCGTGTTGTTTGTAAATAAATGTAAAACAGTCACATGACGGCGCAAAAAGCAGTGAAAAATTATATGAAACATAAAAGATATTTCCAGGATAAACAGAAGCTCCAGTCCTGGAGAGAACTGCAGACATTGTGGGGGGTGTTCATGTAAAGATGATGCACATATTATATTATGTCACATAATATTATATTAATTACAGTATATTATATTATATATAATATATGATATGATATGATATTATATTATATTATATATAATATATGATATGATATGATATGATATTATATTATATATAATATATGATATGATATGATATGATATTATATGATATGATATGATATTATATTATATTATATTATATTATATTATATTATATTATATTATATTATATTATATCATATTACATTATCCGTTCTGGTTTTGAAACATTGCGTGTTTAAATCCAGGGTTCAGGTTGGCTTTTGCATTTGGAAAGAAGCAGCTTCTGAATCTTGATGTCCTGTAGCGCCCCCTGGAGGGCATCAGAGGAATGCCAGGGTGGGAGCTGTCAGTTGGAATGGCTCTGCTGAGGCAGTGGGAGGTGAAGGTGTCCATCAGGGACAGCCAGGGATCTGCTGTGTTCACATCTTCGTGCAGCGTCTCCCTGTCTGCTGTCGTACCACACCGTGATGCAGTTTGTCAGCAGGCTTTAGAGCACTAGAGGGTCAGCAGCAGGTCAGGGTCCATCCCTGGGGTCCAAAGCAGCCAATATTGAAGCTTTTAGGTTGATTAAAGCTGCAGACCTGCAGGTTTGCTTCAGAAACTGAACGCTGCCTCCAGCTTTGGTTCTGACTGGGAACAGAAAGTAGACCTGACCCTGATGTCCTGAGGGACCGGGTCGGTTCAGAACAAACCAGATCCTGAACGGATTGTGGTTCTAAACCGTTCAGGACTTCATAAACCACCAGCAGGATTTAGAAACTGTTCTTTCCATTTTGTCTCCATCTAACGGACCATCTCACCTGGAGACCAGTCCAAACAGAAGTCTCCTGGTGAGGGGGGGGGGGGGTGTACATGTGGGTGTCATCAGCATACGTAAGGGGACACGCTGAGGTTTTTTCAGTTTCAGGAAGTGGGAAGCTCCAACATGGAGGCTTGGAGAACTCCAGAGTTTATTTCCGCTTTATAGTTACCGCCGACACACAGTCGTCCTGTCTTTTAGATGATCCTAATCAGTGAAGGATAATCAGTTTGAAAATGTAACTTATCAACCAAGTCTGACCTGATTCAAGGCTGACGTACGATGAATTATTTTATTCTATTATTTATCTCTTTATGATTCTCTAGTTGTTTCAGCTGGTTATGTTCAGCACTTTGTTTCAACTGCGGTTGTTTCAAAGAGCTTTATAAATAAAGTTAAGTTGAGTTGAAATTTCAAATGTATTATAGGAGACTCACAATTTATTCATAAAGCACTTTAACATGAATCACAGCAGAATGAAGTGCTGAGCATCTAAAATAACTAAAGTAAAGCAAACAGACATTTTCTCACAGCTGTTGGTTCAGTTTCCAGCGTAACAAACCAGTCACCTTAACTGGCTGGCGTTGGCATGGTGCACATTTTACACATGTGTAGATGTGTAACTACAATTGGTTGTTTTGGAGGTGCACATTTTTTCTGAGCTGGTGCAACGTCAACAATCTCGTGATGACGTCACATTTCAGGAACTGGAATGCACCATCTCTCTCCTCTCTCTAGCTCGACCATTCTCAACGGGGCCATGCTGTTCTGTTCAACATCACCGTGTCTGCATGTGGACAAATAACTCTTGCAATCAGTTTTTAGTAATGCAATCTGGTGGGTCAAATATTGTCAGTGCTGCAGATCCTGTGGAGCTGACACACAGCTTGGTCACTGCTGATCTGTTATTTCCATAAACTTCTGGTTGCTCTTTATGCTGCTTTATCCATTCATACATTCATTTTACATCATTTTAGCCTCAGAATCTGACAGCTGAGGCTGAAACATCACGTCTCCATGGAAACGTCATGTCTCCATGGAAACATGACGTCTGCATGGAAACATCACGTCTGCATGGAAACATGACGTCTGCATGGAAACATGACGTCTGCATGGAAACATTACGTCTCCATGGAAACATGACGTCTGCATGGAAACATGACGTCTGCATGGAAACATCACGTCTCCATGGAAACATCACGTCTGCATGGAAACATCACGTCTGCATGGAAACATTACGTCTCCATGGAAACATGACGTCTGCATGGAAACATGACGTCTGCATGGAAACATGACGTCTGCATGGAAACATCATGTCTGCATGGAAACATGACGTCTGCATGGAAACATCATGTCTGCATGGAAATGTCACGTCTGCATGGAAACATTACGTCTCCATAGAAACATCATGTCTGTATGTCTTCATGCTGATCGGGATTAGAAGCCCAGGAGGGACTGTTTCAGTTCCCAGTCCTCCATCATGCGGGTCTGCTTGTGGTGTAGCTGCTGCTGACACACTGGACGACGTGTCCTGAACTTCATGCTGATGTTTTGTCTTCGTGACGCCGCCTGAAGCGTTCAGGCTGCACTCAGAGCTCATAAAGGAACTTCATTCATGTGTGTTTTATCTGCTGCATGGACGACGGCCTCAATGTGAGCAAAGAGCAGCTTCATTCAGAGCAGCAGGTCAGAGAGGAGACTATTCTCTACCGCTGCTCTGATGGGTCTCAAACTGAGGTCCTGCTAAGAGGATCAGAAACTGGTCTGTTTTCAGAGCTGCTTCTGTTCCAGTAGAGCTGCTGGTTGTGTGTTAACAGACCAATAACATTACTCAAAATACTTTTACATGTTTGTATTTAATGAAATATCAATATGCTGCAAAGAGGTTTGAGTAAACATGAGCTTTAGTTCATGTTTTCTTCTTCTTGTTTTTTTTTGTTCAGGACAAATTATAAAAACATGCCAAAAGAAAAAAAAACACCAAATCCAACAAGCAAAGATCAATAATAATGAATTGATCCTCGCTGAGTTTTGCGCCACCAAACGGTGGAATTAGACCTTATGGAATAAAAGTCCGGTCCTGGAGATCTGCTGCTCTGCAGCGTCTCCATCAACCTGAATCAAACATCTTATCTTTAATCATTGTTATTAATCTGTGCAGATGCCTGATAATCAGCAATCTAAACGCCTCGTCTGCACCGCGTCTCAGTGCTCTGAACGTTTTACCTGGGACTCTGGAATAATGTCTGGAATAAATCCAAACATAAATCGAAGAATTTCTCCTTTAAACACTTCTTTACACATCTTTTACATGAGAAAATGGAGGCTGGAGTTTTCTTTCCCACATTTTCCCAGACAGTGTTTTGTTTCCGTAAAGTGAACAGCGGGGACATAAAGTCAGCGGCGGGGACGTAAAGTCAGCGGCGGGGACGTAAAGTCAGCGGCGGGGACGTAAAGTCAGCGGCGGGGACGTAAAGTCAGCGGCGGGGACGTAAAGTCAGCGGCGGGGACGTAAAGTCAGCGGCGGGGACGTAAAGTCAGCGGCGGAGACGTAAAGTCAGCGGCGGGGACGTAAAGTCAGCGGCGGAGACGTAAAGTCAGCGGCGGAGACGTAAAGTCAGCGGCGGGGACGTAAAGTCAGCGGCGGGGACGTAAAGTCAGCGGCGGGGACGTAAAGTCAGCGGCGGGGACGTAAAGTCAGCGGCGGGGACGTACAGTCAGCGGCGGGGACGTAAAGTCAGCGGCGAGGACGTAAAGTCAGCGGCGGGGACGTAAAGTCAGCGGCGGGGACGTAAAGTCAGCGGCGGGGACGTAAAGTCAGCGGCGAGGACGTAAAGTCAGCGGCGGGGACGTAAAGTCAGCGGCGGAGACGTAAAGTCAGCGGCGGGGACGTAAAGTCAGCGGCGGGGACGTAAAGTCAGCGGCGGAGACGTAAAGTCAGCGGCGGGGACGTAAAGTCAGCGGCGGACACGTAAAGTCAGCGGCGGGGACGTAAAGTCAGCGGCGGAGACGTAAAGTCAGCGGCGGAGACGTAAAGTCAGCGGCGGGGACGTAAAGTCAGCGGCGGGGACGTAAAGTCAGCGGCGGGGACGTAAAGTCAGCGGCGGGGACGTAAAGTCAGCGGCGAGGACGTAAAGTCAGCGGCGGGGACGTAAAGTCAGCGGCGGGGACGTAAAGTCAGCGGCGAGGACGTAAAGTCAGCGGCGGGGACGTAAAGTGAGCGGCGGAGACGTAAAGTGAGCGGCGGAGACGTAAAGTGAGCGGCGGAGACGTAAAGTCAGCGGCGGGGACGTAAAGTCAGCGGCGGAGACGTAGCGTGAGCGGCGGAGACGTAGCGTGAGCGGCGGAGACGTAGCGTGAGCGGCGGAGACGTAGCGTGAGCGGCGGAGACGTAGCGTGAGCGGCGGAGACGTAGCGTGAGCGGCGGTGACGTAGCGTGAGCGGCGGTGATGGCTGCGGCTGGGCTCAGGTCCAGATCTCCCAGGAGGACCTGAACTTGATTCGGACCGGACCAGACATCTGACTCTGGAAGACTTCACAGCGTTTCTGGAAACACATTTATTGACTCCGACATGAAGCCTGGAGGTCAGAGGTCAGAGGCCTGCAGGGTCTCAGGGCGTCCAGGTGACGACCCTGACAGCAGTCTGAGCGGCCCGCCGGACGTCCTGGTCCTCCTCCTCCTCCTCGCTCCTCCTCACCAGCAGGGGGAGCTGCTCCAGCAGGAGGCGGCGGCCCTCCGGGGCTTCAGCCAGCGCAGTCAGAGCCTGCAGGGAGTAGAGGACCAGGGCCTTCCTCCTCCTCCTCTCCTCCTCCTCCTCCTGCATCTCCGACAGCAGCTGAAGGAGAACAGGGACGACGTGGAGGTCCAGGCACTGAAGTTTACCTGCAGGACGTGTTTCAAATGAAAATAACTTTATTTATAAAAGCATTAAAAGCAGCTTCCACTGAGCAGGCTGGCTCAAAGGTCAAAGGTCAGAGGTTGGTTTCCTGTAACGATGAAGATGTCTACCAAGCAGCAGCAGGACGTTCCCACCACGAAACATCCATCTTCATGGTTCAGACCGAAAACCAGTCTGGAAAACCATTAATACCAGCTGGGACAGTTGGATCTAGACGAGGCTCGTTGGGACCAGAACCGAGCGGGAACCGGATCTCCATGGGACCGACGGAGGCGGGACCAGAACCGAGCGGGAACTGGATCTCCAGGTGACCGACGGAGGCGGGACCAGAACCGAGCGGGAACTGGATCTCCAGGTGACCGACGGAGGCAGGACCAGAACCGAGCGGGAACTGGATCTCCAGGTGACCGACGGAGGCGGGACCAGAACCGAGCGGGAACAGGATCTCCAGGTGACCGACGGAGGCGGGACCAGAACCGAGCGGGAACTGGATCTCCAGGTGACCGACGGAGGCGGGACCAGAACCGAGCGGGAACTGGATCTCCAGGTGACCGACGGAGGCGGGACCAGAACCGAGCGGGAACTGGATCTCCAGGTGACCGACGGAGGCGGGACCAGAACCGAGCGGGAACCGGATCTCCAGGTGACCGACGGAGGCGGGACCAGAACCGAGCGGGAACCGGATCTCCAGGTGACCGACGGAGGCGGGACCAGAACCGAGCGGGAACCGGATCTCCAGGTGACCGACGGAGGCGGGACCAGAACCGAGCGGGAACCGGATCTCCAGGTGACCGACGGAGGCGGGACCAGAACCGAGCGGGAACTGGATCTCCAGGTGACCGACGGAGCAAAGCGGGTTCTGGGCTCCGGCTGGTGGGAAGCAGCGGCACACGGAGGAGATGTTTCCACGTCCTCGCGGCGCCTGGCTCCGCGGGCATCGGCGGTGCGGCTCCAGAAGGTCAGAGGTCAGAGTGTGTGTCCGTACCTGGCGTGATGACCACAGTGTTCATGATGACTCCTGCAGCGTTGCTCTGGACCTCAGCGTCTCGGTCCTGCAGCAGACCCACCAGGACCGGAAGGACCTGCTGCTCACAGACCTGTCGCTTCCCGTCCACAGGAACGCTGGAACAAGATGGCCGTCAGAAACACACACACACTCACACACACAAACACACACACCTGTAAACTCAGCCTGCTCCAACCTGAGCGCCATCAGGGCCGCCGCCGCCTCTCTGCGGATGTTCGGGGAGCTGTGGGAGAGCCTGCGGCCCAGCAGGGAGACTCCGTCTGAGGCCAGAGCCGGCAGGGCGTTGAGCCTGGAGCAGCAGCTGAGGGTGGAGAGGAGCAGCTCCTCCTCGTGCTCCTCCTCCTGCTCCTCCTGCTGTCTGAGCTTCTGCATCAGTTTAGGAACCAGCATGAGGAGCGCCTCTGCACCTGCAGGAGGACACGTCTCGTTCTGAAACGCCTGAACGACCTGCTTCAGTGTCGCAGGTCGTTCAGCTTCAGCCACGAATGCACGAATGCCACGAAAGACCACGAATGCAGCGCATTTCCAACTGGGACATGACCTGCATCAAAACAAGCGCTCCCTCTTTCTCCCTCATCAAATGACAACGGCGGATCCTTACGCCACATGACGCAGATGCCGGCTGGTAGGAAAAAACTTGGCGACTTTTTTAGTTAAAAGCAACCAGCGACAAATCCAACGTTACTGGAGTTACTGGAGACGTTACTGGAGTTACTGGAGACGTTACTGGAGACGTTACTGGAGTTACTGGAGACGCTACTGGAGACGTTACTGGAGTTACTGGAGACATTACTGGAGACGTTACTGGAGTTACTGGAGACGTTACTGGAGACGTTACTGGAGTTACTGGAGACGTTACTGGAGACGTTACTGGAGTTACTGGAGACGCTACTGGAGTTACTGGAGACGTTACTGGAGACGTTACTGGAGACATTACTGGAGACGTTACTGGAGACGTTACTGGAGTTACTGAAGACGTTACTGGAGTTACTGGAGACGTTACTGGAGACGTTACTGGAGTTACTGGAGACGTTACTGGAGTTACTGGAGACGTTACTGGAGACGTTACTGGAGTTACTGGTAACGTTACTGGAGACGTTACTGGAGTTACTGGAGACGTTTCTGGAGTTACTGGAGACGTTACTGGAGTTACTGGAGACATTACTGGAGACGTTACTGGAGTTACTGGAGACGTTACTGGAGTTACTGGAGACGTTACTGGAGACGTTACTGGAGTTACTGGAGACGTTACTGGAGTTACTGGAGACGTTACTGGAGTTACTGGAGACGTTTCTGGAGTTACTGGAGACGTTACTGGAGACGTGACTGGAGACGTTACTGGAGATACTGGAGACGTTACTGGAGACGTTACTGGATACATTACTGGAGTTACTGGAGACGTTACTGGAGTTACTGGAGACGTTACTGGAGACGTTACTGGAGTTACTGGAGACGTTACTGGAGACGTTACTGGAGTTACTGGAGACGTTACTGGAGACGTTACTGGAGACGTGACTGGAGACGTTACTGGAGACGTTACTGGAGTTACTGGAGACGTTACTGGAGACGTTACTGGAGTTACTGGAGACGTTACTGGAGTTACTGGAGACGTTACTGGAGACGTTACTGGAGACGTTACTGGAGATGTTACTGGAGTTACTGGAGACGTTACTGGAGTTACTGGAGACGTTACTGGAGACGTTACTGGAGTTACTGGAGACGTTACTGGAGACGTTACTGGAGTTACTGGAGACGTTACTGGAGACATTACTGGAGTTACTGGAGACGTTACTGGAGTTACTGGAGACGTTACTGAAGACGTTACTGGAGACGTTACTGGAGTTACTGGAGACGTTACTGGAGTTACTGGAGACGTTACTGGAGACGTTACTGGAGTTACTGGAGACGTTACTGGAGACGTTACTGAAGTTACTGGAGACGTGACTGGAGACGTTACTGGAGACGTTACTGGAGTTACTGGAGACGTTACTGGAGTTACTGGAGACGTTACTGGAGTTACTGGAGATGTTACTGGAGACGTTACTGGAGTTACTGGAGACGTTACTGGAGACGTTACTGGAGTTACTGGAGACGTTACTGGAGACGTTACTGGAGTTACTGGAGACGTCATTGGAGTTACTGGAGACGTTACTGGAGACGTTACTGGAGTTACTGGAGACGTTACTGGAGACGTTACTGGAGACGTTACTGGAGTTACTGGAGACATTACTGGAGACGTTACTGGAGTTACTGGAGACGTTTCTGGAGTTACTGGAGACGTTACTGGAGACGTGACTGGAGACGTTACTGGAGATACTGGAGACGTTACTGGAGACGTTACTGGATACATTACTGGAGTTACTGGAGACGTTACTGGAGTTACTGGAGACGTTACTGGAGACGTTACTGGAGTTACTGGAGACGTTACTGGAGACGTTACTGGAGTTACTGGAGACGTTACTGGAGACGTTACTGGAGTTACTGGAGACGTGACTGGAGACGTTACTGGAGACGTTACTGGAGTTACTGGAGACGTTACTGGAGACGTTACTGGAGTTACTGGAGACGTTACTGGAGACGTTACTGGAGACGTTACTGGAGTTACTGGAGACGTTACTGGAGATGTTACTGGAGTTACTGGAGACGTTACTGGAGTTACTGGAGACGTTACTGGAGACGTTACTGGAGTTACTGGAGACGTTACTGGAGACGTTACTGGAGTTACTGGAGACGTTACTGGAGACGTTACTGGAGACGTTACTGGAGTTACTGGAGACGTTACTGGAGTTACTGGAGACGTTACTGAAGACGTTACTGGAGTTACTGGAGACGTTACTGGAGTTACTGGAGACGTTACTGGAGACGTTACTGGAGTTACTGGAGACGTTACTGGAGACGTTACTGAAGTTACTGGAGACGTGACTGGAGACGTTACTGGAGACGTTACTGGAGTTACTGGAGACGTTACTGGAGTTACTGGAGATGTTACTGGAGACGTTACTGGAGTTACTGGAGACGTTACTGGAGACGTTACTGGAGTTACTGGAGACGTTACTGGAGACGTTACTGGAGTTACTGGAGACGTTACTGGAGACGTTACTGGAGTTACTGGAGACGTTACTGGAAACGTTACTAGAGTTACTGGAGACGTTACTGGAGACGTCATTGGAGTCACTGGAGACGTTACTGGAGACGTTACTGGAGTTACTGGAAACGTTACTGGAGACGTTACTGGAGTTACTGGAGACGTTACTGGAGACATTACTGGAGACGTTACTGGAGTTACTGGAGACGTCATTGGAGTTACTGGAGACGTTACTGGAGACGTTACTGGAGTTACTGGAGACGTTACTGGAGACGTTACTGGAGACGTTACTGGAGTTACTGGAAACGTTACTGGAGACGTTACTGGACTTACTGGAGACGTTACTGGAGTTACTGGAGACGTTACTGGAGACATTACTGGAGACGTTACTGGAGTTACTGGAGACGTCATTGGAGTTACTGGAGACGTCATTGGAGTTACTGGAGACGTCATTGGAGTTACTGGAGACGTTACTGGAGTTACTGGAGACGTTACTGGAGACATTACTGGAGACGTTACTGGAGTTACTGGAGACGTCATTGGAGTTACTGGAGACGTTACTGGAGTTCTGGAGACGTTACTGGTGTTTTGGCGGTGGGAGCCTCTCCCCATCATAAAGCACTCCCAGCCGGTCAGAGGAGCAGAGAGGACACCTGCACAAGTCCACGTGCACGGTCACAATGAATAGTGCATGAGCAAATCCCAGCCTGGCTTACAGAGCGGGATGTAAACTAACATCATTTCTGTTGTCTCTGTTTAGTCCATTTGGTTAATGTCCAGTTTAAACTGTCCATATGCTGTAATGTAATGGACGTTGTAGGAGAGAGGAATAATGTGGGAGAAACAAGGTGAGTCAAAACATCCCTAAATATGTCTAGTTCTGTGAAAAAAACTCTTTTCTGGTGGGTTTTTTTAAGTTTTTTTTTTTTAATTTAGCCATTGAAATAGGCTTTCACTTTGAACAAGTAGATTCTGAATCCCTTTAGACCCACATTGCATAAATCACTTTTGTCCTCCATTGTTAAATGTCAGAATATCACATTTAACCAAAGGACTGCTGTGTGAAGTTTCTAGCTTCATGTCCAACCCTCCTGTTTATATTTTAAGAAACAAACCGACCTCTCATCACCTTATGCACAGAAAAATTATTGTTCAAAAATGTTCCTATTAAAATGATTCAGAGGTTGTGTGTGTAAGAGAAGACAAGACAGACATTTATTGTGTTTATGTTCAGTGTCAGTTGTTGCAACGTTGATGTGCAGGTAATACGTGTAATAAATATTTATGTTGAAAAAAAATCCTGAGAGAATCGTGATCTCAGTTCTCAGCAGAAAAAGATAATTTTATCCAGAGTGGTGCCCCACCCTGCAGGTTCCTTCAGAGATAAACCAGCAGAGTTTTCCTAAAGTCTCACTGAAAACTCGGCTCGTCTGGAGAACTTTAGATTCCTGGTTTAAAACCTTTCACACTGAAGTCGGATCATAATGCTGACATGGTTGTTACCATGGTTACCTGCAATACAGCCACTGAACTGGTGACACGTTTCCTCGTATGTTTCTTTAGTACATGCTTGATGTGCAGTGCATTGTGGGTAATGCGGTGTAAAGCAGGTGTAGAGGGGCTGTCCTGCAGCTGCTTCAGGTGTGTGTGTGTGTGTGTGTGTGTGTGTGTGTGAACGGTTTACCTGCAGGCAGCTGAGCCAGGCGGTTCAGAACCTGGTAGACGTTCCTCCTGCAGGAGGACGAGGAGTCGTCCAGCAGCTCAGAGAGAGGAGGGAGGAGGGAGGAGGTGAGCAGGGCCTGTCTGCAGGAGGAGAACGTTTCAGCTTGTCACGCTGTTTGTTCCCAGAAGAGAAATAAAACCACTATTTTCTCCTCGTGTGTGTTCAGTAGCTCCTCCATCCTGCCAGACGGAGCAAACGTTGCGTTCCCTGCTGTTTCAGCGCCACCTGCTGGTCAGTCTGAGGCACAGCGAGGAGACGCAGCTCGCCGCCTCAGGAAACCTTTAAATCCACCAGAAGGCGGATGTGGCTTCATCCCAGGAGTCAGTACGATGCATCCACCAGCAAGTGTGTGTGTGTGTGTGTGTGTAAAAGTGATCAGAAACCATGCAGTCGACCTCCTATGAAAACCGGTTGAGGGGCCCCGTGGCCCTCCCACCTTCCTGGGGACAGCTGTGTCTCTGTGAGGCAGAAAGGACACGTATACCTGCCGATGCTGTGGGTCGTCACCAGGTGAAGCAGCTGGC
Organism: Telmatherina bonti; assembly: GCF_933228915.1. Classification (NCBI taxonomy): domain Eukaryota; kingdom Metazoa; phylum Chordata; class Actinopteri; order Atheriniformes; family Telmatherinidae; genus Telmatherina; species Telmatherina bonti. The sequence continues at coordinate 36,707,124 of NC_136611.1, forward strand.
AGGTCTGTCTCCTCACTGATGGATCTTCATCCTTTAAGAGAAGCTTCAGCTGCTCCAGAAAACCTGCAGAGGAGAAGAGAAGAAGTCCCTGTAGGTGTCTGTGGTGTCTCCGTCCACATCCGCCATCATGAGCAGAGGCGCCATATGGGGGGTGGAAGATACTAAGGGCCCCACGACTTGATAGGGGCCCAAAAAGATGTATAAAGTAAAAAAAAATCATTCAACTTTCATTAAAAATAATAAATAATTCTTTCAAAGGTTGTAATAAAATTGAGCAGTAATATAAACTGATAAACATTTATATTAAAATAACCTAGTTAGATGTCTGTTAGATGTTTTATTTGTATTGAGTTTGGTGACACTACAACAAGTCATATTGTAGTTATTGAATATTTCCTTTTCATGTTTTCGGTTTTGCACTTTGCAAACGGTCCCTAAACCGTCGCGCAGCAGTCGGCTCTGCAGAGTCCCATTTAAGTCTGGGACGTCGGAGGACGGCTCTTTTTTGAGAAAAATGCGATAGTAGCTCGCAGTCTACCTGGCTCTGATTGTGTCAGTTTTGTAGAAGTAATGTTCCGTTGATGAGTTATTAATTCGGAAAAGCCGAATCTGTGAATATTTTTCTATCTTTACCGAACTGATGAGTCGCACATGCTGCTGCTCCACCTGGATGCAGGTCTGCAGAGGTTTTCATGCACACAACCCACTTTGTTTCCATTTATACATGATGAAAACAGGACAGAAAATCTGCACTAAATAAGAACTGTGAGAAAGAAAATAAAACGGAAACATAGAGAAATGTAGAAAGTAAACTAAATGAAAACAAACAGGAAGCTGAGGAGTGAAATGTTTCCAGACTGGGGACCAGTTTGACCTGCTCATCTTCCAGTTTGGCTTTCCTGTAGCCCCGCAGCAGCTGGATCCGGACTGACAGGTTCTCTGGGACTAACCTCCGTTAACGGTCTGGTAGAGCCGCTCCGGGTCGCGGACCAGGTCGCAGAGGGAGGCCAGAGCCGGCAGCCTGCGTCCGGCCTCCGGCTGCTGCAGCTCCGCGAACAGCTGCGGGACGGCCCGCCGGCCGAAGGCCACCGGAGCCCGGCCAGGGTCTGTCAGAGCAGCGGCCATCAGGGGGTCGGTCCGGACCGGTCCTACCGAACTCTGCTGCTGTTGCCTAGCAACACCACGCACACATGTCTGCTGCGTTCAGGGCCTGAAAGGAAAATCGGACTTCAGCACAGAACCAGCTGCTTTAGAAGCTTCTTCTTTTGGACTGTTTGCAGGTTAGAAAGACCTTCTGTTGGTCTGAAGCCCCACTCAATTTCCATTTAACTATTTCAATATAATTCATGATTTTATTGTGATTTTGCTTTTTGAGTTGTCTGTTATGCTTTTCCTTACACCATCTGCAATGTTTTTAATATTTCATGTAAAGCACTTTGAATTGTCTTGTAGGCTACATGAAAGATGCTAAAGGCTACAAATAAACTGGCCTTGCAAAAAAAAAAGACTTTTTGTGACCGAAGAAGGCGGAAAATATGACTTTCATGACTTTCTATGCTTCTTTTCCAGATTTATTAAAGTAAGACAATGTTTTGTTCCAGGTGAAACAGACCTGGATTTGGAGACCTATAAGTAGCTTGTGCTGCATTGTATGATAAGAGCTCAATGGTCTCCATTTGTAACCCTGCAGACCTCCACTGGCTCTCTGGGACGGTGTGACCTGGTTCTCCCTGAGACCACCAGCAGGATGAGACTACGATTAACGTCCATCCATCATATCAGATTATATGAACACTGCAGGACATCTATTAGAAGTTCAGGACGGATGTTTGGGCAAATGGTGGCAGAGACTTTTTTTTCTTGGTTTTAAATTGTTAAATTGTATTATTTTCAAAAGTGGCTCATCATCATTTTCATTTAATTTTTCAGACAATCAACAAGTCAGTGAGAAATCTAATGCCAACTGTGGAGAATTATTTTCCTTTAAATCCACGTAGATATCAACCAGCTGGTTCAGATAAGCTGCATGCCGGCAGGAGACTCATGGAAACATGCTGGAGCATGGATTTGAGTTTTTGGCCATTATTATTGACTTGTCTGGTCTGAATGAAACCTAATAAACATGTGTGTGACTGTGTGACTTAAGAGCCTCCAGAGGTAGTTTTTGAGTGACATTACCAGCTACCAGTCAGTATCCAGTCAGTACCCAGTCAGTATCCAGTCAGTATCCAGTCAGTATCCAGTCAGTATCCAGTCAGTACCCAGTCAGTATCCAGTCAGTACCCAGTGAGTATCCAGTCAGTACCCAGTCAGTATCCAGTCAGTACCCAGTCAGTATCCAGTCAGTATCCAGTCAGTATCCAGTCAGTACCCAGTCAGTATCCAGTCAGTACCCAGTGAGTATCCAGTCAGTACCCAGTCAGTATCCAGTCAGTAACCAGTAAGTACCCAGTCAGTACCCAGTCAGTATCCAGTCAGTATCCAGTCAGTATCCAGTAAGTATCCAGTCAGTACCCAGTCAGTATCCAGTCAGTACCCAGTGAGTATCCAGTCAGTACCCAGTCAGTATCCAGTCAGTACCCAGTCAGTATCCAGTCAGTATCCAGTCAGTATCCAGTAAGTACCCAGTCAGTATCCAGTCAGTATCCAGTCAGTATCCAGTCAGTATCCAGTAAGTACCCAGTAAGTATCCAGTCAGTACCCAGTCAGTATCCAGTAAGTACCCAGTCAGTATCCAGTCAGTACCCAGTCAGTATCCAGTCAGTACCCAGTCAGTATCCAGTCAGTACCCAGTCAGTATCCAGTCAGTATCCAGTCAGTATCCAGTAAGTACCCAGTCAGTATCCAGTCAGTATCCAGTCAGTACCCAGTCAGTATCCAGTCAGTATCCAGTCAGTATCCAGTCAGTACCCAGTCAGTATCCAGTCAGTATCCAGTCAGTACCCAGTCAGTATCCAGTCAGTAACCAGTAAGTACCCAGTCAGTACCCAGTCAGTATCCAGTCAGTATCCAGTAAGTACCCAGTCATTATCCAGTCAGTATCCAGTCAGTACCCAGTGAGTATCCAGTCAGTACCCAGTCAGTATCCAGTCAGTATCCAGTCAGTACCCAGTCAGTATCCAGTCAGTATCCAGTCAGTATCCAGTCAGTACCCAGTCAGTACCCAGTCAGTATCCAGTCAGAATCCAGTAAGTACCCAGTCAGTATCCAGTCAGTATCCAGTAAGTACCCAGTAAGTATCCAGTCAGTACCCAGTCAGTAACCAGTAAGTACCCAGTCAGTACCCAGTCAGTATCCAGTAAGTACCCAGTCAGTATCCAGCCAGTATCCAGTAAGTACCCAGTAAGTATCCAGTCAGTATCCTGTCAGTATCCAGTCAGTATCCAGTCAGTACCCAGTCAGTATCCAGTCAGTATCCAGTCAGTACCGAAACAGTATCCAGTCAGTATCCAGTCAGTATCCAGTAAGTATCCAGTGAGTATCCAGTCAGTATCCAGTCAGTATCCAGTCAGTATCCAGTAAGTATCCAGTGAGTATCCAGTCAGTATCCAGTCAGTATCCAATCAGTATCCAGTCAGTACCCAGTCAGTATCCAGTAAGTATCCAGTAAATACCCAGTCAGTATCCAGTCAGTATCCAGTCAGTACCCAGTCAGTATCCAGTAAGTACCCAGTCAGTATCCAGTCAGTTCCCAGTCAGTATCCAGTCAGTATCCAGTAAGTACCCAGTCAGTACCCAGTCAGTATCCAGTAAGTACCCAGTCAGTATCCAGTCAGTACCCAGTCAGTATCCAGTAAGTACCCAGTCAGTATCCAGTCAGTTCCCAGTCAGTATCCAGTCAGTATCCAGTAAGTACCCAGTCAGTACCCAGTCAGTATCCAGTAAGTACCCAGTCAGTATCCAGTCAGTATCCAGTCAGTATCCAGTCAGTATCCAGTAAGTACCCAGTCAGTATCCAGTCAGTATCCAGTCAGTACCCAGTCAGTACCCAGTCAGTATCCAATCAGTATCCAGTAAGTACCCAGTCAGTATCCAGTCAGTATCCAGTCAGTATCCAGTCAGTACCCAGTCAGTATCCAGTCAGTATCCAGTCAGTATCCAGTAAGTACCCAGTCAGTATCCAGTCAGTATCCAGTCAGTATCCAGTCAGTATCCAGTAAGTACCCAGTCAGTATCCAGTCAGTATCCAGTCAGTATCCAGTAAGTACCCAGTCAGTATCCAGTCAGTATCCAGTCAGTACCCAGTCAGTACCCAGTCAGTATCCAGTCAGTATCCAGTAAGTACCCAGTCAGTATCCAGTCAGTATCCAGTCAGTACCCAGTCAGTATCCAGTCAGTATCCAGTAAGTACCCAGTCAGTATCCAGTCAGTACCCAGTCAGTATCCAGTCAGTATCCAGTCAGTACCCAGTCAGTATCCAGTCAGTATCCAGTAAGTACCCAGTCAGTATCCAGTCAGTATCCAGTAAGTACCCAGTCAGTATCCAGTCAGTATCTAGTCAGTACCCAGTCAGCACCCAGTAAGTACCCAGTCAGTATCCAGTCAGTATCCAGTAAGTACCCAGTCAGTATCCAGTCAGCATCCAGTCAGTATCCAGTCAGTACCCAGTCAGTATCCAGTCAGTACCCAGTCAGTATCCAGTCAGTATCCAGTATGTACCTAGTCAGTATCCAGTCAGTATCCAGTAAGTACCCAGTCAGTATCCAGTCAGTATCCAGTCAGTACCCAGTCAGTATCCAGTCAGTATCCAGTAAGTACCCAGTCAGTATCCAGTCAGTATCCAGTCAGTATCCAGTAAGTACCCAGTCAGTATCCAGTCAGTATCCAGTCAGTACCCAGTCAGTACCCAGTCAGTATCCAATCAGTATCCAGTAAGTACCCAGTCAGTATCCAGTCAGTATCCAGTCAGTACCCAGTCAGTATCCAGTCAGTATCCAGTCAGTATCCAGTAAGTACCCAGTCAGTATCCAGTCAGTATCCAGTCAGTACCTAGTCAGTATCAAGTCAGTATCCAGTCAGTATCCAGTCAGTATCCAGTAAGTACCCAGTCAGTATCCAGTCAGTATCCACTCAGTATCCAGTAAGTACCCAGTCAGTATCCAGTCAGTATCCAGTCAGTACCCAGTCAGTACCCAGTCAGTATCCAGTCAGTATCCAGTAAGTACCCAGTCAGTATCCAGTCAGTATCCAGTCAGTACCCAGTCAGTATCCAGTCAGTATCCAGTCAGTACCCAGTAAGTATCCAGTCAGTATCCAGTCAGTACCTAGTCAGTATCCAGTCAGTATCCAGTCAGTATCCAGTCAGTATCCAGTAAGTACCCAGTCAGTATCCAGTCAGTATCCACTCAGTATCCAGTAAGTACCCAGTCAGTATCCAGTCAGTATCCAGTCAGTACCCAGTCAGTACCCAGTCAGTATCCAGTCAGTATCCAGTAAGTACCCAGTCAGTATCCAGTCAGTATCCAGTCAGTACCCAGTCAGTATCCAGTCAGTATCCAGTCAGTACCCAGTCAGTACCCAGTCAGTATCCAGTCAGTATCCAGTCAGTACCCAGTCAGTATCCAATCAGTATCCAGTAAGTACCCAGTCAGTATCCAGTCAGTATCCAGTCAGTACCCAGTCAGTATCCAGTCAGTATCCAGTCAGTATCCAGTAAGTACCCAGTCAGTATCCAGTCAGTATCCAGTCAGTACCTAGTCAGTATCCAGTCAGTATCCAGTCAGTATCCAGTCAGTATCCAGTAAGTACCCAGTCAGTATCCAGTCAGTATCCACTCAGTATCCAGTCAGTACCCAGTCAGTATCCAGTCAGTATCCAGTCAGTACCCAGTCAGTACCCAGTCAGTATCCAGTCAGTATCCAGTAAGTACCCAGTCAGTATCCAGTCAGTATCCAGTCAGTACCCAGTCAGTATCCAGTCAGTATCCAGTCAGTACCCAGTCAGTACCCAGTCAGTATCCAGTCAGTATCCAGTCAGTATCCAGTCAGTACCCAGTCAGTATCCAGTCAGTACCCAGTGAGTATCCAGTCAGTATCCAGTCAGTATCCAGTCAGTATCCAGTCAGTATCCAGTCAGTACCCAGTCAGTATCCAGTCAGTACCCAGTGAGTATCCAGTCAGTACCCAGTCAGTATCCAGTCAGTATCCAGTAAGTACCCAGTCAGTATCCAGTCAGTATCCAGTAAGTACCCAGTAAGTATCCAGTCAGTACCCAGTCAGTAACCAGTAAGTACCCAGTCAGTACCCAGTCAGTATCCAGTAAGTACCCAGTCAGTATCCAGCCAGTATCCAGTAAGTACCCAGTAAGTATCCAGTCAGTATCCAGTCAGTATCCAGTCAGTACCCAGTCAGTATCCAGTCAGTATCCAGTCAGTATCCAGTCAGTACCGAAACAGTATCCAGTCAGTATCCAGTCAGTATCCAGTAAGTATCCAGTGAGTATCCAGTCAGTATCCAGTCAGTATCCAGTCAGTATCCAGTAAGTATCCAGTGAGTATCCAGTCAGTATCCAGTCAGTATCCAATCAGTATCCAGTCAGTACCCAGTCAGTATCCAGTAAGTACCCAGTCAGTATCCAGTCAGTATCCAGTAAATACCGAGTCAGTATCCAGTCAGTATCCAGTCAGTACCCAGTCAGTATCCAGTAAGTACCCAGTCAGTATCCAGTCAGTTCCCAGTCAGTATCCAGTCAGTATCCAGTAAGTACCCAGTCAGTACCCAGTCAGTATCCAGTAAGTACCCAGTCAGTATCCAGTCAGTACCCAGTCAGTATCCAGTCAGTATCCAGTATGTACCCAGTCAGTATCCAGTCAGTATCCAGTAAGTACCCAGTCAGTATCCAGTCAGTATCCAGTCAGTACCCAGTCAGTATCCAGTCAGTATCCAGTAAGTACCCAGTCAGTATCCAGTCAGTATCCAGTCAGTATCCAGTAAGTACCCAGTCAGTATACAGTCAGTATCCAGTCAGTACCCAGTCAGTATCCAGTAAGTACCCAGTCAGTATCCAGTCAGTTCCCAGTCAGTATCCAGTCAGTATCCAGTAAGTACCCAGTCAGTACCCAGTCAGTATCCAGTAAGTACCCAGTCAGTATCCAGTCAGTACCCAGTCAGTATCCAGTAAGTACCCAGTCAGTATCCAGTCAGTTCCCAGTCAGTATCCAGTCAGTATCCAGTAAGTACCCAGTCAGTACCCAGTCAGTATCCAGTAAGTACCCAGTCAGTATCCAGTCAGTATCCAGTCAGTATCCAGTCAGTATCCAGTCAGTACCCAGTCAGTATCCAGTCAGTATCCAGTCAGTACCCAGTCAGTACCCAGTCAGTATCCAATCAGTATCCAGTAAGTACCCAGTCAGTATCCAGTCAGTATCCAGTCAGTATCCAGTCAGTACCCAGTCAGTATCCAGTCAGTATCCAGTCAGTATCCAGTAAGTACCCAGTCAGTATCCAGTCAGTATCCAGTCAGTATCCAGTCAGTATCCAGTAAGTACCCAGTCAGTATCCAGTCAGTATCCAGTCAGTATCCAGTAAGTACACAGTCAGTATCCAGTCAGTATCCAGTCAGTACCCAGTCAGTACCCAGTCAGTATCCAGTCAGTATCCAGTAAGTACCCAGTCAGTATCCAGTCAGTATCCAGTCAGTACCCAGTCAGTATCCAGTCAGTATCCAGTAAGTACCCAGTCAGTATCCAGTCAGTACCCAGTCAGTATCCAGTCAGTATCCAGTCAGTACCCAGTCAGTATCCAGTCAGTATCCAGTAAGTACCCAGTCAGTATCCAGTCAGTATCCAGTAAGTACCCAGTCAGTATCCAGTCAGTATCTAGTCAGTACCCAGTCAGCACCCAGTAAGTACCCAGTCAGTATCCAGTCAGTATCCAGTAAGTACCCAGTCAGTATCCAGTCAGCATCCAGTCAGTATCCAGTCAGTACCCAGTCAGTATCCAGTCAGTACCAGTCAGTATCCAGTCAGTATCCAGTATGTACCCAGTCAGTATCCAGTCAGTATCCAGTAAGTACCCAGTCAGTATCCAGTCAGTATCCAGTCAGTACCCAGTCAGTATCCAGTCAGTATCCAGTAAGTACCCAGTCAGTATCCAGTCAGTATCCAGTCAGTATCCAGTAAGTACCCAGTCAGTATCCAGTCAGTATCCAGTCAGTACCCAGTCAGTACCCAGTCAGTATCCAATCAGTATCCAGTAAGTATCCAGTCAGTATCCAGTCAGTATCCAGTCAGTACCCAGTCAGTATCCAGTCAGTATCCAGTCAGTATCCAGTCAGTACCGAAACAGTATCCAGTCAGTATCCAGTCAGTATCCAGTAAGTATCCAGTGAGTATCCAGTCAGTATCCAGTCAGTATCCAGTCAGTATCCAGTAAGTATCCAGTGAGTATCCAGTCAGTATCCAGTCAGTATCCAATCAGTATCCAGTCAGTACCCAGTCAGTATCCAGTAAGTACCCAGTCAGTATCCAGTCAGTATCCAGTAAATACCCAGTCAGTATCCAGTCAGTATCCAGTCAGTACCCAGTCAGTATCCAGTAAGTACCCAGTCAGTATCCAGTCAGTTCCCAGTCAGTATCCAGTCAGTATCCAGTAAGTACCCAGTCAGTACCCAGTCAGTATCCAGTAAGTACCCAGTCAGTATCCAGTCAGTACCCAGTCAGTATCCAGTCAGTATCCAGTATGTACCCAGTCAGTATCCAGTCAGTATCCAGTAAGTACCCAGTCAGTATCCAGTCAGTATCCAGTCAGTACCCAGTCAGTATCCAGTCAGTATCCAGTAAGTACCCAGTCAGTATCCAGTCAGTATCCAGTCAGTATCCAGTAAGTACCCAGTCAGTATAGAGTCAGTATCCAGTCAGTACCCAGTCAGTATCCAGTAAGTACCCAGTCAGTATCCAGTCAGTTCCCAGTCAGTATCCAGTCAGTATCCAGTAAGTACCCAGTCAGTACCCAGTCAGTATCCAGTAAGTACCCAGTCAGTATCCAGTCAGTACCCAGTCAGTATCCAGTAAGTACCCAGTCAGTATCCAGTCAGTTCCCAGTCAGTATCCAGTCAGTATCCAGTAAGTACCCAGTCAGTACCCAGTCAGTATCCAGTAAGTACCCAGTCAGTATCCAGTCAGTATCCAGTCAGTATCCAGTCAGTATCCAGTCAGTACCCAGTCAGTATCCAGTCAGTATCCAGTCAGTACCCAGTCAGTACCCAGTCAGTATCCAATCAGTATCCAGTAAGTACCCAGTCAGTATCCAGTCAGTATCCAGTCAGTACCCAGTCAGTATCCAGTCAGTATCCAGTCAGTATCCAGTAAGTACCCAGTCAGTATCCAGTCAGTATCCAGTCAGTATCCAGTCAGTATCCAGTAAGTACCCAGTCAGTATCCAGTCAGTATCCAGTCAGTATCCAGTAAGTACACAGTCAGTATCCAGTCAGTATCCAGTCAGTACCCAGTCAGTACCCAGTCAGTATCCAGTCAGTATCCAGTCAGTACCCAGTCAGTATCCAGTCAGTATCCAGTCAGTAACCAGTCAGTATCCAGTCAGTATCCAGTAAGTACCCAGTCAGTATCCAGTCAGTACCCAGTCAGTATCCAGTCAGTATCCAGTCAGTACCCAGTCAGTATCCAGTCAGTATCCAGTAAGTACCCAGTCAGTATCCAGTCAGTATCCAGTAAGTACCCAGTCAGTATCCAGTCAGTATCTAGTCAGTACCCAGTCAGCACCCAGTAAGTACCCAGTCAGTATCCAGTCAGTATCCAGTAAGTACCCAGTCAGTATCCAGTCAGCATCCAGTCAGTATCCAGTCAGTACCCAGTCAGTATCCAGTCAGTACCCAGTCAGTATCCAGTCAGTATCCAGTATGTACCCAGTCAGTATCCAGTCAGTATCCAGTAAGTACCCAGTCAGTATCCAGTCAGTATCCAGTCAGTACCCAGTCAGTATCCAGTCAGTATCCAGTAAGTACCCAGTCAGTATCCAGTCAGTATCCAGTCAGTATCCAGTAAGTACCCAGTCAGTATCCAGTCAGTACCCAGTCAGTACCCAGTCAGTATCCAGTCAGTATCCAGTCAGTACCCAGTCAGTATCCAGTCAGTATCCAGTAAGTACCCAGTCAGTATCCAGTCAGTATCCAGTAAGTACCCAGTCAGTATCCAGTCAGTATCCAGTCAGTACCCAGTCAGCACCCAGTAAGTACCCAGTCAGTATCCAGTCAGTATCCAGTAAGTACCCAGTCAGTATCCAGTCAACATCCAGTCAGTATCCAGTCAGTACCCAGTCAGTACCCAGTCAGTACCCAGTCAGTATCCAGTCAGTATCCAGTAAGTACCCAGTCAGTATCCAGTCAGTATCCAGTCAGTATCCAGTAAGTACCCAGTCAGTATCCAGTCAGTATCCAGTCAGTATCCAGTAAGTACCCAGTCAGTATCCAGTCAGTATCCAGTCAGTACCCAGTCAGTACCCAGTCAGTATCCAGTCAGTATCCAGTAAGTACCCAGTCAGTATCCAGTCAGCATCCAGTCAGTATCCAGTCAGTACCCACTCAGTATCCAGTAAGTACCCAGTCAGTATCCAGTCAGTATCCAGTAAGTACCCAGTCAGCATCCAGTCAGTATCCAGTCAGTACCCAGTCAGTATCCAGTCAGTATCCAGTCAGTATCCAGTCAGTACCGAAACAGTATCCAGTCAGTATCCAGTCAGTATCCAGTAAGTATCCAGTGAGTATACAGTCAGTATCCAGTCAGTATCCAGTCAGTATCCAGTAAGTATCCAATGAGTATCCAGTCAGTATCCAGTCAGTATCCAATCAGTATCCAGTCAGTACCCAGTCAGTATCCAGTAAGTACCCAGTCAGTATCCAGTCAGTATGCAGTAAATACCCAGTCAGTATCCAGTCAGTATCCAGTCAGTACCCAGTCAGTATCCAGTAAGTACCCAGTCAGTATCCAGTCAGTTCCCAGTCAGTATCCAGTCAGTATCCAGTAAGTACCCAGTCAGTACCCAGTCAGTATCCAGTAAGTACCCAGTCAGTATCCAGTCAGTACCCAGTCAGTATCCAGTCAGTATCCAGTATGTACCCAGTCAGTATCCAGTCAGTATCCAGTAAGTACCCAGTCAGTATCCAGTCAGTATCCAGTCAGTACCCAGTCAGTATCCAGTCAGTATCCAGTAAGTACCCAGTCAGTATCCAGTCAGTATCCAGTCAGTATCCAGTAAGTACCCAGTCAGTATCCAGTCAGTATCCAGTCAGTACCCAGTCAGTACCCAGTCAGTATCCAATCAGTATCCAGTAAGTACCCAGTCAGTATCCAGTCAGTATCCAGTCAGTATCCAGTCAGTACCCAGTCAGTATCCAGTCAGTATCCACTAAGTACCCAGTCAGTATCCAGTCAGTATCCAGTCAGTATCCAGTAAGTACCCAGTCAGTATCCAGTCAGTATCCAGTCAGTACCCAGTCAGTACCCAGTCAGTATCCAATCAGTATCCAGTAAGTACCCAGTCAGTATCCAGTCAGTATCCAGTCAGTACCCAGTCAGTATCCAGTCAGTATCCAGTCAGTATCCAGTAAGTATCCAGTCAGTATCCAGTCAGTATCCAGTCAGTATCCAGTAAGTACCCAGTCAGTATCCAGTCAGTATCCAGTCAGTATCCAGTAAGTACCCAGTCAGTATCCAGTCAGTATCCAGTCAGTACCCAGTCAGTACCCAGTCAGTATCCAGTCAGTATCCAGTAAGTACCCAGTCAGTATCCAGTCAGTATCCAGTCAGTACCCAGTCAGTATCCAGTCAGTATCCAGTCAGTATCCAGTAAGTACCCAGTCAGTATCCAGTCAGTATCCAGTCAGTATCCAGTCAGTATCCAGTAAGTACCCAGTCAGTATCCAGTCAGTATCCAGTCAGTATCCAGTAAGTACACAGTCAGTATCCAGTCAGTATCCAGTCAGTACCCAGTCAGTACCCAGTCAGTATCCAGTCAGTATCCAGTCAGTACCCAGTCAGTATCCAGTCAGTATCCAGTCAGTAACCAGTCAGTATCCAGTCAGTATCCAGTAAGTACCCAGTCAGTATCCAGTCAGTACCCAGTCAGTATCCAGTCAGTATCCAGTCAGTACCCAGTCAGTATCCAGTCAGTATCCAGTAAGTACCCAGTCAGTATCCAGTCAGTATCCAGTAAGTACCCAGTCAGTATCCAGTCAGTATCTAGTCAGTACCCAGTCAGCACCCAGTAAGTACCCAGTCAGTATCCAGTCAGTATCCAGTAAGTACCCAGTCAGTATCCAGTCAGCATCCAGTCAGTATCCAGTCAGTACCCAGTCAGTATCCAGTCAGTACCCAGTCAGTATCCAGTCAGTATCCAGTATGTACCCAGTCAGTATCCAGTCAGTATCCAGTAAGTACCCAGTCAGTATCCAGTCAGTATCCAGTCAGTACCCAGTCAGTATCCAGTCAGTATCCAGTAAGTACCCAGTCAGTATCCAGTCAGTATCCAGTCAGTATCCAGTAAGTACCCAGTCAGTATCCAGTCAGTACCCAGTCAGTACCCAGTCAGTATCCAGTCAGTATCCAGTCAGTACCCAGTCAGTATCCAGTCAGTATCCAGTAAGTACCCAGTCAGTATCCAGTCAGTATCCAGTAAGTACCCAGTCAGTATCCAGTCAGTATCCAGTCAGTACCCAGTCAGCACCCAGTAAGTACCCAGTCAGTATCCAGTCAGTATCCAGTAAGTACCCAGTCAGTATCCAGTCAACATCCAGTCAGTATCCAGTCAGTACCCAGTCAGTACCCAGTCAGTACCCAGTCAGTATCCAGTCAGTATCCAGTAAGTACCCAGTCAGTATCCAGTCAGTATCCAGTCAGTATCCAGTCAGTATCCAGTCAGTATCCAGTAAGTACCCAGTCAGTATCCAGTCAGTATCCAGTCAGTACCCAGTCAGTACCCAGTCAGTATCCAATCAGTATCCAGTAAGTACCCAGTCAGTATCCAGTCAGTATCCAGTCAGTATCCAGTCAGTACCCAGTCAGTATCCAGTCAGTATCCACTAAGTACCCAGTCAGTATCCAGTCAGTATCCAGTCAGTATCCAGTAAGTACCCAGTCAGTATCCAGTCAGTATCCAGTCAGTACCCAGTCAGTACCCAGTCAGTATCCAATCAGTATCCAGTAAGTACCCAGTCAGTATCCAGTCAGTATCCAGTCAGTACCCAGTCAGTATCCAGTCAGTATCCAGTCAGTATCCAGTAAGTATCCAGTCAGTATCCAGTCAGTATCCAGTCAGTATCCAGTAAGTACCCAGTCAGTATCCAGTCAGTATCCAGTCAGTATCCAGTAAGTACCCAGTCAGTATCCAGTCAGTATCCAGTCAGTACCCAGTCAGTACCCAGTCAGTATCCAGTCAGTATCCAGTAAGTACCCAGTCAGTATCCAGTCAGTATCCAGTCAGTACCCAGTCAGTATCCAGTCAGTATCCAGTCAGTATCCAGTAAGTACCCAGTCAGTATCCAGTCAGTATCCAGTCAGTATCCAGTCAGTATCCAGTAAGTACCCAGTCAGTATCCAGTCAGTATCCAGTCAGTATCCAGTAAGTACACAGTCAGTATCCAGTCAGTATCCAGTCAGTACCCAGTCAGTACCCAGTCAGTATCCAGTCAGTATCCAGTCAGTACCCAGTCAGTATCCAGTCAGTATCCAGTCAGTAACCAGTCAGTATCCAGTCAGTATCCAGTAAGTACCCAGTCAGTATCCAGTCAGTACCCAGTCAGTATCCAGTCAGTATCCAGTCAGTACCCAGTCAGTATCCAGTCAGTATCCAGTAAGTACCCAGTCAGTATCCAGTCAGTATCCAGTAAGTACCCAGTCAGTATCCAGTCAGTATCTAGTCAGTACCCAGTCAGCACCCAGTAAGTACCCAGTCAGTATCCAGTCAGTATCCAGTAAGTACCCAGTCAGTATCCAGTCAGCATCCAGTCAGTATCCAGTCAGTACCCAGTCAGTATCCAGTCAGTACCCAGTCAGTATCCAGTCAGTATCCAGTATGTACCCAGTCAGTATCCAGTCAGTATCCAGTAAGTACCCAGTCAGTATCCAGTCAGTATCCAGTCAGTACCCAGTCAGTATCCAGTCAGTATCCAGTAAGTACCCAGTCAGTATCCAGTCAGTATCCAGTCAGTATCCAGTAAGTACCCAGTCAGTATCCAGTCAGTACCCAGTCAGTACCCAGTCAGTATCCAGTCAGTATCCAGTCAGTACCCAGTCAGTATCCAGTCAGTATCCAGTAAGTACCCAGTCAGTATCCAGTCAGTATCCAGTAAGTACCCAGTCAGTATCCAGTCAGTATCCAGTCAGTACCCAGTCAGCACCCAGTAAGTACCCAGTCAGTATCCAGTCAGTATCCAGTAAGTACCCAGTCAGTATCCAGTCAACATCCAGTCAGTATCCAGTCAGTACCCAGTCAGTACCCAGTCAGTACCCAGTCAGTATCCAGTCAGTATCCAGTAAGTACCCAGTCAGTATCCAGTCAGTATCCAGTCAGTATCCAGTAAGTACCCAGTCAGTATCCAGTCAGTATCCAGTCAGTATCCAGTAAGTACCCAGTCAGTATCCAGTCAGTATCCAGTCAGTACCCAGTCAGTACCCAGTCAGTATCCAGTCAGTATCCAGTAAGTACCCAGTCAGTATCCAGTCAGCATCCAGTCAGTATCCAGTCAGTACCCACTCAGTATCCAGTAAGTACCCAGTCAGTATCCAGTCAGTATCCAGTAAGTACCCAGTCAGCATCCAGTCAGTATCCAGTCAGTACCCAGTCAGTATCCAGTCAGTATCCAGTCAGTATCCAGTCAGTACCGAAACAGTATCCAGTCAGTATCCAGTCAGTATCCAGTAAGTATCCAGTGAGTATACAGTCAGTATCCAGTCAGTATCCAGTCAGTATCCAGTAAGTATCCAATGAGTATCCAGTCAGTATCCAGTCAGTATCCAATCAGTATCCAGTCAGTACCCAGTCAGTATCCAGTAAGTACCCAGTCAGTATCCAGTCAGTATGCAGTAAATACCCAGTCAGTATCCAGTCAGTATCCAGTCAGTACCCAGTCAGTATCCAGTAAGTACCCAGTCAGTATCCAGTCAGTTCCCAGTCAGTATCCAGTAAGTACCCAGTCAGTACCCAGTCAGTATCCAGTAAGTACCCAGTCAGTATCCAGTCAGTACCCAGTCAGTATCCAGTCAGTATCCAGTATGTACCCAGTCAGTATCCAGTCAGTATCCAGTAAGTACCCAGTCAGTATCCAGTCAGTATCCAGTCAGTACCCAGTCAGTATCCAGTCAGTATCCAGTAAGTACCCAGTCAGTATCCAGTCAGTATCCAGTCAGTATCCAGTAAGTACCCAGTCAGTATCCAGTCAGTATCCAGTCAGTACCCAGTCAGTACCCAGTCAGTATCCAATCAGTATCCAGTAAGTACCCAGTAAGTATCCAGTCAGTATCCAGTCAGTATCCAGTCAGTACCCAGTCAGTATCCAGTCAGTATCCACTAAGTACCCAGTCAGTATCCAGTCAGTATCCAGTCAGTATCCAGTAAGTACCCAGTCAGTATCCAGTCAGTATCCAGTCAGTACCCAGTCAGTACCCAGTCAGTATCCAATCAGTATCCAGTAAGTACCCAGTCAGTATCCAGTCAGTATCCAGTCAGTACCCAGTCAGTATCCAGTCAGTATCCAGTCAGTATCCAGTAAGTATCCAGTCAGTATCCAGTCAGTATCCAGTCAGTATCCAGTAAGTACCCAGTCAGTATCCAGTCAGTATCCAGTCAGTATCCAGTAAGTACCCAGTCAGTATCCAGTCAGTATCCAGTCAGTACCCAGTCAGTACCCAGTCAGTATCCAGTCAGTATCCAGTAAGTACCCAGTCAGTATCCAGTCAGTATCCAGTCAGTACCCAGTCAGTATCCAGTCAGTATCCAGCAAGTACCCAGTCAGTATCCAGTCAGTACCCAGTCAGTATCCAGTCAGTATCCAGTCAGTACCCAGTCAGTATCCAGTCAGTATCCAGTAAGTACCCAGTCAGTATCCAGTCAGTATCCAGTAAGTACCCAGTCAGTATCCAGTCAGTATCCAGTCAGTACCCAGTCAGCACCCAGTAAGTACCCAGTCAGTATCCAGTCAGTATCCAGTAAGTACCCAGTCAGTATCCAGTCAGCATCCAGTCAGTATCCAGTCAGTACCCAGTCAGTATCCAGTCAGAACCCAGTCAGTATCCAGTCAGTATCCAGTATGTACCCAGTCAGTATCCAGTCAGTATCCAGTAAGTACCCAGTCAGTATCCAGTCAGTATCCAGTCAGTACCCAGTCAGTATCCAGTCAGTATCCAGTAAGTACCCAGTCAGTATCCAGTCAGTACCCAGTCAGTACCCAGTCAGTATCCAAAAAGTATCCAGTAAGTACCCAGTCAGTATCCAGTCAGTATCCAGTCAGTATCCAGTCAGTACCCAGTCAGTATCCAGTCAGTATCCAGTAAGTACCCAGTCAGTATCCAGTCAGTATCCAGTCAGTACCTAGTCAGTATCCAGTCAGTATCCAGTCAGTATCCAGTCAGTATCCAGTAAGTACCCAGTCAGTATCCAGTCAGTATCCACTCAGTATCCAGTAAGTACCCAGTCAGTATCCAGTCAGTATCCAGTCAGTACCCAGTCAGTACCCAGTCAGTATCCAGTCAGTATCCAGTAAGTACCCAGTCAGTATCCAGTCAGTATCCAGTCAGTACCCAGTCAGTATCCAGTCAGTATCCAGTAAGTACCCAGTCAGTATCCAGTCAGTACCCAGTCAGTATCCAGTCAGTATCCAGTCAGTACCCAGTCAGTATCCAGTCAGTATCCAGTAAGTACCCAGTCAGTATCCAGTCAGTATCCAGTAAGTACCCAGTCAGTATCCAGTCAGTATCCAGTCAGTACCCAGTCAGCACCCAGTAAGTACCCAGTCAGTATCCAGTCAGTATCCAGTAAGTACCCAGTCAGTATCCAGTCAGCATCCAGTCAGTATCCAGTAAGTCCCCAGTCAGTATCCAGTCAGTATCCAGTCAGTATCCAGTAAGTACCCAGTCAGTATCCAGTCAGTATCCAGTCAGTATCCAGTCAGTATCCAGTAAGTACCCAGTCAGTATCCAGTCAGTATCCAGTCAGTACCCAGTCAGTACCCAGTCAGTATCCACTCAGTATCCAGTAAGTACCCAGTCAGTATCCAGTCAGCATCCAGTCAGTATCCAGTCAGTACCCACTCAGTATCCAGTAAGTACCCAGTCAGTATCCAGTCAGTATCCAGTAAGTACCCAGTCAGCATCCAGTCAGTATCCAGTCAGTACCCAGTCAGCACCCAGTCAGTACCCAGTCAGTATCCAGTAAGTACCCAGTGAGTATCCATTCAGTATCCAGTCAGTATCCAGTAAGTACCTAGAAAGTATCCAGTCAGTATCCAGTAAGTACCCAGTGAGTATCCAGTCAGCATCCAGTCAGTACCCAGTAAGTACCCAGTCAGTATCCAGTCAGTATCCAGTAAGTACGCAGTGAGTATCCAGTCAGTACCCAGTCAGTATCCAGTCAGTACCCAGTCAGTTTCCAGTAAGTACCCAGTCAGTATCCAGTCAGTATCCAGTAAGTACCCAGTCAGTATCCAGTCAGTATCCAGTCAGTACCCAGTCAGTATCCAGTCAGTACCCAGTGAGTATCCAGTCAGTACCCAGTCAGTATCCAGTCAGTAACCAGTAAGTACCAAGTCAGTACCCAGTCAGTATCCAGTCAGTATCCAGTCAGTATCCAGTCAGTACCCAGTCAGTATCCAGTCAGTATCCAGTAAGTACCCAGTCAGTATCCAGTCAGTATCCAGTAAGTACCCAGTCAGTATCCAGTAAGTACCCAGAAAGTATCCATTCAGTATCCAGTAAGTACCCAGTAAGTATCCAGTCAGCATCCAGTCAGTACCCAGTAAGTACCCAGTCAGTATCCAGTCAGTATCCAGTAAGTACGCAGTGAGTATCCAGTCAGTATCCAGTCAGTACCCAGTCAGTATCCAGTCAGTACCCAGTCAGTATCCAGTAAGTACCCAGTCAGTATCCAGTCAGTACCCAGTCAGTATCCAATAAGTACCCAGTCAGTATCCAGTCAGTATCCAGTAAGTACCCAGTCAGTATCCAGTCAGTATCCAGTCAGTACCCAGTCAGTATCCAGTAAGTACCCAGTCAGTATCCAGTCAGTATCCAGTCAGTACCCAGTCAGTATCCAGTCAGTATCCAGTAAGTACCCAGTCAGTACCCAGTCAGTATCCAGTAAGTACCCAGTCAGTATCCAGTCAGTACCCAGTCAGTATCCAGTAAGTATCCAGTAAGTACCCTGTCAGTATCCAGTCAGTATCCAGTAAGTACCCAGTCAGTATCCAGTCAGTACCCAGTTAGTACCCAGTCAGTATCCAGTCAGGATCCAGTAAGTACCCAGTCAGTATCCAGTCAGTATGCAGTCAGTATCCAGTAAGTGCCCATTCAGTATCCAGTCAGTATCCAGTCAGTACCCAGTCAGTACCCAGTCAGTATCCAGTCAGTATCCAGTAAGTACCCAGTCAGTATCCAGTCAGTATCCAGTCAGTATCCAGTCAGTACACAGTCAGTATCCCGTCAGCATCCAGTCAGTACCCAGTCAGTATCCAGTCAGTATCCAGTCAGTATCCAGTAAGTACCCAGTCAGTATCCAGTCAGTATCCAGTCAGTACCCAGTCAGTATCCAGTCAGTATCCAGTCAGTACCCAGTCAGTATCCAGTCAGTATCCAGTAAGTACCCAGTCAGTATCCAGTCAGTATCCAGTAAGTACCCAGTCAGTATCCAGTCAGTATCCAGTCAGTACCCAGTCAGCACCCAGTCAGTACCCAGTCAGTATCCAGTGAGTATCCAGTAAGTACCCAGTCAGTATCCAGTCAGCATCTAGTCAGTATCCAGTCAGTACCCAGTCAGTACCCAGTCAGTATCCAGTCAGTATCCAGTAAGTACCCAGTCAGTATCCAGTCAGTATCCAGTCAGTATGCAGTACGTACCCAGACAGTATCCAGTCAGTATCCAGTCAGTATCCAGTAAGTACCCAGTCAGTATCCAGTCAGTATCCAGTCAGTACCCAGTCAGTACCCAGTCAGTATCCAGTCAGTATCCAGTAAGTACCCAGTCAGTATCCAGTCAGTATCCAGTCAGTACCCAGTCAGTATCCAGTCAGTATCCAGTCAGTACCCAGTCAGTATCCAGTAAGTATCCTGTCAGTATCGAGTCAGTACCCAGTGAGTATCCAGTCAGTATCCAGTCAGTACCCAGTCAGTATCCAGTCAGTATCCAGTAAGTACCCAGTCAGTATCCAGTCAGTACCCAGTCAGTATCCAGTCAGTATCCAGTCAGTACCCAGTCAGTATCCAGTCAGTATCCACTAAGTACCCAGTCAGTATCCAGTCAGTATCCAGTAAGTACCCAGTGAGTATCCAGTCAGTATCCAGTCAGTACCCAGTCAGCACCCAGTAAGTACCCAGTCAGTATCCAGTCAGTATCCAGTAAGTACCCAGTCAGTATCCAGTCAGTATCCAGTCAGTACCCAGTCAGTATCCAGTCAGTATCCAGTAAGTACCCAGTCAGTATCCAGTCAGTATCCAGTCAGTATCCAGTAAGTACCCAGTCAGTATCCAGTCAGTATCCAGTCAGTACCCAGTCAGTACCCAGTCAGTATCCAATCAGTATCCAGTAAGTACCCAGTCAGTATCCAGTCAGTATCCAGTCAGTATCCAGTCAGTACCCAGTCAGTATCCAGTCAGTATCCAGTGAGTATCCAGTAAGTACCCAGTCAGTATCCAGTCAGTATCCAGTCAGTACCTAGTCAGTATCCAGTCAGTATCCAGTCAGTATCCAGTCAGTATCCAGTAAGTACCCAGTCAGTATCCAGTCAGTATCCACTCAGTATCCAGTAAGTACCCAGTCAGAATCCAGTCAGTATCCAGTCAGTACCCAGTCAGTACCCAGTCAGTATCCAGTCAGTATCCAGTCAGTACCCAGTCAGTATCCAGTCAGTATCCAGTAAGTACCCAGTCAGTATCCAGTCAGTACCCAGTCAGTATGCAGTCAGTATCCAGTCAGTACCCAGTCAGTATCCAGTCAGTATCCAGTAAGTACCCAGTCAGTATCCAGTCAGTATCCAGTAAGTACCCAGTCAGTATCCAGTCAGTATCCAGTCAGTATCCAGTCAGTACCCAGTCAGCACCCAGTAAGTACCCAGTCAGTATCCAGTCAGTATCCAGTAAGTACCCAGTCAGTATCCAGTCAGCATCCAGTCAGTATCCAGTCAGTACCCAGTCAGTACCCAGTCAGTACCCAGTCAGTATCCAGTCAGTATCCAGTAAGTACCCAGTCAGTATCCAGTCAGTATCCAGTCAGTATCCAGTAAGTACCCAGTCAGTATCCAGTCAGTATCCAGTCAGTATCCAGTCAGTATCCAGTAAGTACCCAGTCAGTATCCAGTCAGTATCCAGTCAGTACCCAGTCAGTACCCAGTCAGTATCCACTCAGTATCCAGTAAGTACCCAGTCAGTATCCAGTCAGCATCCAGTCAGTATCCAGTCAGTACCCACTCAGTATCCCGTAAGTACCCAGTCAGTATCCAGTCAGTATCCAGTAAGTACCCAGTCAGCATCCAGTCAGTATCCAGTCAGTACCCAGTCAGCACCCAGTCAGTACCCAGTCAGTATCCAGTAAGTACCCAGTCAGTATCCAGTCAGTATCCAGTAAGTACCCAGTAAGTATCCAGTCAGCATCCAGTTAGTATCCAGTCAGTATCCAGTCAGTATCCAGTCAGTATCCAGTCAGTACCCAGTCATTATCCAGTCAGTATCCAGTCAGTATCCAGTAAATACCCAGTGAGTATCCATTCAGTATCCAGTCAGTATCCAGTAAGTACCCAGAAAGTATCCAGTCAGTATCCAGTAAGTACCCAGTGAGTATCCAGTCAGCATCCAGTCAGTACCCAGTAAGTACCCAGTCAGTATCCAGTCAGTATCCAGTAAGTACGCAGTGAGTATCCAGTCAGTACCCAGTCAGTATCCAGTCAGTATCCAGTCAGTATCCAGTAAGTACCCAGTCAGTATCCAGTCAGTATCCAGTAAGTACCCAGTCAGTATCCAGTCAGTATCCAGTCAGTACCCAGTCAGTATCCAGTCAGTACCCAGTGAGTATCCAGTCAGTACCCAGTCAGTATCCAGTCAGTAACCAGTAAGTACCCAGTCAGTATCCAGTCAGTATCCAGTCAGTATCCAGTCAGTATCCAGTCAGTATCCAGTAAGTACCCAGTCAGTATCCAGTCAGTAACAAGTAAGTACCCAGTCAGTATCCAGTAAGTACCCAGAACGTATCCAGTCAGTATCCAGTAAGTACCCAGTAAGTATCCAGTCAGCATCCAATCAGTACCCAGTAAGTACCCAGTCAGTATCCAGTCAGTATCCAGTAAGTACGCAGTGAGTATCCAGTCAGTATCCAGTCAGTACCCAGTCAGTATCCAGTCAGTACCCAGTCAGTATCCAGTAAGTACCCAGTCAGTATCCAGTCAGTACCCAGTCAGTATCCAGTAAGTACCCAGTCAGTATCCAGTCAGTATCCAGTAAGTACCCAGTCAGTATCCACTCAGTATCCAGTCAGTACCCAGTCAGTATCCAGTAAGTACCCAGTCAGTATCCAGTCAGTACCCAGTCAGTATCCAGTCAGTATCCAGTAAGTACCCAGTCAGTACCCAGTCAGTATCCAGTAAGTACCCAGTCAGTATCCAGTCAGTACCCAGTCAGTATCCAGTAAGTATCCAGTAAGTACCCAGTCAGTATCCAGTCAGTATCCAGTAAGTACCCAGTCAGTATCCAGTCAGTACCCAGTTAGTACCCAGTCAGTAGCCAATCAGGATCCAGTAAGTACCCAGTCAGTATCCAGTCAGTATCCAGTCAGTATCCAGTAAGTACCCATTCAGTATCCAGTCAGTATCCAGTCAGTACCCAGTCAGTACCAAGTCAGTATCCAGTCAGTATCCAGTAAGTACCCAGTCAGTATCCAGTCAGTACCCAGTTAGTACCCAGTCAGTATCCAGTCAGGATCCAGTAAGTACCCAGTAAGTATCCAGTCAGTATCCAGTCAGTATCCAGTAAGTACCCATTCAGTATCCAGTCAGTATCCAGTCAGTACCCAGTCAGTACCCAGTCAGTATCCAGTCAGTATCCAGTAAGTACCCAGTCAGTATCCAGTCAGTATCCAGTCAGTATCCAGTCAGTACACAGTCAGTATCCCGTCAGCATCCAGTCAGTACCCAGTCAGTATCCAGTCAGTATCCAGTCAGTATCCAGTAAGTACCCAGTCAGTATCCAGTCAGTATCCAGTCAGTACCCAGTCAGTATCCAGTCAGTATCCAGTCAGTACCCAGTCAGTATCCAGTCAGTATCCAGTAAGTACCCAGTCAGTATCCAGTCAGTATCCAGTAAGTACCCAGTCAGTATCCAGTCAGTATCCAGTCAGTACCCAGTCAGCACCCAGTCAGTACCCAGTCAGTATCCAGTGAGTATCCAGTAAGTACCCAGTCAGTATCCAGTCAGCATCCAGTCAGTATCCAGTCAGTACCCAGTCAGTACCCAGTCAGTATCCAGTCAGTATCCAGTAAGTACCCAGTCAGTATCCAGTCAGTATCCAGTCAGTATGCAGTACGTACCCAGACAGTATCCAGTCAGTATCCAGTCAGTATCCAGTCAGTATCCAGTAAGTACCCACTCAGTATCCAGTCAGTATCCAGTCAGTACCCAGTCAGTACCCAGTCAGTATCCAGTCAGTATCCAGTAAGTACCCAGTCAGTATCCAGTCAGTATCCAGTCAGTACCCAGCCAGTATCCAGTCAGTACCCAGTCAGTACCCAGCCAGTATCCAGTCAGTACCCAGTCAGTATCCAGTCAGTATCCAGTCAGTACCCAGTCAGTATCCAGTCAGTACCCAGTCAGTATCCAGTCAGTATCCAGTCAGTACCCAGTCAGTATCCAGTAAGTATCCTGACAGTATCGAGTCAGTACCCAGTGAGTATCCAGTCAGTATCCAGTCAGTACCCAGTCAGTATCCAGTCAGTATCCAGTAAGTACCCAGTCAGTATCCAGTCAGTACCCAGTCAGTATCCAGTCAGTATCCAGTCAGTATCCAGTAAGTACCCAGTCAGTATCCAGTCAGTATCCAGTAAGTACCCAGTCAGTATCCAGTCAGTATCCAGTCAGTACCCAGTCAGCACCCAGTAAGTACCCAGTCAGTATCCAGTCAGTATCCAGTAAGTACCCAGTCAGTATCCAGTCAGCATCCAGTCAGTATCCAGTCAGTACCCAGTCAGTATCCAGTCAGTACCCAGTCAGTATCCAGTCAGTATCCAGTATGTACCCAGTCAGTATCCAGTCAGTATCCAGTAAGTACCCAGTCAGTATCCAGTCAGTATCCAGTCAGTACCCAGTCAGTATCCAGTCAGTATCCAGTAAGTACCCAGTCAGTATCCAGTCAGTATCCAGTCAGTATCCAGTAAGTACCCAGTCAGTATCCAGTCAGTATCCAGTCAGTACCCAGTCAGTACCCAGTCAGTATCCAATCAGTATCCAGTAAGTACCCATTCAGTATCCAGTCAGTATCCAGTCAGTATCCAGTCAGTACCCAGTCAGTATCCAGTCAGTATCCAGTCAGTATCCAGTAAGTACCCAGTCAGTATCCAGTCAGTATCCACTCAGTATCCAGTAAGTACCCAGTCAGTATCCAGTCAGTATCCAGTCAGTACCCAGTCAGTACCCAGTCAGTATCCAGTCAGTATCCAGTAAGTACCCAGTCAGTATCCAGTCAGTATCGAGTCAGTATCCAGTCAGTATCCAGTCAGTATCCAGTAAGTACCCAGTCAGTATCCAGTCAGTATCCAGTAAGTACCCAGTCAGTATCCAGTCAGTATCCAGTCAGTACCCAGTCAGCACCCAGTAAGTACCCAGTCAGTATCCAGTCAGTATCCAGTAAGTACCCAGTCAGTATCCAGTCAGCATCCAGTCAGTATCCAGTCAGTACCCAGTCAGTACCCAGTCAGTATCCAGTCAGTATCCAGTAAGTACCCAGTCAGTATCCAGTCAGTATCCAGTCAGTATCCAGTAAGTACCCAGTCAGTATCCAGTCAGTATCCAGTCAGTATCCAGTAAGTACCCAGTCAGTATCCAGTCAGTATCCAGTCAGTACCCAGTCAGTACCCAGTCAGTATCCACTCAGTATCCAGTAAGTACCCAGTCAGTATCCAGTCAGCATCCAGTCAGTATCCAGTCAGTACCAACTCAGTATCCAGTAAGTACCCAGTCAGTATCCAGTCAGTATCCAGTAAGTACCCAGTCAGCATCCAGTCAGTATCCAGTCAGTACCCAGTCAGCACCCAGTCAGTACCCAGTCAGTATCCAGTAAGTACCCAGTCAGTATCCAGTCAGTATCCAGTAAGTACCCAGTAAGTATCCAGTCAGCATCCAGTCAGTATCCAGTCAGTATCCAGTCAGTATCCAGTCAGTATCCAGTCAGTACCCAGTCATTATCCAGTCAGTATCCAGTCAGTATCCAGTAAATACCCAGTGAGTATCCATTCAGTATCCAGTCAGTATCCAGTAAGTACCCAGAAAGTATCCAGTCATATTCCAGTAAGTACCCAGTGAGTATCCAGTCAGCATCCAGTCAGTACCCAGTAAGTACCCAGTCAGTATCCAGTCAGTATCCAGTAAGTACGCAGTGAGTATCCAGTCAGTACCCAGTCAGTATCCAGTCAGTACCCAGTCAGTATCCAGTAAGTACCAAGTCAGTATCCAGTCAGTATCCAGTAAGTACCCAGTCAGTATCCAGTCAGTATCCAGTAAGTACCCAGTCAGTATCCAGTCAGTACCCAGTGAGTATCCAGTCAGTACCCAGTCAGTATCCAGTCAGTAACCAGTAAGTACCCAGTCAGTACCCAGTCAGTATCCAGTCAGTATCCAGTCAGTATCCAGTCAGTACCCAGTCAGTATCCAGTCAGTATCCAGTAAGTACCCAGTCAGCATCCAGTCAGTATCCAGTAAGTACCCAGTCAGTATCCAGTAAGTACCCAGAAAGTATCCAGTCAGTATCCAGTCAGTACCCAGTAAGTATCCAGTCAGCATCCAGTCAGTATCCAGTCAGTACCCAGTCAGTACCCAGTCAGTATCCAGTCAGTATCCAGTAAGTACCCAGTCAGTATCCAGTCAGTATCCAGTCAGTATCCAGTAAGTACCCAGTCAGTATCCAGTCAGTATCCAGTCAGTATCCAGTAAGTACCCAGTCAGTATCCAGTCAGTATCCAGTCAGTACCCAGTCAGTACCCAGTCAGTATCCACTCAGTATCCAGTAAGTACCCAGTCAGTATCCAGTCAGCATCCAGTCAGTATCCAGTCAGTACCAACTCAGTATCCAGTAAGTACCCAGTCAGTATCCAGTCAGTATCCAGTAAGTACCCAGTCAGCATCCAGTCAGTATCCAGTCAGTACCCAGTCAGCACCCAGTCAGTACCCAGTCAGTATCCAGTAAGTACCCAGTCAGTATCCAGTCAGTATCCAGTAAGTACCCAGTAAGTATCCAGTCAGCATCCAGTCAGTATCCAGTCAGTATCCAGTCAGTATCCAGTCAGTGTCCAGTCAGTACCCAGTCATTATCCAGTCAGTATCCAGTCAATATCCAGTAAATACCCAGTGAGTATCCATTCAGTATCCAGTCAGTATCCAGTAAGTACCCAGAAAGTATCCAGTCATATTCCAGTAAGTACCCAGTGAGTATCCAGTCAGCATCCAGTCAGTACCCAGTAAGTACCCAGTCAGTATCCAGTCAGTATCCAGTAAGTACGCAGTGAGTATCCAGTCAGTACCCAGTCAGTATCCAGTCAGTACCCAGTCAGTATCCAGTAAGTACCAAGTCAGTATCCAGTCAGTATCCAGTAAGTACCCAGTCAGTATCCAGTCAGTATCCAGTAAGTACCCAGTCAGTATCCAGTCAGTACCCAGTGAGTATCCAGTCAGTACCCAGTCAGTATCCAGTCAGTAACCAGTAAGTATCCAGTCAGTATCCAGTCAGTATCCAGTCAGTACCCAGTCAGTATCCAGTCAGTATCCAGTAAGTACCCAGTCAGCATCCAGTCAGTATCCAGTAAGTACCCAGTCAGTATCCAGTAAGTACCCAGAAAGTATCCAGTCAGTATCCAGTCAGTACCCAGTAAGTATCCAGTCAGCATCCAGTCAGTACCCAGTAAGTACCCAGTCAGTATCCAGTCAGTATCCAGTAAGTACGCAGTGAGTATCCAGTCAGTATCCAGTCAGTACCCAGTCAGTATCCAGTCAGTACCCAGTCAGTATCCAGTAAGTACCCAGTCAGTATCCAGTCAGTACCCAGTCAGTATCCAGTAAGTACCCAGTCAGTATCCAGTCAGTATCCAGTAAGTACCCAGTCAGTATCCAGTCAGTATCCAGTCAGTACCCAGTCAGTATCCAGTAAGTACCCAGTCAGTATCCAGTCAGTACCCAGTCAGTATCCAGTCAGTATCCAGTAAGTACCCAGTCAGTACCCAGTCAGTATCCAGTAAGTACCCAGTCAGTATCCAGTCAGTACCCAGTCAGTATCCAGTAAGTATCCAGTAAGTACCCAGTCAGTATCCAGTCAGTATCCAGTAAGTACCCAGTCAGTATCCAGTCAGTACCCAGTTAGTACCCAGTCAGTATCCAGTCAGGATCCAGTAAGTACCCAGTCAGTATCCAGTCAGTATCCAGTCAGTATCCAGTAAGTACCCATTCAGTATCCAGTCAGTATCCAGTCAGTACCCAGTCAGTACCCAGTCAGTATCCAGTCAGTATCCAGTAAGTACCCAGTCAGTATCCAGTCAGTATCCAGTCAGTATCCAGTCAGTACACAGTCAGTATCCCGTCAGCATCCAGTCAGTACCCAGTCAGTATCCAGTCAGTATCCAGTCAGTATCCAGTAAGTACCCAGTCAGTATCCAGTCAGTATCCAGTCAGTACCCAGTCAGTATCCAGTCAGTATCCAGTCAGTACCCAGTCAGTATCCAGTCAGTATCCAGTAAGTACCCAGTCAGTATCCAGTCAGTATCCAGTAAGTACCCAGTCAGTATCCAGTCAGTATCCAGTCAGTACCCAGTCAGCACCCAGTCAGTACCCAGTCAGTATCCAGTGAGTATCCAGTAAGTACCCAGTCAGTATCCAGTCAGCATCCAGTCAGTATCCAGTCAGTACCCAGTCAGTACCCAGTCAGTATCCAGTCAGTATCCAGTAAGTACCCAGTCAGTATCCAGTCAGTATCCAGTCAGTATGCAGTACGTACGCAGACAGTATCCAGTCAGTATCCAGTCAGTATCCAGTCAGTATCCAGTAAGTACCCAGTCAGTATCCAGTCAGTATCCAGTCAGTACCCAGTCAGTACCCAGTCAGTATCCAGTCAGTATCCAGTAAGTACCCAGTCACTATCCAGTCAGTATCCAGTCAGTACCCAGCCAGTATCCAGTCAGTACCCAGTCAGTACCCAGCCAGTATCCAGTCAGTACCCAGTCAGTATCCAGTCAGTATCCAGTAAGTACCCAGTCAGTATCCAGTCAGTATCCAGTAAGTACCCAGTCAGTATCCAGTCAGTATCCAGTCAGTACCCAGTCAGCACCCAGTAAGTACCCAGTCAGTATCCAGTCAGTATCCAGTAAGTACCCAGTCAGTATCCAGTCAGCATCCAGTCAGTATCCAGTCAGTACCCAGTCAGTATCCAGTCAGTATCCAGTCAGTACCCAGTCAGTATCCAGTCAGTATCCAGTCAGTACCCAGTCAGTATCCAGTCAGTACCCAGTCAGTATCCAGTCAGTATCCAGTCAGTACCCAGTCAGTATCCAGTCAGTATCCTGTCAGTATCCAGTCAGTACCCAGTGAGTATCCAGTCAGTATCCAGTCAGTATCCAGTCAGTACCCAGTCAGTACCCAGTCAGTATCCAGTCAGTATCCAGTAAGTACCCAGTCAGTATCCAGTCAGTATCCAGTAAGTACCCAGTCAGTATCCAGTCAGTATCCAGTAAGTACCCAGTCAGTATCCAGTCAGTATCCAGTCAGTACCCAGTCAGCACCCAGTCAGTACCCAGTCAGTATCCAGTGAGTATCCAGTAAGTACCCAGTCAGTATCCAGTCAGCATCCAGTCAGTATCCAGTCAGTACCCAGTCAGTACCCAGTCAGTATCCAGTCAGTATCCAGTAAGTACCCAGTCAGTATCCAGTCAGTATCCAGTCAGTATGCAGTACGTACCCAGACAGTATCCAGTCAGTATCCAGTCAGTATCCAGTCAGTATCCAGTAAGTACCCAGTCAGTATCCAGTCAGTATCCAGTCAGTACCCAGTCAGTACCCAGTCAGTATCCAGTCAGTATCCAGTAAGTACCCAGTCAGTATCCAGTCAGTATCCAGTCAGTATCCAGCCAGTATCCAGTCAGTACCCAGTCAGTATCCAGTCAGTACCCAGTCAGTATCCAGTCAGTATCCAGTCAGTACCCAGTCAGTATCCAGTCAGTACCCAGTCAGTATCCAGTCAGTATCCAGTCAGTACCCAGTCAGTATCCAGTAAGTATCCTGTCAGTATCGAGTCAGTACCCAGTGAGTATCCAGTCAGTATCCAGTCAGTATCCAGTAAGTACCCAGTCAGTATCCAGTCAGTACCCAATCAGTACCCAGTCAGTACCCAGTCAGTATCCAATCAGTATCCAGTAAGTACCCAGTCAGTATCCAGTCAGTATCCAGTCAGTATCCAGTCAGTACCCAGTCAGTATCCAGTCAGTATCCAGTCAGTATCCAGTAAGTACCCAGTCAGTATACAGTCAGTATCCAGTCAGTACCTAGTCAGTATCCAGTCAGTATCCAGTCAGTATCCAGAAAGTTCCCAGTCAGTATCCAGTCAGTATCCACTCAGTATCCAGTAAGTACCCAGTCAGTATCCAGTCAGTATCCAGTCAGTACCCAATCAGTACCCAGTCAGTATCCAGTCAGTATCCAGTAAGTACCCAGTCAGTATCCAGTCAGTATCCAGTCAGTATCCAGTAAGTACCCAGTCAGTATCCAGTCAGTATCCAGTAAGTACCCAGTCAGTATCCAGTCAGTATCCAGTCAGTACCCAGTCAGCACCCAGTAAGTACCCAGTCAGTATCCAGTCAGTATCCAGTAAGTACCCAGTCAGTATCCAGTCAGCATCCAGTCAGTATCCAGTCAGTACCCAGTCAGTACCCAGTCAGTACCCAGTCAGTATCCAGTCAGTATCCAGTAAGTACCCAGTCAGTATCCAGTCAGTATCCAGTCAGTATCCAGTAAGTACCCAGTCAGTATCCAGTCAGTATCCAGTCAGTATCCAGTCAGTATCCAGTAAGTACCCAGTCAGTATCCAGTCAGTATCCAGTCAGTACCCAGTCAGTACCCAGTCAGTATCCACTCAGTATCCAGTAAATACCCAGTCAGTATCCAGTCAGCATCCAGTCAGTATCCAGTCAGTACCCACTCAGTATCCAGTAAGTACCCAGTCAGTATCCAGTCAGTATCCAGTAAGTACCCAGTCAGCATCCAGTCAGTATCCAGTCAGTACCCAGTCAGCACCCAGTCAGTACCCAGTCAGTATCCAGTAAGTACCCAGTCAGTATCCAGTCAGTATCCAGTAAGTACCCAGTAAGTATCCAGTCAGCATCCAGTCAGTATCCAGTCAGTATCCAGTCAGTATCCAGTCAGTATCCAGTCAGTACCCAGTCATTATCCAGTCAGTATCCAGTCAGTATCCAGTAAATACCCAGTGAGTATCCATTCAGTATCCAGTCAGTATCCAGTAAGTACCCAGAAAGTATCCAGTCATATTCCAGTAAGTACCCAGTGAGTATCCAGTCAGCATCCAGTCAGTACCCAGTAAGTACCCAGTCAGTATCCAGTCAGTATCCAGTAAGTACGCAGTGAGTATCCAGTCAGTACCCAGTCAGTATCCAGTCAGTACCCAGTCAGTATCCAGTAAGTACCCAGTCAGTATCCATTCAGTATCCAGTAAGTACCCAGTCAGTATCCAGTCAGTATCCAGTCAGTACCCAGTCAGTATCCAGTCAGTATCCAGTCAGTACCCAGTCAGTATCCAGTCAGTATCCTGTCAGTATCCAGTCAGTACCCAGTGAGTATCCAGTCAGTACCCAGTCAGTATCCAGTCAGTATCCAGTAAGTACCCAGTCAGTACCCAGTCAGTATCCAGTAAGTACCCAGTCAGTATCCAGTCAGTATCCAGTCAGTATCCAGTAAGTACCCAGTCAGTATCCAGTCAGTATCCAGTCAGTATCCAGCCAGTATCCAGTCAGTACCCAGTCAGTACCCAGCCAGTATCCAGTCAGTACCCAGTCAGTATCCAGTCAGTATCCAGTCAGTACCCAGTCAGTATCCAGTCAGTACCCAGTCAGTATCCAGTCAGTATCCAGTCAGTACCCAGTCAGTATCCAGTAAGAATCCTGTCAGTATCGAGTCAGTACCCAGTGAGTATCCAGTCAGTATCCAGTCAGTACCCAGTCAGTATCCAGTCAGTATCCAGTAAGTACCCAGTCAGTATCCAGTCAGTACCCAGTCAGTATCCAGTCAGTATCCAGTCAGTACCCAGTCAGTATCCAGTCAGTATCCAGTAAGTACCCAGTCAGTATCCAGTCAGTATCCAGTAAGTACCCAGTCAGTATCCAGTCAGTATCCAGTCAGTACCCAGTCAGCACCCAGTAAGTACCCAGTCAGTATCCAGTCAGTATCCAGTAAGTACCCAGTCAGTATCCAGTCAGCATCCAGTCAGTATCCAGTCAGTACCCAGTCAGTATCCAGTCAGTACCCAGTCAGTATCCAGTCAGTATCCAGTATGTACCCAGTCAGTATCCAGTCAGTATCCAGTAAGTACCCAGTCAGTATCCAGTCAGTATCCAGTCAGTACCCAGTCAGTATCCAGTCAGTATCCAGTCAGTACCCAGTCAGTATCCAGTCAGTATCCAGTAAGTACCCAGTCAGTATCCAGTCAGTATCCAGTCAGTATCCAGTAAGTACCCAGTCAGTATACAGTCAGTATCCAGTCAGTACCTAGTCAGTATCCAGTCAGTATCCAGTCAGTATCCAGAAAGTTCCCAGTCAGTATCCAGTCAGTATCCACTCAGTATCCAGTAAGTACCCAGTCAGTATCCAGTCAGTATCCAGTCAGTACCCAATCAGTACCCAGTCAGTATCCAGTCAGTATCCAGTAAGTACCCAGTCAGTATCCAGTCAGTATCCAGTCAGTATCCAGTCAGTATCCAGTAAGTACCCAGTCAGTATCCAGTCAGTATCCAGTAAGTACCCAGTCAGTATCCAGTCAGTATCCAGTCAGTACCCAGTCAGCACCCAGTAAGTACCCAGTCAGTATCCAGTCAGTATCCAGTAAGTACCCAGTCAGTATCCAGTCAGCATCCAGTCAGTATCCAGTCAGTACCCAGTCAGTACCCAGTCAGTACCCAGTCAGTATCCAGTCAGTATCCAGTAAGTACCCAGTCAGTATCCAGTCAGTATCCAGTCAGTATCCAGTAAGTACCCAGTCAGTATCCAGTCAGTATCCAGTCAGTATCCAGTCAGTATCCAGTAAGTACCCAGTCAGTATCCAGTCAGTATCCAGTCAGTACCCAGTCAGTACCCAGTCAGTATCCACTCAGTATCCAGTAAATACCCAGTCAGTATCCAGTCAGCATCCAGTCAGTATCCAGTCAGTACCCACTCAGTATCCAGTAAGTACCCAGTCAGTATCCAGTCAGTATCCAGTAAGTACCCAGTCAGCATCCAGTCAGTATCCAGTCAGTACCCAGTCAGCACCCAGTCAGTACCCAGTCAGTATCCAGTAAGTACCCAGTCAGTATCCAGTCAGTATCCAGTAAGTACCCAGTAAGTATCCAGTCAGCATCCAGTCAGTATCCAGTCAGTATCCAGTCAGTATCCAGTCAGTATCCAGTCAGTACCCAGTCATTATCCAGTCAGTATCCAGTCAGTATCCAGTAAATACCCAGTGAGTATCCATTCAGTATCCAGTCAGTATCCAGTAAGTACCCAGAAAGTATCCAGTCATATTCCAGTAAGTACCCAGTGAGTATCCAGTCAGCATCCAGTCAGTACCCAGTAAGTACCCAGTCAGTATCCAGTCAGTATCCAGTAAGTACGCAGTGAGTATCCAGTCAGTACCCAGTCAGTATCCAGTCAGTACCCAGTCAGTATCCAGTAAGTACCCAGTCAGTATCCATTCAGTATCCAGTAAGTACCCAGTCAGTATCCAGTCAGTATCCAGTCAGTACCCAGTCAGTATCCAGTCAGTATCCAGTCAGTACCCAGTCAGTATCCAGTCAGTATCCTGTCAGTATCCAGTCAGCACCCAGTGAGTATCCAGTCAGTACCCAGTCAGTATCCAGTCAGTATCCAGTAAGTACCCAGTCAGTACCCAGTCAGTATCCAGTAAGTACCCAGTCAGTATCCAGTCAGTATCCAGTCAGTATCCAGTAAGTACCCAGTCAGTATCCAGTCAGTATCCAGTCAGTATCCAGCCAGTATCCAGTCAGTACCCAGTCAGTACCCAACCAGTATCCAGTCAGTACCCAGTCAGTATCCAGTCAGTATCCAGTCAGTACCCAGTCAGTATCCAGTCAGTACCCAGTCAGTATCCAGTCAGTATCCAGTCAGTACCCAGTCAGTATCCAGTAAGAATCCTGTCAGTATCGAGTCAGTACCCAGTGAGTATCCAGTCAGTATCCAGTCAGTACCCAGTCAGTATCCAGTCAGTATCCAGTAAGTACCCAGTCAGTATCCAGTCAGTACCCAGTCAGTATCCAGTCAGTATCCAGTCAGTACCCAGTCAGTATCCAGTCAGTATCCAGTAAGTACCCAGTCAGTATCCAGTCAGTATCCAGTAAGTACCCAGTCAGTATCCAGTCAGTATCCAGTCAGTACCCAGTCAGCACCCAGTAAGTACCCAGTCAGTATCCAGTCAGTATCCAGTAAGTACCCAGTCAGTATCCAGTCAGCATCCAGTCAGTATCCAGTCAGTACCCAGTCAGTATCCAGTCAGTACCCAGTCAGTATCCAGTCAGTATCCAGTATGTACCCAGTCAGTATCCAGTCAGTATCCAGTAAGTACCCAGTCAGTATCCAGTCAGTATCCAGTCAGTACCCAGTCAGTATCCAGTCAGTATCCAGTAAGTACCCAGTCAGTATCCAGTCAGTATCCAGTCAGAATCCAGTAAGTACCCAGTCAGTATCCAGTCAGTATCCAGTCAGTACCCAGTCAGTACCCAGTCAGTATCCAATCAGTATCCAGTAAGTACCCAGTCAGTATCCAGTCAGTATCCAGTCAGTATCCAGTCAGTACCCAGTCAGTATCCAGTCAGTATCCAGTCAGTATCCAGTAAGTACCCAGTCAGTATACAGTCAGTATCCAGTCAGTACCTAGTCAGTATCCAGTCAGTATCCAGTCAGTATCCAGTAAGTACCCAGTCAGTATCCAGTCAGTATCCACTCAGTATCCAGTAAGTACCCAGTCAGTATCCAGTCAGTATCCAGTCAGTACCCAATCAGTACCCAGTCAGTATCCAGTCAGTATCCAGTAAGTACCCAGTCAGTATCCAGTCAGTATCCAGTCAGTATCCAGTCAGTATCCAGTAAGTACCCAGTCAGTATCCAGTCAGTATCCAGTAAGTACCCAGTCAGTATCCAGTCAGTATCCAGTCAGTAACCAGTCAGCACCCAGTAAGTACCCAGTCAGTATCCAGTCAGTATCCAGTGAGTACCCAGTCAGTATCCAGTCAGCATCCAGTCAGTATCCAGTCAGTACCCAGTCAGTACCCAGTCAGTACCCAGTCAGTATCCAGTCAGTATCCAGTAAGTACCCAGTCAGTATCCAGTCAGTATCCAGTCAGTATCCAGTAAGTACCCAGTCAGTATCCAGTCAGTATCCAGTCAGTATCCAGTCAGTATCCAGTAAGTACCCAGTCAGTATCCAGTCAGTATCCAGTCAGTACCCAGTCAGTACCCAGTCAGTATCCACTCAGTATCCAGTAAATACCCAGTCAGTATCCAGTCAGCATCCAGTCAGTATCCAGTCAGTACCCACTCAGTATCCAGTAAGTACCCAGTCAGTATCCAGTCAGTATCCAGTAAGTACCCAGTCAGCATCCAGTCAGTATCCAGTCAGTACCCAGTCAGCACCCAGTCAGTACCCAGTCAGTATCCAGTAAGTACCCAGTCAGTATCCAGTCAGTATCCAGTAAGTACCCAGTAAGTATCCAGTCAGCATCCAGTCAGTATCCAGTCAGTATCCAGTCAGTATCCAGTCAGTATCCAGTCAGTACCCAGTCATTATCCAGTCAGTATCCAGTCAGTATCCAGTAAATACCCAGTGAGTATCCATTCAGTATCCAGTCAGTATCCAGTAAGTACCCAGAAAGTATCCAGTCATATTCCAGTAAGTACCCAGTGAGTATCCAGTCAGCATCCAGTCAGTACCCAGTAAGTACCCAGTCAGTATCCAGTCAGTATCCAGTAAGTACGCAGTGAGTATCCAGTCAGTACCCAGTCAGTATCCAGTCAGTACCCAGTCAGTATCCAGTAAGTACCCAGTCAGTATCCAGTCAGTATCCAGTAAGTACCCAGTCAGTACCCAGTCAGTATCCAGTAAGTACCCAGTCAGTATCCAGTCAGTATCCAGTAAGTACCCAGTAAGTATCCAGTCAGCATCCAGTCAGTATCCAGTCAGTATCCAGTCAGTATCCAGTCAGTACCCAGTCATTATCCAGTCAGAATCCAGTCAGTATCCAGTAAGTACCCAGTCAGTATCCATTCAGTATCCAGTCAGTATCCAGTAAGTACCAGAAAGTATCCAGTCAGTATCCAGTAAGTACCCATTGAGTATCCAGTCAGCATCCAGTCAGTACCCAGTAAGTACCCAGTCAGTATCCAGTCAGTATCATGTAAGTACGCAGTGAGTATCCAGTCAGTACCCAGTCAGTACCCAGTCAGTATCCACTCAGTATCCAGTAAATACCCAGTCAGTATCCAGTCAGCATCCAGTCAGTATCCAGTCAGTACCCACTCAGTATCCAGTAAGTACCCAGTCAGTATCCAGTCAGTATCCAGTAAGTACCCAGTCAGCATCCAGTCAGTATCCAGTCAGTACCCAGTCAGCACCCAGTCAGTACCCAGTCAGTATCCAGTAAGTACCCAGTCAGTATCCAGTCAGTATCCAGTAAGTACCCAGTAAGTATCCAGTCAGCATCCAGTCAGTATCCAGTCAGTATCCAGTCAGTATCCAGTCAGTATCCAGTCAGTACCCAGTCATTATCCAGTCAGTATCCAGTCAGTATCCAGTAAATACCCAGTGAGTATCCATTCAGTATCCAGTCAGTATCCAGTAAGTACCCAGAAAGTATCCAGTCATATTCCAGTAAGTACCCAGTGAGTATCCAGTCAGCATCCAGTCAGTACCCAGTAAGTACCCAGTCAGTATCCAGTCAGTATCCAGTAAGTACGCAGTGAGTATCCAGTCAGTACCCAGTCAGTATCCAGTCAGTACCCAGTCAGTATCCAGTAAGTACCCAGTCAGTATCCAGTCAGTATCCAGTAAGTACCCAGTCAGTATCCAGTCAGTATCCAGTCAGTACCCAGTCAGTATCCAGTCAGTATCCAGTCAGTACCCAGTCAGTATCCAGTCAGTATCCTGTCAGTATCCAGTCAGTACCCAGTGAGTATCCAGTCAGTACCCAGTCAGTATCCAGTAAGTACCCAGTCAGTACCCAGTCAGTATCCAGTAAGTACCCAGTCAGTATCCAGTCAGTATCCAGTAAGTACCCAGTAAGTATCCAGTCAGTACCCAGTCAGTAACCAGTAAGTACCCAGTGAGTACCCAGTCAGTATCCAGTAAGTACCCAGTCAGTATCCAGCCAGTATCCAGTAAGTACCCAGTAAGTATCCAGTCAGTATCCAGTCAGTATCCAGTCAGTATCCAGTCAGTACCCAGTCAGTATCCAGTAAGTACCCAGTAAGTATCCAGTCAGCATCCAGTCAGTATCCAGTCAGTATCCAGTTAGTACCCAGTCAGTATCCAGTCAGTATCCAGTCAGTATCCAGTAAGTATCCAGTGAGTATCCAGTCAGTATCCAGTCAGTATCCAGTCAGTACCCAGTCAGTATCCAGTCAGTAACCAGTCAGTATCCAGTAAGTACCAAGTCAGTATCCAGTCAGTATCCAGTCAGTACCCAGTCAGTATCCAGTAAGTACCCAGTCAGTATCCAGTCAGTATCCAGTAAATACCCAGTCAGTATCCAGTCAGTATCCAGTAAGTACCCAGTCAGTATCCAGTCAGTTTCCAGTCAGTATCCAGTCAGTATCCAGTAAGTACCCAGTCAGTACCCAGTCAGTATCCAGTAAGTACCCAGTCAGTATCCAGTCAGTACCCAGTCAGTATCCAGTCAGTATCCAGTATGTACCCAGTCAGTATCCAGTCAGTATCCAGTAAGTATCCAGTCAGTATCCAGTCAGTATCCAGTCAGTACCCAGTCAGTATCCAGTCAGTATCCAGTAAGTACCCAGTCAGTATCCAGTCAGTATCCAGTCAGTATCCAGTAAGTACCCAGTCAGTATCCAGTCAGTATCCAGTCAGTACCCAGTCAGTACCCAGTCAGTATCCAATCAGTATCCAGTAAGTACCCAGTCAGTATCCAGTCAGTATCCAGTCAGTATGCAGTCAGTACCCAGTCAGTATCCCGTCAGTATCCAGTCAGTACCCAGTCAGTATCCAGTCAGTATCCAGTCAGTATCCAGTAAGTACCCAGTCAGTACCCAGTCAGTATCCAGTCAGTACCTAGTCAGTATCCAGTCAGTATCCAGTCAGTATCCAGTCAGTATCCAGTAAGTACCCAGTCAGTATCCAGTCAGTACCCAGTCAGTATCCAGTCAGTATCCAGTCAGTACCCAGTCAGTACCCAGTCAGTATCCAGACAGTATCTAGTAAGTACCCAGTCAGTATCCAGTCAGTATCCAGTCAGTACCCAGTCAGTATCCAGTCAGTATCCAGTAAGTACCCAGTCAGTATCCTGTCAGTACCCAGTCAGTATCCAGTCAGTATCCAGTCAGTACCCAGTCATTATCCAGTCAGTATCCAGTAAGTACCCAGTCAGTATCCAGTCAGTATCCAGTAAGTACCCAGTCAGTATCCAGTCAGTATCCAGTCAGTACCCAGTCAGCACCCAGTAAGTACCCAGTCAGTATCCAGTCAGTATCCAGTAAGTACCCAGTCAGTATCCAGTCAGTACCCAGTCAGTATCCAGTCAGTACCCAGTCAGTACCCAGTCAGTACCCAGTCAGTATCCAGTCAGTATCCAGTAAGTACCCAGTCAGTATCCAGTCAGTATCCAGTCAGTATCCAGTAAGTAACCAGTCAGTATCCAGTCAGTATCCAGTAAGTACCCAGTCAGTATCCAGTCAGTATCCAGTCAGTACCCAGTCAGTACCCAGTCAGTATCCAGTCAGTATCCAGTAAGTACCCAGTCAGTATCCAGTCAGCATCCAGTCAGTATCCAGTCAGTACCCACTCAGTATCCAGTAAGTACCCAGTCAGTATCCAGTCAGTATCCAGTAAGTACCCAGTCAGTATCCAGTCAGTATCCAGTAAGTACCCAGTCAGTATCCAGTCAGTATCCAGTCAGTACCCAGTCAGCACCCAGTCAGTACCCAGTCAGTATCCAGTCAGTATCCAGTCAGTATCCAGTAAGTACCCATTCAGTATCCAGTCAGAATCCAGTCAGTATCCAGTCAGTACCCAGTCAGTACCCAGTCAGTATCCAGTCAGTATCCAGTCAGTATCCAGTAAGTACCCAGTCAGTATCCAGTCAGTATCCAGTCAGTATCCAGTAAGTACCCACTCAGTATCCAGTCAGTATCCAGTCAGTATCCAGTAAGTACCCAGTCAGTATCCAGTCAGTATCCAGTCAGTACCCAGCCAGTACCCAGTCAGTATCCAGTCAGTATCCAGTAAGTACCTAGTCAGTATCCAGTCAGTATCCAGTCAGTATCCAGTCAGTACCCAGTCAGTATCCCGTAAGCATCCAGTCAGAACCCAGTCAGCACCCAGTCAGTACCCAGTCAGTATCCAGTCAGTATCCAGTAAGTACCCAGTCAGTATCCAGTCAGCATCCAGTCAGTATCCAGTCAGTACCCAGTCAGTATCCAGTCAGTATCCAGTCAGTACCCAATCAGTATCCAGTCAGTACACAGTCAGTATCCAGTCAGTATCCAGTCAGTACCCAGTCAGTATCCAGTAAGTATCCTGTCAGTATCCAGTCAGTACCCAGTAAGTACCCAGTCAGTATCCAGTCAGTATCCAGTCAGTATCCAGTCAGTACCCAGTCAGTATCCAGTCAGTATCCAGTAAGTACCCAGTCAGTACCCAGTCAGTATCCAGTAAGTACCCAGTCAGTATCCAGTCAGTACCCAGTCAGTATCCAGTCAGTATCCAGTATGTACCCAGTCAGTATCCAGTCAGTATCCAGTAAGTATCCAGTCAGTATCCAGTCAGTATCCAGTCAGTACCCAGTCAGTATCCAGTCAGTATCCAGTAAGTACCCAGTCAGTATCCAGTCAGTATCCAGTCAGTATCCAGTAAGTACCCAGTCAGTATCCAGTCAGTATCCAGTCAGTACCCAGTCAGTACCCAGTCAGTATCCAATCAGTATCCAGTAAGTACCCAGTCAGTATCCAGTCAGTATCCAGTCAGTATGCAGTCAGTACCCAGTCAGTATCCCGTCAGTATCCAGTCAGTACCCAGTCAGTATCCAGTCAGTATCCAGTCAGTATCCAGTAAGTACCCAGTCAGTACCCAGTCAGTATCCAGTCAGTACCTAGTCAGTATCCAGTCAGTATCCAGTCAGTATCCAGTCAGTATCCAGTAAGTACCCAGTCAGTATCCAGTCAGTATCCAGTCAGTACCCAGTCAGTACCCAGTCAGTATCCAGACAGTATCTAGTAAGTACCCAGTCAGTATCCAGTCAGTATCCAGTCAGTACCCAGTCAGTATCCAGTCAGTATCCAGTAAGTACCCAGTCAGTATCCAGTCAGTACCCAGTCAGTATCCAGTCAGTATCCAGTCAGTACCCAGTCATTATCCAGTCAGTATCCAGTAAGTACGCAGTCAGTATCCAGTCAGTATCCAGTAAGTACCCAGTCAGTATCCAGTCAGTATCCAGTCAGTACCCAGTCAGCACCCAGTAAGTACCCAGTCAGTATCCAGTCAGTATCCAGTAAGTACCCAGTCAG
This sequence comes from Telmatherina bonti, assembly GCF_933228915.1. Taxonomy (NCBI): domain Eukaryota; kingdom Metazoa; phylum Chordata; class Actinopteri; order Atheriniformes; family Telmatherinidae; genus Telmatherina; species Telmatherina bonti. Next base: position 36,746,527 of record NC_136611.1, read on the forward strand.
TATCCAGTCAGTATCCAGTCAGTATCCAGTAAGTACCCACTCAGTATCCAGTCAGTATCCAGTCAGTATCCAGTAAGTACCCAGTCAGTATCCAGTCAGTATCCAGTCAGTACCCAGCCAGTACCCAGTCAGTATCCAGTCAGTATCCAGTAAGTACCTAGTCAGTATCCAGTCAGTATCCAGTCAGTATCCAGTCAGTACCCAGTCAGTATCCCGTAAGCATCCAGTCAGAACCCAGTCAGCACCCAGTCAGTACCCAGTCAGTATCCAGTCAGTATCCAGTAAGTACCCAGTCAGTATCCAGTCAGCATCCAGTCAGTATCCAGTCAGTACCCAGTCAGTATCCAGTCAGTATCCAGTCAGTACCCAATCAGTATCCAGTCAGTACACAGTCAGTATCCAGTCAGTATCCAGTCAGTACCCAGTCAGTATCCAGTAAGTATCCTGTCAGTATCCAGTCAGTACCCAGTAAGTACCCAGTCAGTATCCAGTCAGTATCCAGTCAGTATCCAGTCAGTACCCAGTCAGTATCCAGTCAGTATCCAGTAAGTACCCAGTCAGTACCCAGTCAGTATCCAGTAAGTACCCAGTCAGTATCCAGTCAGTACCCAGTCAGTATCCAGTCAGTATCCAGTATGTACCCAGTCAGTATCCAGTCAGTATCCAGTAAGTATCCAGTCAGTATCCAGTCAGTATCCAGTCAGTACCCAGTCAGTATCCAGTCAGTATCCAGTAAGTACCCAGTCAGTATCCAGTCAGTATCCAGTCAGTATCCAGTAAGTACCCAGTCAGTATCCAGTCAGTATCCAGTCAGTACCCAGTCAGTACCCAGTCAGTATCCAATCAGTATCCAGTAAGTACCCAGTCAGTATCCAGTCAGTATCCAGTCAGTATGCAGTCAGTACCCAGTCAGTATCCCGTCAGTATCCAGTCAGTACCCAGTCAGTATCCAGTCAGTATCCAGTCAGTATCCAGTAAGTACCCAGTCAGTACCCAGTCAGTATCCAGTCAGTACCTAGTCAGTATCCAGTCAGTATCCAGTCAGTATCCAGTCAGTATCCAGTAAGTACCCAGTCAGTATCCAGTAAGTACCCAGTCAGTATCCAGTCAGTATCCAGTCAGTACCCAGTCAGTACCCAGTCAGTATCCAGACAGTATCTAGTAAGTACCCAGTCAGTATCCAGTCAGTATCCAGTCAGTACCCAGTCAGTATCCAGTCAGTATCCAGTAAGTACCCAGTCAGTATCCAGTCAGTACCCAGTCAGTATCCAGTCAGTATCCAGTCAGTACCCAGTCATTATCCAGTCAGTATCCAGTAAGTACGCAGTCAGTATCCAGTCAGTATCCAGTTAGTACCCAGTCAGTATCCAGTCAGTATCCAGTCAGTACCCAGTCAGCACCCAGTAAGTACCCAGTCAGTATCCAGTCAGTATCCAGTAAGTACCCAGTCAGTATCCAGTCAGTACCCAGTCAGTATCCAGTCAGTACCCAGTCAGTACCCAGTCAGTACCCAGTCAGTATCCAGTCAGTATCCAGTAAGTACCCAGTCAGTATCCAGTCAGTATCCAGTCAGTATCCAGTAAGTAACCAGTCAGTATCCAGTCAGTATCCAGTAAGTACCCAGTCAGTATCCAGTCAGTATCCAGTCAGTACCCAGTCAGTACCCAGTCAGTATCCAGTCAGTATCCAGTAAGTACCCAGTCAGTATCCAGTCAGCATCCAGTCAGTATCCAGTCAGTACCCACTCAGTATCCAGTAAGTACCCAGTCAGTATCCAGTAAGTATCCAGTAAGTACCCAGTCAGTATCCAGTCAGTATCCAGTAAGTACCCAGTCAGTATCCAGTCAGTATCCAGTCAGTACCCAGTCAGCACCCAGTCAGTACCCAGTCAGTATCCAGTCAGTATCCAGTCAGTATCCAGTAAGTACCCATTCAGTATCCAGTCAGAATCCAGTCAGTATCCAGTCAGTACCCAGTCAGTACCCAGTCAGTATCCAGTCAGTATCCAGTCAGTATCCAGTAAGTACCCAGTCAGTATCCAGTCAGTATCCAGTCAGTATCCAGTAAGTACCCACTCAGTATCCAGTCAGTATCCAGTCAGTATCCAGTCAGTATCCAGTAAGTACCCAGTCAGTATCCAGTCAGTATCCAGTCAGTACCCAGCCAGTACCCAGTCAGTATCCAGTCAGTATCCAGTAAGTACCTAGTCAGTATCCAGTCAGTATCCAGTCAGTATCCAGTCAGTACCCAGTCAGTATCCCGTCAGCATCCAGTCAGAACCCAGTCAGCACCCAGTCAGTACCCAGTCAGTATCCAGTCAGTATCCAGTAAGTACCCAGTCAGTATCCAGTCAGCATCCAGTCAGTATCCAGTCAGTACCCAGTCAGTATCCAGTCAGTATCCAGTCAGTACCCAATCAGTATCCAGTCAGTACACAGTCAGTATCCAGTCAGTATCCAGTCAGTACCCAGTCAGTATCCAGTAAGTATCCTGTCAGTATCCAGTCAGTACCCAGTAAGTACCCAGTCAGTATCCAGTCAGTATCCAGTCAGTATCCAGTCAGTACCCAGTCAGTATCCAGTCAGTATCCAGTAAGTACCCAGTCAGTACCCAGTCAGTATCCAGTAAGTACCCAGTCAGTATCCAGTCAGTATCCAGTAAGTACCCAGTAAGTATCCAGTCAGCATCCAGTCAGTATCCAGTCAGTATCCAGTCAGTATCCAGTCAGTACCCAGTCATTATCCAGTCAGAATCCAGTCAGTATCCAGTAAGTACCCAGTCAGTATCCATTCAGTATCCAGTCAGTATCCAGTAAGTACCAGAAAGTATCCAGTCAGTATCCAGTAAGTACCCATTGAGTATCCAGTCAGCATCCAGTCAGTACCCAGTAAGTACCCAGTCAGTATCCAGTCAGTATCATGTAAGTACGCAGTGAGTATCCAGTCAGTATCCAGTCAGTACCCAGTCAGTATCCAGTCAGTACCCAGTCAGTATCCAGTAAGTACCCAGTCAGTATCCAGTCAGTATCCAGTCAGTACCCAGTCAGTATCCAGTAAGTACCCAGTTAGTATCCAGTCAGTATCCAGTAAGTACCCAGTCAGTATCCAGTCAGTATCCAGTCAGTACCCAGTCAGTATCCAGTAAGTACCCAGTCAGTATCCAGTCAGTACCCAGTCAGTATCCAGTCAGTATCCAGTAAGTACCCAGTCAGTACCCAGTCAGTATCCAGTAAGTACCCAGTCAGTATCCAGTCAGTACGCAGTCAGTATCCAGTCAGTATCCAGTAAGTACCCAGTCAGTATCCAGTCAGTATCCAGTAAGTACCCAGTCATTATCCAGTAAGTACCCAGAAAGTATCCAGTCAGTATCCAGTAAGTACCCAGTAAGTATCCAGTCAGCATCCAGTCAGTACCCAGTAAGTACCCAGTCAGTATCCAGTCAGTATCCAGTAAGTACGCATTGAGTATCCAGTCAGTATCCAGTCAGTACCCAGTCAGTATCCAGTCAGTACCCAGTCAGTATCCAGTAAGTACCCAGTCAGTATCCAGTCAGTACCCAGTCAGTATCCATTAAGTACCCAGTCAGTATCCTGTCAGTACCCAGTCAGTATCCAGTCAGTATCCAGTCAGTACCCAGTCATTATCCAGTCAGTATCCAGTAAGTACCCAGTCAGTATCCAGTCAGTATCCAGTAAGTACCCAGTCAGTATCCAGTCAGTATCCAGTCAGTACCCAGTCAGCACCCAGTAAGTACCCAGTCAGTATCCAGTCAGTATCCAGTAAGTACCCAGTCAGTATCCAGTCAGTACCCAGTCAGTATCCAGTCAGTACCCAGTCAGTACCCAGTCAGTACCCAGTCAGTATCCAGTCAGTATCCAGTAAGTACCCAGTCAGTATCCAGTCAGTATCCAGTCAGTATCCAGTAAGTAACCAGTCAGTATCCAGTCAGTATCCAGTAAGTACCCAGTCAGTATCCAGTCAGTATCCAGTCAGTACCCAGTCAGTACCCAGTCAGTATCCAGTCAGTATCCAGTAAGTACCCAGTCAGTATCCAGTCAGCATCCAGTCAGTATCCAGTCAGTACCCACTCAGTATCCAGTAAGTACCCAGTCAGTATCCAGTCAGTATCCAGTAAGTACCCAGTCAGTATCCAGTCAGTATCCAGTAAGTACCCAGTCAGTATCCAGTCAGTATCCAGTCAGTACCCAGTCAGCACCCAGTCAGTACCCAGTCAGTATCCAGTCAGTATCCAGTCAGTATCCAGTAAGTACCCATTCAGTATCCAGTCAGAATCCAGTCAGTATCCAGTCAGTACCCAGTCAGTACCCAGTCAGTATCCAGTCAGTATCCAGTCAGTATCCAGTAAGTACCCAGTCAGTATCCAGTCAGTATCCAGTCAGTATCCAGTAAGTACCCACTCAGTATCCAGTCAGTATCCAGTCAGTATCCAGTAAGTACCCAGTCAGTATCCAGTCAGTATCCAGTCAGTACCCAGCCAGTACCCAGTCAGTATCCAGTCAGTATCCAGTAAGTACCTAGTCAGTATCCAGTCAGTATCCAGTCAGTATCCAGTCAGTACCCAGTCAGTATCCCGTAAGCATCCAGTCAGAACCCAGTCAGCACCCAGTCAGTACCCAGTCAGTATCCAGTCAGTATCCAGTAAGTACCCAGTCAGTATCCAGTCAGCATCCAGTCAGTATCCAGTCAGTACCCAGTCAGTATCCAGTCAGTATCCAGTCAGTACCCAATCAGTATCCAGTCAGTACACAGTCAGTATCCAGTCAGTACCCAGTCAGTATCCAGTAAGTATCCTGTCAGTATCCAGTCAGTACCCAGTAAGTACCCAGTCAGTATCCAGTCAGTATCCAGTCAGTATCCAGTCAGTACCCAGTCAGTATCCAGTCAGTATCCAGTAAGTACCCAGTCAGTACCCAGTCAGTATCCAGTAAGTACCCAGTCAGTATCCAGTCAGTACCCAGTCAGTATCCAGTCAGTATCCAGTATGTACCCAGTCAGTATCCAGTCAGTATCCAGTAAGTATCCAGTCAGTATCCAGTCAGTATCCAGTCAGTACCCAGTCAGTATCCAGTCAGTATCCAGTAAGTACCCAGTCAGTATCCAGTCAGTATCCAGTCAGTATCCAGTAAGTACCCAGTCAGTATCCAGTCACTATCCAGTCAGTACCCAGTCAGTACCCAGTCAGTATCCAATCAGTATCCAGTAAGTACCCAGTCAGTATCCAGTCAGTATCCAGTCAGTATGCAGTCAGTACCCAGTCAGTATCCCGTCAGTATCCAGTCAGTACCCAGTCAGTATCCAGTCAGTATCCAGTCAGTATCCAGTAAGTACCCAGTCAGTACCCAGTCAGTATCCAGTCAGTACCTAGTCAGTATCCAGTCAGTATCCAGTCAGTATCCAGTCAGTATCCAGTAAGTACCCAGTCAGTATCCAGTAAGTACCCAGTCAGTATCCAGTCAGTATCCAGTCAGTACCCAGTCAGTACCCAGTCAGTATCCAGACAGTATCTAGTAAGTACCCAGTCAGTATCCAGTCAGTATCCAGTCAGTAACCAGTCAGTATCCAGTCAGTATCCAGTAAGTACCCAGTCAGTATCCAGTCAGTACCCAGTCAGTATCCAGTCAGTATCCAGTCAGTACCCAGTCATTATCCAGTCAGTATCCAGTAAGTACGCAGTCAGTATCCAGTCAGTATCCAGTAAGTACCCAGTCAGTATCCAGTCAGTATCCAGTCAGTACCCAGTCAGCACCCAGTAAGTACCCAGTCAGTATCCAGTCAGTATCCAGTAAGTACCCAGTCAGTATCCAGTCAGTACCCAGTCAGTATCCAGTCAGTACCCAGTCAGTACCCAGTCAGTACCCAGTCAGTATCCAGTCAGTATCCAGTAAGTACCCAGTCAGTATCCAGTCAGTATCCAGTCAGTATCCAGTAAGTAACCAGTCAGTATCCAGTCAGTATCCAGTAAGTACCCAGTCAGTATCCAGTCAGTATCCAGTCAGTACCCAGTCAGTACCCAGTCAGTATCCAGTCAGTATCCAGTAAGTACCCAGTCAGTATCCAGTCAGCATCCAGTCAGTATCCAGTCAGTACCCACTCAGTATCCAGTAAGTACCCAGTCAGTATCCAGTAAGTATCCAGTAAGTACCCAGTCAGTATCCAGTCAGTATCCAGTAAGTACCCAGTCAGTATCCAGTCAGTATCCAGTCAGTACCCAGTCAGCACCCAGTCAGTACCCAGTCAGTATCCAGTCAGTATCCAGTCAGTATCCAGTAAGTACCCATTCAGTATCCAGTCAGAATCCAGTCAGTATCCAGTCAGTACCCAGTCAGTACCCAGTCAGTATCCAGTCAGTATCCAGTCAGTATCCAGTAAGTACCCAGTCAGTATCCAGTCAGTATCCAGTCAGTATCCAGTAAGTACCCACTCAGTATCCAGTCAGTATCCAGTCAGTATCCAGTCAGTATCCAGTAAGTACCCAGTCAGTATCCAGTCAGTATCCAGTCAGTACCCAGCCAGTACCCAGTCAGTATCCAGTCAGTATCCAGTAAGTACCTAGTCAGTATCCAGTCAGTATCCAGTCAGTATCCAGTCAGTACCCAGTCAGTATCCCGTCAGCATCCAGTCAGAACCCAGTCAGCACCCAGTCAGTACCCAGTCAGTATCCAGTCAGTATCCAGTAAGTACCCAGTCAGTATCCAGTCAGCATCCAGTCAGTATCCAGTCAGTACCCAGTCAGTATCCAGTCAGTATCCAGTCAGTACCCAATCAGTATCCAGTCAGTACACAGTCAGTATCCAGTCAGTATCCAGTCAGTACCCAGTCAGTATCCAGTAAGTATCCTGTCAGTATCCAGTCAGTACCCAGTAAGTACCCAGTCAGTATCCAGTCAGTATCCAGTCAGTATCCAGTCAGTACCCAGTCAGTATCCAGTCAGTATCCAGTAAGTACCCAGTCAGTACCCAGTCAGTATCCAGTAAGTACCCAGTCAGTATCCAGTCAGTATCCAGTAAGTACCCAGTAAGTATCCAGTCAGCATCCAGTCAGTATCCAGTCAGTATCCAGTCAGTATCCAGTCAGTACCCAGTCATTATCCAGTCAGAATCCAGTCAGTATCCAGTAAGTACCCAGTCAGTATCCATTCAGTATCCAGTCAGTATCCAGTAAGTACCAGAAAGTATCCAGTCAGTATCCAGTAAGTACCCATTGAGTATCCAGTCAGCATCCAGTCAGTACCCAGTAAGTACCCAGTCAGTATCCAGTCAGTATCATGTAAGTACGCAGTGAGTATCCAGTCAGTATCCAGTCAGTACCCAGTCAGTATCCAGTCAGTACCCAGTCAGTATCCAGTAAGTACCCAGTCAGTATCCAGTCAGTATCCAGTCAGTACCCAGTCAGTATCCAGTAAGTACCCAGTTAGTATCCAGTCAGTATCCAGTAAGTACCCAGTCAGTATCCAGTCAGTATCCAGTCAGTACCCAGTCAGTATCCAGTAAGTACCCAGTCAGTATCCAGTCAGTACCCAGTCAGTATCCAGTCAGTATCCAGTAAGTACCCAGTCAGTACCCAGTAAGTATCCAGTAAGTACCCAGTCAGTATCCAGTCAGTACGCAGTCAGTATCCAGTCAGTATCCAGTAAGTACCCAGTCAGTATCCAGTCAGTATCCAGTAAGTACCCAGTCATTATCCAGTAAGTACCCAGAAAGTATCCAGTCAGTATCCAGTAAGTACCCAGTAAGTATCCAGTCAGCATCCAGTCAGTACCCAGTAAGTACCCAGTCAGTATCCAGTCAGTATCCAGTAAGTACGCATTGAGTATCCAGTCAGTATCCAGTCAGTACCCAGTCAGTATCCAGTCAGTACCCAGTCAGTATCCAGTAAGTACCCAGTCAGTATCCAGTCAGTACCCAGTCAGTATCCATTAAGTACCCAGTCAGTATCCAGTCAGTATCCAGTCAGTACCCAGTCAGGATCCAGTAAGTACCCAGTCAGTACCCAGTCAGTACCCAGTCAGTATCCAGTAATTACCCAGTCAGTACCCAGTCAGTACCCAGTCAGAATCCAGTAAGTACCCAGTCAGTACCCAGTCAGTACCCAGTCAGCAACCAGTCAGTATCCAGTAAGTATCCAGTCAGTATCCAGTCAGTATCCAGTCAGTACCCAGTCAGTACCCAGTCAGTATCCAGTAAGTACCCAGTCAGTATCCAGTAAGTACCCAGTCAGTATCCAGTCAGTATCCAGTAAGTACCCAGTCAGTAACCACTCAGCATCCAGTCAGTACCCAGTCAGTACCCAGTCAGTATCCAGTCAGTACCCAGTAAGTACCCAGTCAGTATCCAGTCAGTATCCACTAAGAATCCAGTAAGTACCCAGTCTGTATCCAGTCAGTATCCAGTCAGAACCCGGTCAGTACCCAGTCAGTATCCAGTAAGTACCCAGTCAGTACCCAGTCAGTACCCAGTTAGTATCCAGTAAGTACCCAGTCAGTACCCAGTCAGTACCCAGTAAGCAACCAGTCAGTATCCAGTAAATATCCAGTAAGTATCCAGTCAAGATCCAGTCAGTATCCAGTAAGCATCCAGTAAGTACCCAGTCAGTATCCAGTAAGTACCCAGTCAGTATCCAGTCAGTACCCAGTCAGTATCCAGTAAGTACCCAGTCAGTACCCAGTCAGTACCCAGTCAGCAACCAGTCAGTAACCAGTAAGTATCCAGTCAGTTTCCAGTCAGCATCCAGTCAGTATCCAGTCAGTACCCAGTCAGTATCCAGTCATTATCCAGTCAGTATCCAGTCAGCATCCAGTAAGTACCCAGTCAGTATCCAGTAAGTACCCAGTCAGCAACCAGTCAGTATCCAGTAAGTACCCACTAATTATCCAGTAAGTACCCAGTCAGTATCCAGTCAGTTTCCAGTCAGTATCCAGTCAGAACCCGGTCAGTACCCAGTCAGTATCCAGTAAGTACCCAGTCAGCAACCAGTCAGTATCCAGTAAGTATCCAGTCAGTATCCAGTCAGCATCCAGTCAGTATCCAGTCAGTACCCACTCAGTACCCAGTCAGTATCCAGTAAGTACCTAGTCAGTGCCCAGTCAGCAACCAGTCAGTATCCAGTAAGTATCTAGTCAGTTTCCAGTCAGCATCCAGTCAGTATCCAGTCAGTACCCAGTCAGTATCCAGTAAGTACCCAGTCAGTATCCAGTCAGTATCCAGTAAGTACCCAGTCAGTATCCACTCAGCATCCAGTCAGTACCCAGTCAGTACCCAGTCAGTATCCAGTCAGTACCCAGTCAGTATCCAGTCAGTACCCAGTAAGTACCCAGTCAGTACCCAGTCAGTATCCAGTCAGCATCCAGTCAGTATCCAGTAAGTACCCAGTCAGTATCCAGTCAGTATCCAGTAAGTACCCAGTCAGTATCCAGTCAGTTTCCAGTCAGTACCCAGTCAGTATCCAGTCAGTACCCAGTCAGTACCCAGTCAGTACCCAGTCAGTATCCAGTCAGTATCCAGTAAGTACCCAGTCAGTATCCAGTCAGTATCCAGTCTGCATCCAGTAAGTACCCAGTCAGTATCCAGTCAGTATCCAGTCAGTATCCAGTAAGTACCCAGTCAGTATCCATTAAGTACCCAGTCAGTATCCAGTAAGTACCCAGTCAGCAACCAGTCAGTATCCAGTCAGTACCCAGTCAGCATCCAGTCAGTACCGAGTCAGCATCCAGTAAGTACACAGTCAGTACCCAGTCAGTACCCAGTCAGTATCCAGTAAGTACCCAGTCAGTACCCAGTCAGTATCCAGTCAGTATCCAGTAAGTACCCAGTCAGTACCCAGTCAGTATCCAGTAAGTACCCAGTCAGTACCCAGTCAGTACCCAGTCAGACACCAGTCAGTATCCAGTAAGTATCCAGTCAGTATCCAGTCAGCATCCAGTCAGTACCCAGTCAGTATCCCGTAAGTACTCAGTCAGTATACAGTAAGTACCCAGTCAGTATCCAGTCAGTATCCAGTAAGTACCCAGTCAGTATCCACTCAGCATCCAGTCAGTACCCAGTCAGTATCCAGTCAGTATCCAGTATGTACCCAGACAGTATCCAGTCAGTACCCAGTAAGTACCCAGTCAGTACCCAGTCGGCAACCAGTCAGTAACCAGTAAGTATCCAGTCAGTATCCAGTCAGCATCCAGTCAGTATCCAGTAAGTACCCAGTCAGTATCCAGTCAGTATCCAGTCAGTATCCAATCAGCATCCAGTAAGTACCCAGTCAGTATCCAGTAAGTACCCAGTCAGTATGCAGTCAGTATCCAGTCAGTACCCAGTCAGTATCCAGTCAGTATCCAGTCAGTTTCCAGTCAGTATCCAGTCAGAACCCGGTCAGTACCCAGTCAGTATCCAGTAAGTACCCAGTCAGCAACCAGTCAGTATCCAGTAAGTATCCAGTCAGTATCCAGTCAGCATCCAGTCAGTACCCAGTCAGTACCCAGTCAGTATCCAGTAAGTACCTAGTCAGTGCCCAGTCAGCAACCAGTCAGTATCCAGTAAGTATCCAGTCAGTATCCAGTCAGCATCCAGTCAGTATCCAGTCAGTACCCAGTCAGTATCCAGTAAGTACCCAGTCAGTATCCAGTCAGTATCCAGTAAGTACGCAGTCAGTATCCACTCAGCATCCAGTCAGTACCCAGTCAGTACCCAGTCAGTATCCAGTCAGTACCCAGTCAGTATCCAGTCAGTACCCAGTAAGTATCCAGTCAGTACCCAGTCAGTATCCAGTCAGTATCCAGTAAGTACCCAGTCAGTATCCAGTCAGCATCCAGTAAGTACCCAGTGAGTATCCAGTCAGTATCCAGTCAGTGCCCAGTCAGTATCCAGTCAGTACCCAGTCAGTACCCAATCAGTACCCAGTCAGTATCAAGTCAGTATCCAGTCAGAACCCAGTCAGTATACAGTAAGTACCCAGTCAGTATCCAGTCAGTATCCAGTCAGTACCCAGTCAGTATCCAGTCAGTATCCAGTCTGTATCCAGTAAGTACCCAGTCAGTATCCAGTCAGTATCCAGTCAGTATCCAGTAAGTACCCAGTCAGTATCCAGTAAGTACCCAGTCAGTATCCAGTAAGTACCCAGTCAGCAACCAGTCAGTATCCAGTCAGTACCCAGTCAGTATCCAGTCAGTACCGAGTCAGCATCCAGTAAGTACACAGTAAGTACACAGTCAGTACCCAGTCAGTACCCAGTCAGTATCCAGTAAGTACCCAGTCAGTATCCAGTCAGTATCCAGTAAGTACCCAGTCAGTATCCACTCAGCATCCAGTCAGTACCCAGTCAGTACCCAGTCAGTATCCAGTCAGTACCCAGTCAGTATCCAGTCAGTACCCAGTAAGTACCCAGTCAGTACCCAGTCAGTATCCAGTCAGTATCCAGTCAGTATCCAGTCAGTACCCAGTCAGTATCCAGTAAGTACCCAGTCAGTATCCAGTCAGCATCCAGTAAGTACCCAGTGAGTATCCAGTCAGTATCCAGTCAGTGCCCAGTCAGTATCCAGTCAGTACCCAGTCAGTACCCAGTCAGTACCCAGTCAGTATCCAGTCAGTATCCAGTCAGTACCCAGTCAGTATACAGTAAGTATCCAGTAAGTACCCAGTCAGTATCCAGTCAGTATCCAGTCAGTATCCAGTAAGTACCCAGTCAGTATCCAGTAAGTACCCAGTCAGTATCCAGTAAGTACCCAGTCAGCAACCAGTCAGTATCCAGTCAGTACCCAGTCAGCATCCAGTCAGTACCGAGTCAGCATCCAGTAAGTACACAGTAAGTACACAGTCAGTACCCAGTCAGTACCCAGTCAGTATCCAGTAAGTACCCAGTCAGTACCCAGTCAGTACCCAGTCAGTATCCAGTAAGTACCCAGTCAGTACCCAGTCAGTATCCAGTAAGTACCCAGTCAGTACCCAATCAGTACCCAGTCAGCAACCAGTCAGTATCCAGTAAGTATCCAGTCAGTATCCAGTCAGCATCCAGTCAGTACCCAGTCAGTACCCAGTCAGTATCCAATAAGTACCCAGTCAGTATACAGTAAGTACCCAGTCAGTATCCAGTCAGTATCCAGTAAGTACCCAGTCAGTATCCACTCAGCATCCAGTCAGTACCCAGTCAGTAACCCGTCAGTATCCAGTAAGTAACCAGTCAGTACCCAGTCAGTATACAGTAAGTACCCAGTCAGCATCCAGTAAGTACCCAGTGAGTATCCAGTCAGTATCCAGTCAGTGCCCAGTCAGTATCCAGTCAGTACCCAGTCAGTACCCAGTCAGTACCCAGTCAGTATCCAGTCAGTATCCAGTCAGTACCCAGTCAGTATACAGTAAGTATCCAGTAAGTACCCAGTCAGTATCCAGTCAGTATCCAGTCAGTATCCAGTAAGTACCCAGTCAGTATCCAGTAAGTACCCAGTCAGTATCCAGTAAGTACCCAGTCAGCAACCAGTCAGTATCCAGTCAGTACCCAGTCAGCATCCAGTCAGTACCGAGTCAGCATCCAGTAAGTACACAGTAAGTACACAGTCAGTACCCAGTCAGTACCCAGTCAGTATCCAGTAAGTACCCAGTCAGTACCCAGTCAGTACCCAGTCAGTATCCAGTAAGTACCCAGTCAGTACCCAGTCAGTATCCAGTAAGTACCCAGTCAGTACCCAGTCAGTACCCAGTCAGCAACCAGTCAGTATCCAGTAAGTATCCAGTCAGTATCCAGTCAGCATCCAGTCAGTACCCAGTCAGTACCCAGTCAGTATCCAATAAGTACCCAGTCAGTATACAGTAAGTACCCAGTCAGTATCCAGTCAGTATCCAGTCAGTACCCAGTCAGTATCCACTCAGCATCCAGTCAGTACCCAGTCAGTACCCCGTCAGTATCCAGTCAGTAACCAGTCAGTACCCAGTCAGTATACAGTAAGTACCCAGTCAGTATCCAGTCAGTATCCAGTAAGTACCCAGTCAGTAACCACTCAGCATCCAGTCAGTACCCAGTCAGTACCCAGTCAGTATCCAGTATGTACCCAGACAGTATCCAGTCAGTATCCAGTCAGTACCCAGTCAGTACCCAGTCAGTATCCAGTAAGTATCCAGTCAGTATCCAGTAAGTACCCAGTCAGTATCCAGTCAGTATCCAGTCAGCACCCAGTCAGAACCCGGTCAGTACCCATTCAGTACCAAGTCAGCAACCAGTCAGTAACCAGTAAGTATCCAGTCAGTATCCAGTCAGCATCCAGTCAGTATCCAGTCAGTATCTAGTCAGCATCCAGTAAGTACCCAGTCAGTATCCAGTAAGTACCCAGTCAGTATGCAGTCAGTATCCAGTCAGTACCCAGTCAGTATCCAGTCAGAAACCAGTCAGTATCCAGTCAGAAACCAGTCAGTGTCCAGTCAGTTTCCAGTCAGTATCCAGTCAGTATCCAGTCAGTATCCCGTCAGCATCCAGTCAGTAACCAGTCAGTATCCAGTCAGAATCCATTCAGTATCCAGTCAGTATCCAGTCAGTTCCCAGTCAGCATCCAGTAAGTACCCAGTCAGTATCCAGTCAGTACCCAGTCAGCATCCAGTAAGTATCCAGTAAGTACCCAGTCAGGATCCAGTCTGTATCCAGTAAGTACCCAGTAAGTATCCAGTAAGTACCCAGTCAGGATCCAGTCAGTATCCAGTCCGTATCCAGTAAGTTTCCAGTCAGTATCCAGTCAGTATCCAGTCAGCATCCAGTCAGTATCCAGTAAGTACCCAGTCAGTATCCAGTAAGTACCCAGTCAGCATCCAGTAAGTACCCAGTCAGTATCCAGTCAGTATCCAGTCAGTACCCAGTCAGTACCCAGTCAGTATCCAGTCAGTATCCAGTCAGTATCCAGTTAGTACCCAGTCAGTATCCAGTAAGTACCCAGTCAGTATCCAATCAGTATCCAGTCAGCATCCAGTCAGAACCCGGTCAGTACCCAGTCAGTACCAAGTCAGCAACCAGTCAGTATCCAGTAAGTATCCAGTCAGTACCCAGTCAGCATTCAGTCAGTATCCAGTCAGTACCCAGTCAGTATCCAGTCATTATCCAGTCAGTATCCAGTCAGCATCCAGTAAGTATCCAGTCAGGATCCAGTCAGTATCCAGTCAGTATCCAGTAAGTACCCAGTCAGTATCCAGTAAGTACCCAGTCAGTATCCAGTCAGTACCCAGTCAGTATCCAGTAAGTACCCAGTCAGTACCCAGTCAGTACCCAGTCAGCAACCAGTCAGTAACCAGTAAGTATCCAGTCAGTTTCCAGTCAGCATCCAGTCAGTATCCAGTCAGTACCCAGTCAGTATCCAGTCATTATCCAGTCAGTATCCAGTCAGCATCCAGTAAGTACCCAGTCAGAACCCAGTCAGTACCCAGTCAGCAACCAGTCAGTATCCAGTAAGTATCCAGTCAGTATCCAGTCAGCATCCAGTCAGTACCCAGTCAGTACCCAGTCAGTATCCAATAAGTACCCAGTCAGTATACAGTAAGTACCCAGTCAGTATCCAGTCAGTATCCAGTAAGTACCCAGTCAGTATCCACTCAGCATCCAGTCAGTACCCAGTCAGTACCCCGTCAGTATCCAGTCAGTAACCAGTCAGTACCCTGTCAGTATACAGTAAGTACCCAGTCAGTATCCAGTCAGTATCCAGTAAGTACCCAGTCAGTATCCACTCAGCATCCAGTCAGTACCCAGTCAGTACCCAGTCAGTATCCAGTATGTACCCAGACAGTATCCAGTCAGTATCCAGTCAGTACCCAGTCAGTATCCAGTAAGTATCCAGTCAGTATCCAGTAAGTACCCAGTCAGTATCCAGTCAGTATCCAGTCAGCATCCAGTCAGAACCCGGTCAGTACCCATTCAGTACCAAGTCAGCAACCAGTCAGTAACCAGTAAGTATCCAGTCAGTATCCAGTCAGCATCCAGTCAGTATCCAGTCAGTATCCAGTCAGCATCCAGTAAGTACCCAGTCAGTATCCAGTAAGTACCCAGTCAGTATGCAGTCAGTATCCAGTCAGTACCCAGTCAGTATCCAGTCAGAAACCAGTCAGTATCCAGTCAGAAACCAGTCAGTGTCCAGCCAGTTTCCAGTCAGTATCCAGTCAGTATCCAGTCAGTATCCCGTCAGCATCCAGTCAGTAACCAGTCAGTATCCAGTCAGAATCCATTCAGTATCCAGTCAGTATCCAGTCAGTTCCCAGTCAGCATCCAGTAAGTACCCAGTCAGTATCCAGTCAGTACCCAGTCAGCATCCAGTAAGTATCCAGTAAGTACCCAGTCAGTATCCAATAAGTACCCAGTCAGTATACAGTAAGTACCCAGTCAGTATCCAGTCAGTATCCAGTAAGTACCCAGTCAGTATCCACTCAGCATCCAGTCAGTACCCAGTCAGTACCCCGTCAGTATCCAGTCAGTACCCAGTCAGTACCCAGTCAGTATACAGTAAGTACCCAGTCAGTATCCAGTCAGTATCCAGTAAGTACCCAGTCAGTATCCACTCAGCATCCAGTCAGTACCCAGTCAGTACCCAGTCAGTATCCAGTATGTACCCAGACAGTATCCAGTCAGTATCCAGTCAGTACCCAGTCAGTACCCAGTCAGTATCCAGTAAGTATCCAGTCAGTATCCAGTAAGTACCCAGTCAGTATCCAGTCAGTATCCAGTCAGCATCCAGTCAGAACCCGGTCAGTACCCATTCAGTACCAAGTCAGCAACCAGTCAGTAACCAGTAAGTATCCAGTCAGTATCCAGTCAGCATCCAGTCAGTATCCAGTCAGTATCCAGTCAGCATCCAGTAAGTACCCAGTCAGTATCCAGTAAGTACCCAGTCAGTATGCAGTCAGTATCCAGTCAGTACCCAGTCAGTATCCAGTCAGAAACCAGTCAGTATCCAGTCAGAAACCAGTCAGTGTCCAGTCAGTTTCCAGTCAGTATCCAGTCAGTATCCAGTCAGTATCCCGTCAGCATCCAGTCAGTAACCAGTCAGTATCCAGTCAGAATCCATTCAGTATCCAGTCAGTATCCAGTCAGTTCCCAGTCAGCATCCAGTAAGTACCCAGTCAGTATCCAGTCAGTACCCAGTCAGCATCCAGTAAGTATCCAGTAAGTACCCAGTCAGGATCCAGTCTGTATCCAGTAAGTACCCAGTCAGTATGCAGTCAGTATCCAGTCAGTACCCAGTCAGTATCCAGTCAGAAACCAGTCAGTATCCAGTCAGAAACCAGTCAGTGTCCAGTCAGTATCCAGTCAGTACCCAGTCAGTATCCAGTCATTATCCAGTCAGTATCCAGTCAGCATCCAGTAAGTATCCAGTCAGGATCCAGTCAGTATCCAGTAAGTACCCAGTCAGTATCCAGTCAGTACCCAGTCAGTATCCAGTAAGTACCCAGTCAGTACCCAGTCAGTACCCAGTAAGCAACCAGTCAGTATCCAGTAAGTATCCAGTAAGTATCCAGTCAAGATCCAGTCAGTATCCAGTCAGCATCCAGTAAGTACCCAGTCAGTATCCAGTAAGTACCCAGTCAGTATCCAGTCAGTACCCAGTCAGTATCCAGTAAGTACCCAGTCAGTACCCAGTCAGTACCCAGTCAGCAACCAGTCAGTAACCAGTAAGTATCCAGTCAGTTTCCAGTCAGCATCCAGTCAGTATCCAGTCAGTACCCAGTCAGTATCCAGTCATTATCCAGTCAGTATCCAGTCAGCATCCAGTAAGTACCCAGTCAGTATCCAGTAAGTACCCAGTCAGCAACCAGTCAGTATCCAGTAAGTACCCACTAATTATCCAGTAAGTACCCAGTCAGTATCCAGTCAGTTTCCAGTCAGTATCCAGTCAGAACCCGGTCAGTACCCAGTCAGTATCCAGTAAGTACCCAGTCAGCAACCAGTCAGTATCCAGTAAGTATCCAGTCAGTATCCAGTCAGCATCCAGTCAGTATCCAGTCAGTACCCACTCAGTACCCAGTCAGTATCCAGTAAGTACCTAGTCAGTGCCCAGTCAGCAACCAGTCAGTATCCAGTAAGTATCTAGTCAGTTTCCAGTCAGCATCCAGTCAGTATCCAGTCAGTACCCAGTCAGTATCCAGTAAGTACCCAGTCAGTATCCAGTCAGTATCCAGTAAGTACCCAGTCAGTATCCACTCAGCATCCAGTCAGTACCCAGTCAGTACCCAGTCAGTATCCAGTCAGTACCCAGTCAGTATCCAGTCAGTACCCAGTAAGTACCCAGTCAGTACCCAGTCAGTATCCAGTCAGTATCCAGTCAGTATCCAGTCAGTACCCAGTCAGTATCCAGTCAGCATCCAGTCAGTATCCAGTAAGTACCCAGTCAGTATCCAGTCAGTATCCAGTAAGTACCCAGTCAGTATCCAGTCAGTTTCCAGTCAGTACCCAGTCAGTATCCAGTCAGTACCCAGTCAGTACCCAGTCAGTACCCAGTCAGTATCCAGTCAGTATCCAGTAAGTACCCAGTCAGTATCCAGTCAGTATCCAGTCTGCATCCAGTAAGTACCCAGTCAGTATCCAGTCAGTATCCAGTCAGTATCCAGTAAGTACCCAGTCAGTATCCATTAAGTACCCAGTCAGTATCCAGTAAGTACCCAGTCAGCAACCAGTCAGTATCCAGTCAGTACCCAGTCAGCATCAAGTCAGTACCGAGTCAGCATCCAGTAAGTACACAGTCAGTACCCAGTCAGTACCCAGTCAGTATCCAGTAAGTACCCAGTCAGTACCCAGTCAGTATCCAGTCAGTATCCAGTAAGTACCCAGTCAGTACCCAGTCAGTATCCAGTAAGTACCCAGTCAGTACCCAGTCAGTACCCAGTCAGACACCAGTCAGTATCCAGTAAGTATCCAGTCAGTATCCAGTCAGCATCCAGTCAGTACCCAGTCAGTATCCCGTAAGTACTCAGTCAGTATACAGTAAGTACCCAGTCAGTATCCAGTCAGTATCCAGTAAGTACCCAGTCAGTATCCACTCAGCATCCAGTCAGTACCCAGTCAGTATCCAGTCAGTATCCAGTATGTACCCAGACAGTATCCAGTCAGTACCCAGTAAGTACCCAGTCAGTACCCAGTCAGCAACCAGTCAGTAACCAGTAAGTATCCAGTCAGTATCCAGTCAGCATCCAGTCAGTATCCAGTAAGTACCCAGTCAGTATCCAGTCAGTATCCAGTCAGTATCCAATCAGCATCCAGTAAGTACCCAGTCAGTATCCAGTAAGTACCCAGTCAGTATGCAGTCAGTATCCAGTCAGTACCCAGTCAGTATCCAGTCAGTATCCAGTCAGTTTCCAGTCAGTATCCAGTCAGAACCCGGTCAGTACCCAGTCAGTATCCAGTAAGTACCCAGTCAGCAACCAGTCAGTATCCAGTAAGTATCCAGTCAGTATCCAGTCAGCATCCAGTCAGTACCCAGTCAGTACCCAGTCAGTATCCAGTAAGTACCTAGTCAGTGCCCAGTCAGCAACCAGTCAGTATCCAGTAAGTATCCAGTCAGTATCCAGTCAGCATCCAGTCAGTATCCAGTCAGTACCCAGTCAGTATCCAGTAAGTACCCAGTCAGTATCCAGTCAGTATCCAGTAAGTACGCAGTCAGTATCCACTCAGCATCCAGTCAGTACCCAGTCAGTACCCAGTCAGTATCCAGTCAGTACCCAGTCAGTATCCAGTCAGTACCCAGTAAGTACCCAGTCAGTACCCAGTCAGTATCCAGTCAGTATCCAGTCAGTATCCAGACAGTACCCAGTCAGTATCCAGTCAGTATCCAGTAAGTACCCAGTCAGTATCCAGTCAGCATCCAGTAAGTACCCAGTGAGTATCCAGTCAGTATCCAGTCAGTGCCCAGTCAGTATCCAGTCAGTACCCAGTCAGTACCCAGTCAGTACCCAGTCAGTATCCAGTCAGTATCCAGTCAGAACCCAGTCAGTATACAGTAAGTACCCAGTCAGTATCCAGTCAGTATCCAGTCAGTACCCAGTCAGTATCCAGTCAGTATCCAGTCTGTATCCAGTAAGTACCCAGTCAGTATCCAGTCAGTATCCAGTCAGTATCCAGTAAGTACCCAGTCAGTATCCAGTAAGTACCCAGTCAGTATCCAGTAAGTACCCAGTCAGCAACCAGTCAGTATCCAGTCAGTACCCAGTCAGCATCCAGTCAGTACCGAGTCAGCATCCAGTAAGTACACAGTAAGTACACAGTCAGTACCCAGTCAGTACCCAGTCAGTATCCAGTAAGTACCCAGTCAGTACCCAGTCAGTACCCAGTCAGTATCCAGTAAGTACCCAGTCAGTACCCAGTCAGTATCCAGTAAGTACCCAGTCAGTACCCAGTCAGTACCCAGTCAGCAACCAGTCAGTATCCAGTAAGTATCCAGTCAGTATCCAGTCAGCATCCAGTCAGTACCCAGTCAGTACCCAGTCAGTACCCAGTCAGTATCCAATAAGTACCCAGTCAGTATACAGTAAGTACCCAGTCAGTATCCAGTCAGTATCCAGTAAGTACCCAGTCAGTATCCACTCAGCATCCAGTCAGTACCCAGTCAGTACCCCGTCAGTATCCAGTCAGTAACCAGTCAGTACCCAGTCAGTATCCAGTAAGTATCCAGTCAGTATCCAGTAAGTACCCAGTCAGTATCCAGTCAGTATCGAGTCAGCATCCAGTCAGAACCCGGTCAGTACCCAGTCAGTACCAAGTCAGCAACCAGTCAGTAACCAGTAAGTATCCAGTCAGTATCCAGTCAGCATCCAGTCAGTATCCAGTAAGTACCCAGTCAGTATCCAGTCAGTATCCAGTCAGTATCCAGTCAGCATCCAGTAAGTACCCAGCCAGTATCCAGTAAGTACCCAGTCAGTATGCAGTCAGTATCCAGTCAGTACCCAGTCAGTATCCAGTCAGTATCCAGTCAGTTTCCAGTCAGTATCCAGTCAGAACCCGGTCAGTACCCAGTCAGTATCCAGTAAGTACCCAGTCAGCAACCAGTCAGTATCCAATAAGTATCCAGTCAGTATCCAGTCAGCATCCAGTCAGTACCCAGTCAGTACCCAGTCAGTATCCAGTAAGTACCTAGTCAGTGCCCAGTCAGCAACCAGTCAGTATCCAGTAAGTATCCAGTCAGTATCCAGTCAGCATCCAGTCAGTATCCAGTCAGTACCCAGTCAGTATCCAGTAAGTACCCAGTCAGTATCCAGTCAGTATCCAGTAAGTACCCAGTCAGTATCCACTCAGCATCCAGTCAGTACCCAGTCAGTACCCAGTCAGTATCCAGTCAGTACCCAGTCAGTATCCAGTCAGTACCCAGTAAGTACCCAGTCAGTACCCAGTCAGTATCCAGTCAGTATCCAGTCAGTATCCAGTCAGTACCCAGTCAGTATCCAGTAAGTACCCAGTCAGTATCCAGTCAGCATCCAGTAAGTACCCAGTGAGTATCCAGTCAGTATCCAGTCAGTGCCCAGTCAGTATCCAGTCAGTACCCAGTCAGTACCCAGTCAGTACCCAGTCAGTATCCAGTCAGTATCCAGTCAGTACCCAGTCAGTATACAGTAAGTATCCAGTAAGTACCCAGTCAGTATCCAGTCAGTATCCAGTCAGTATCCAGTAAGTACCCAGTCAGTATCCAGTAAGTACCCAGTCAGTATCCAGTAAGTACCCAGTCAGCAACCAGTCAGTATCCAGTCAGTACCCAGTCAGCATCCAGTCAGTACCGAGTCAGCATCCAGTAAGTACACAGTAAGTACACAGTCAGTACCCAGTCAGTACCCAGTCAGTATCCAGTAAGTACCCAGTCAGTACCCAGTCAGTACCCAGTCAGTATCCAGTAAGTACCCAGTCAGTACCCAGTCAGTATACAGTAAGTACCCAGTCAGTACCCAATCAGTACCCAGTCAGCAACCAGTCAGTATCCAGTAAGTATCCAGTCAGTATCCAGTCAGCATCCAGTCAGTACCCAGTCAGTACCCAGTCAGTATCCAATAAGTACCCAGTCAGTATACAGTAAGTACCCAGTCAGTATCCAGTCAGTATCCAGTAAGTACCCAGTCAGTATCCACTCAGCATCCAGTCAGTACCCAGTCAGTAACCCGTCAGTATCCAGTCAGTAACCAGTCAGTACCCAGTCAGTATACAGTAAGTACCCAGTCAGCATCCAGTAAGTACCCAGTGAGTATCCAGTCAGTATCCAGTCAGTGCCCAGTCAGTATCCAGTCAGTACCCAGTCAGTACCCAGTCAGTACCCAGTCAGTATCCAGTCAGTATCCAGTCAGTACCCAGTCAGTATACAGTAAGTATCCAGTAAGTACCCAGTCAGTATCCAGTCAGTATCCAGTCAGTATCCAGTAAGTACCCAGTCAGTATCCAGTAAGTACCCAGTCAGTATCCAGTAAGTACCCAGTCAGCAACCAGTCAGTATCCAGTCAGTACCCAGTCAGCATCCAGTCAGTACCGAGTCAGCATCCAGTAAGTACACAGTAAGTACACAGTCAGTACCCAGTCAGTACCCAGTCAGTATCCAGTAAGTACCCAGTCAGTACCCAGTCAGTACCCAGTCAGTATCCAGTAAGTACCCAGTCAGTACCCAGTCAGTATCCAGTAAGTACCCAGTCAGTACCCAGTCAGTACCCAGTCAGCAACCAGTCAGTATCCAGTAAGTATCCAGTCAGTATCCAGTCAGCATCCAGTCAGTACCCAGTCAGTACCCAGTCAGTATCCAATAAGTACCCAGTCAGTATACAGTAAGTACCCAGTCAGTATCCAGTCAGTATCCAGTAAGTACCCAGTCAGTATCCACTCAGCATCCAGTCAGTACCCAGTCAGTACCCCGTCAGTATCCAGTCAGTAACCAGTCAGTACCCAGTCAGTATACAGTAAGTACCCAGTCAGTATCCAGTCAGTATCCAGTAAGTACCCAGTCAGTAACCACTCAGCATCCAGTCAGTACCCAGTCAGTACCCAGTCAGTATCCAGTATGTACCCAGACAGTATCCAGTCAGTATCCAGTCAGTACCCAGTCAGTACCCAGTCAGTATCCAGTAAGTATCCAGTCAGTATCCAGTAAGTACCCAGTCAGTATCCAGTCAGTATCCAGTCAGCATCCAGTCAGAACCCGGTCAGTACCCATTCAGTACCAAGTCAGCAACCAGTCAGTAACCAGTAAGTATCCAGTCAGTATCCAGTCAGCATCCAGTCAGTATCCAGTCAGTATCTAGTCAGCATCCAGTAAGTACCCAGTCAGTATCCAGTAAGTACCCAGTCAGTATGCAGTCAGTATCCAGTCAGTACCCAGTCAGTATCCAGTCAGAAACCAGTCAGTATCCAGTCAGAAACCAGTCAGTGTCCAGTCAGTTTCCAGTCAGTATCCAGTCAGTATCCAGTCAGTATCCCGTCAGCATCCAGTCAGTAACCAGTCAGTATCCAGTCAGAATCCATTCAGTATCCAGTCAGTATCCAGTCAGTTCCCAGTCAGCATCCAGTAAGTACCCAGTCAGTATCCAGTCAGTACCCAGTCAGCATCCAGTAAGTATCCAGTAAGTACCCAGTCAGGATCCAGTCTGTATCCAGTAAGTACCCAGTAAGTATCCAGTAAGTACCCAGTCAGGATCCAGTCAGTATCCAGTCCGTATCCAGTAAGTTTCCAGTCAGTATCCAGTCAGTATCCAGTCAGCATCCAGTCAGTATCCAGTAAGTACCCAGTCAGTATCCAGTAAGTACCCAGTCAGCATCCAGTAAGTACCTAGTCAGTATCCAGTCAGTATCCAGTCAGTACCCAGTCAGTACCCAGTCAGTATCCAGTCAGTATCCAGTCAGTATCCAGTATGTACCCAGTCAGTATCCAGTAAGTACCCAGTCAGTATCCAATCAGTATCCAGGCAGCATCCAGTCAGAACCCGGTCAGTACCCAGTCAGTACCAAGTCAGCAACCAGTCAGTATCCAGTAAGTATCCAGTCAGTACCCAGTCAGCATTCAGTCAGTATCCAGTCAGTACCCAGTCAGTATCCAGTCATTATCCAGTCAGTATCCAGTCAGCATCCAGTAAGTATCCAGTCAGGATCCAGTCAGTATCCAGTCAGTATCCAGTAAGTACCCAGTCAGTATCCAGTAAGTACCCAGTCAGTATCCAGTCAGTACCCAGTCAGTATCCAGTAAGTACCCAGTCAGTACCCAGTCAGTACCCAGTCAGCAACCAGTCAGTAACCAGTAAGTATCCAGTCAGTTTCCAGTCAGCATCCAGTCAGTATCCAGTCAGTACCCAGTCAGTATCCAGTCATTATCCAGTCAGTATCCAGTCAGCATCCAGTAAGTACCCAGTCAGTACCCAGTCAGTACCCAGTCAGCAACCAGTCAGTATCCAGTAAGTATCCAGTCAGTATCCAGTCAGCATCCAGTCAGTACCCAGTCAGTACCCAGTCAGTATCCAATAAGTACCCAGTCAGTATACAGTAAGTACCCAGTCAGTATCCAGTCAGTATCCAGTAAGTACCCAGTCAGTATCCACTCAGCATCCAGTCAGTACCCAGTCAGTACCCCGTCAGTATCCAGTCAGTAACCAGTCAGTACCCTGTCAGTATACAGTAAGTACCCAGTCAGTATCCAGTCAGTATCCAGTAAGTACCCAGTCAGTATCCACTCAGCATCCAGTCAGTACCCAGTCAGTACCCAGTCAGTATCCAGTATGTACCCAGACAGTATCCAGTCAGTATCCAGTCAGTACCCAGTCAGTATCCAGTAAGTATCCAGTCAGTATCCAGTAAGTACCCAGTCAGTATCCAGTCAGTATCCAGTCAGCATCCAGTCAGAACCCGGTCAGTACCCATTCAGTACCAAGTCAGCAACCAGTCAGTAACCAGTAAGTATCCAGTCAGTATCCAGTCAGCATCCAGTCAGTATCCAGTCAGTATCCAGTCAGCATCCAGTAAGTACCCAGTCAGTATCCAGTAAGTACCCAGTCAGTATGCAGTCAGTATCCAGTCAGTACCCAGTCAGTATCCAGTCAGAAACCAGTCAGTATCCAGTCAGAAACCAGTCAGTGTCCAGCCAGTTTCCAGTCAGTATCCAGTCAGTATCCAGTCAGTATCCCGTCAGCATCCAGTCAGTAACCAGTCAGTATCCAGTCAGAATCCATTCAGTATCCAGTCAGTATCCAGTCAGTTCCCAGTCAGCATCCAGTAAGTACCCAGTCAGTATCCAGTCAGTACCCAGTCAGCATCCAGTAAGTATCCAGTAAGTACCCAGTCAGTATCCAATAAGTACCCAGTCAGTAAACAGTAAGTACCCAGTCAGTATCCAGTCAGTATCCAGTAAGTACCCAGTCAGTATCCACTCAGCATCCTGTCAGTACCCAGTCAGTACCCCGTCAGTATCCAGTCAGTACCCAGTCAGTACCCAGTCAGTATACAGTAAGTACCCAGTCAGTATCCAGTCAGTATCCAGTAAGTACCCAGTCAGTATCCACTCAGCATCCAGTCAGTACCCAGTCAGTACCCAGTCAGTATCCAGTATGTACCCAGACAGTATCCAGTCAGTATCCAGTCAGTACCCAGTCAGTACCCAGTCAGTATCCAGTAAGTATCCAGTCAGTATCCAGTAAGTACCCAGTCAGTATCCAGTCAGTATCCAGTCAGCATCCAGTCAGAACCCGGTCAGTACCCATTCAGTACCAAGTCAGCAACCAGTCAGTAACCAGTAAGTATCCAGTCAGTATCCAGTCAGCATCCAGTCAGTATCCAGTCAGTATCCAGTCAGCATCCAGTAAGTACCCAGTCAGTATCCAGTAAGTACCCAGTCAGTATCCAGTAAGTACCCAGTCAGTATGCAGTCAGTATCCAGTCAGTACCCAGTCAGTATCCAGTCAGAAACCAGTCAGTATCCAGTCAGAAACCAGTCAGTGTCCAGCCAGTTTCCAGTCAGTATCCTTTCAGTATCCAGTCAGTATCCCGTCAGCATCCAGTCAGTAACCAGTCAGTATCCAGTCAGAATCCATTCAGTATCCAGTCAGTATCCAGTCAGTTCCCAGTCAGCATCCAGTAAGTACCCAGTCAGTATCCAGTCAGTACCCAGTCAGCATCCAGTAAGTATCCAGTAAGTACCCAGTCAGTATCCAATAAGTACCCAGTCAGTATACAGTAAGTACCCAGTCAGTATCCAGTCAGTATCCAGTAAGTACCCAGTCAGTATCCACTCAGCATCCAGTCAGTACCCAGTCAGTACCCCGTCAGTATCCAGTCAGTACCCAGTCAGTACCCAGTCAGTATACAGTAAGTACCCAGTCAGTATCCAGTCAGTATCCAGTAAGTACCCAGTCAGTATCCACTCAGGATCCAGTCAGTACCCAGTCAGTACCCAGTCAGTATCCAGTATGTACCCAGACAGTATCCAGTCAGTATCCAGTCAGTACCCAGTCAGTACCCAGTCAGTATCCAGTAAGTATCCAGTCAGTATCCAGTAAGTACCCAGTCAGTATCCAGTCAGTATCCAGTCAGCATCCAGTCAGAACCCGGTCAGTACCCATTCAGTACCAAGTCAGCAACCAGTCAGTAACCAGTAAGTATCCAGTCAGTATCCAGTCAGCATCCAGTCAGTATCCAGTCAGTATCCAGTCAGCATCCAGTAAGTACCCAGTCAGTATCCAGTAAGTACCCAGTCAGTATGCAGTCAGTATCCAGTCAGTACCCAGTCAGTATCCAGTCAGAAACCAGTCAGTATCCAGTCAGAAACCAGTCAGTGTCCAGTCAGTTTCCAGTCAGTATCCAGTCAGTATCCAGTCAGTATCCCGTCAGCATCCAGTCAGTAACCAGTCAGTATCCAGTCAGAATCCATTCAGTATCCAGTCAGTATCCAGTCAGTTCCCAGTCAGCATCCAGTAAGTACCCAGTCAGTATCCAGTCAGTACCCAGTCAGCATCCAGTAAGTATCCAGTAAGTACCCAGTCAGGATCCAGTCTGTATCCAGTAAGTACCCAGTCAGTATGCAGTCAGTATCCAGTCAGTACCCAGTCAGTATCCAGTCAGAAACCAGTCAGTATCCAGTCAGAAACCAGTCAGTGTCCAGTCAGTATCCAGTCAGTACCCAGTCAGTATCCAGTCATTATCCAGTCAGTATCCAGTCAGCATCCAGTAAGTATCCAGTCAGGATCCAGTCAGTATCCAGTCAGTATCCAGTAAGTACCCAGTCAGTATCCAGTAAGTACCCAGTCAGTATCCAGTCAGTACCCAGTCAGTATCCAGTAAGTACCCAGTCAGTACCCAGTCAGTACCCAGTCAGCAACCAGTCAGTAACCAGTAAGTATCCAGTCAGTTTCCAGTCAGCATCCAGTCAGTATCCAGTCAGTACCCAGTCAGTATCCAGTCATTATCCAGTCAGTATCCAGTCAGCATCCAGTAAGTACCCAGTCAGTATCCAGTAAGTACCCAGTCAGTATCCACTCAGCATCCAGTCAGTACCCAGTCAGTACCCAGTCAGTATCCAGTCAGTACCCAGTCAGTATCCAGTCAGTACCCAGTAAGTACCCAGTCAGTACCCAGTCAGTACCCAGTCAGTATCCAGTAAGTACCCAGTCAGTACCCAGTCAGTATCCAGTAAGTACCCAGTCAGTACCCAGTCAGTACCCAGTCAGCAACCAGTCAGTATCCAGTAAGTATCCAGTCAGTACCGAGTCAACATCCAGTAAGTACACAGTCAGTACCCAGTCACTACCCAGTCAGTATCCAGTAAGTACCCAGTCAGGACCCAGTCAGTACCCAGTCAGTATCCAGTAAGTACCCAGTCAGTACCCAGTCAGTATCCAGTAAGTACCCAGTCAGTACCCAGTCAGTACCCAGTCAGCAACCAGTCAGTATCCAGTAAGTATCCAGTCAGTATCCAGTCAGCATCCAGTCAGTACCCAGTCAGTATCCAGTAAGTACCCAGTCAGTATACAGTAAGTACCCAGTCAGTATCCAGTCAGTATCCAGTAAGTACCCAGTCAGTATCCACTCAGCATCCAGTCAGTACCCAGTCAGTATCCAGTCAGTATCTTGTATGTACCCAGACAGTATCCAGTCAGTATCCAGTCAGTACCCAGTCAGTACCCAGTCAGTATCCAGTAAGTATCCAGTCAGTATCCAGTAAGTACCCAGTCAGTATCCAGTCAGTATCCAGTCAGCATCCAGTCAGAACCCGGTCAGTACCCAGTCAGTACCAAGTCAGTATCCAGTCAGCATCCAGTAAGTACCCAGTCAGTATCCAGTAAGTACCCAGTCAGTATGCAGTCAGTATCCAGTCAGTACCCAGTCAGTATCCAGTCAGTATCCAGTCAGTTTCCAGTCAGTATCCAGTCAGAACCCGGTCAGTACCCAGTCAGTATCCAGTAAGTACCCAGTCAGCAACCAGTCAGTATCCAGTAAGTATCCAGTCAGTATCCAGTCAGCATCCAGTCAGTATCCAGTCAGTACCCAGTCAGTACCCAGTCAGTATCCAGTAAGTACCTAGTCAGTGCCCAGTCAGCAACCAGTCAGTATCCAGTAAGTATCATGTCAGTATCCAGTCAGCATCCAGTCAGTATCCAGTCAGTATCCAGTCAGTATCCAGTAAGTACCCAGTCAGTATCCAGTCAGTACCCAGTAAGTACCCAGTCAGTATCCAGTAAGTACCCAGTCAGTACCCAGTCAGTATCCAGTCAGTATCCAGTCAGTATCCAGTCAGTACCCAGTCAGTATCCAGTCAGTATCCAGTCAGTATCCAGTAAGTACCCAGTCAGTATCCAGTCAGTATCCAGTAAGTACCCAGTGAGTATCCAGTCAGTATCCAGTCAGTGCCCAGTCAGTATCCAGTCAGTACCCAGTCAGTACCCAGTCAGTACCCAGTCAGTATCCAGTCAGTACCCAGTCAGTATACAGTAAGTACCCAGTCAGTATCCAGTCAGTATCCAGTCAGTACCCAGTCAGTATCCAGTAAGTACCTAGTCAGTGCCCAGTCAGCAACCAGTCAGTATCCTGTAAGTATCCAGTCAGTATCCAGTCAGTATCCAGTAAGTACCCAGTCATTATCCACTCAGCATCCAGTCAGTACCCAGTCAGTACCCAGTCAGTATCCAGTCAGTACCCAGTCAGTATCCAGTCAGTACCCAGAAAGTACCCAGTCAGTACCCAGTCAGTATCCAGTCAGTATCCAGTCAGTATCCAGTCAGTATCCAGTCAGTACCCAGTCAGTATCCAGTCAGTATCCAGTCCGTATCCAGTAAGTACCCAGTCAGTATCCAGTCAGTATCCAGTAAGTACCCAGTGAGTATCCAGTCAGTATCCAGTCAGTACCCGGTCAGTATCCATTCAGTACCCAGTCAGTATCCAGTCAGTATCCAGTCAGTATCCAGTAAGTACCCAATCAGTATCCAGTCAGTATCCAGTCAGTATCCAGTAAGTACCCAGTCAGTATCCAGTAAGTACCCAGTCAGTATCCAGTAAGTACCCAGTCAGCAACCAGTCAGTATCCAGTCAGTACCCAGTCAGCATCCAGTCAGTACCGAGTCAGCATCCAGTAAGTACACAGTCAGTACCCAGTCAGTACCCAGTCAGTATCCAGTAAGTACCCAGTCAGTACCCAGTCAGTATCCAGTAAGTACCCAGTCAGTACCCAGTCAGTATCCAGTAAGTACCCAGTCAGTACCCAGTCAGTACCCAGTCAGCAACCAGTCATTATCCAGTAAGTATCCAGTCAGTATCCAGTCAGCATCCAGTCAGTACCCAGTCAGTACCCAGTCAGTATCCAGTAAGTACCCAGTCAGTATACAGTAAGTACCCAGTCAGTATCCAGTCAGTATCCAGTAAGTACCCAGTCAGTATCCACTCAGCATCCAGTCAGTACCCAGTCAGTACCCAGTCAGTATCCAGTATGTACCCAGACAGTATCCAGTCAGTATCCAGTCAGTACCCAGTCAGTACCCAGTCAGTATCCAGTAAGTATCCAGTCAGTATCCAGTAAGTACCCAGTCAGTATCCAGTCAGTATCCAGGCAGCATCCAGTCAGAACCCGGTCAGTACCCAGTCAGTACCAAGTCAGCAACCAGTCAGTAACCAGTAAGTATCCAGTCAGTATCCAGTCAGCATCCAGTCAGTATCCAGTAAGTCCCCTGTCAGTATCCAGTCAGTATCCAGTCAGCATCCAGTCAGCATCCAGTCAGCATCCAGTAAGTACCCAGTCAGTACCCAGTCAGTACCCAGTCAGTATCCACTAAGTACCCAGTCAGTATCCAGTCAGTATCCAGTCAGCATCCAGTCACAACCCGGTCAGTACCCAGTCAGTACCCAGTCAGCATCCAGTCAGAACCCGGTCAGTACCCAGTCAGTACCAAGTCAGCAACCAGTCAGTAACCAGTAAGTATCCAGTCAGTATCCAGTCAGCATCCAGTCAGTATCCAGTAAGTCCCCAGTCAGTATCCAGTCAGTATCCAGTAAGTACCCAGTGAGTATCCAGTCAGTATCCAGTCAGTGCCCAGTCAGTATCCAGTCAGTACCCAGTCAGTACCCAGTCAGTACCCAGCCAGTATCCAGTCAGTATCCAGTCAGTACCCAGTCAGTATACAGTAAGTACCCAGTCAGTATCCAGTCAGTATCCAGTAAGTACCCAGTCAGTATCCAGTCTGTATCCAGTAAGTACCCAGTCAGTAT
This sequence comes from Telmatherina bonti, assembly GCF_933228915.1. NCBI lineage: Eukaryota > Metazoa > Chordata > Actinopteri > Atheriniformes > Telmatherinidae > Telmatherina > Telmatherina bonti. Next base: position 36,776,184 of record NC_136611.1, read on the forward strand.
CCAGTCAGTATCCAGTAAGTACCCAGTCAGTATCCAGTAAGTACCCAGTCAGTATCCAGTAAGTACCCAGTCAGCAACCAGTCAGTATCCAGTCAGTACCCAGTCAGCATCCAGTCAGTACCGAGTCAGCATCCAGTAAGTACACAGTCAGTACCCAGTCAGTACCCAGTCAGTATCCAGTAAGTACCCAGTCAGTACCCAGTCAGTACCCAGTCAGTATCCAGTAAGTACCCAGTCAGTACCCAGTCAGTATCCAGTAAGTACCCAGTCAGTACCCAGTCAGTACCCAGTCAGTATCCAGTAAGTACCCAGTCAGTACCCAGTCAGTACCAGTCAGCAACCAGTCAGTATCCAGTAAGTATCCAGTCAGTATCCAGTCAGCATCCAGTCAGTACCCAGTCAGTATCCAGTCAGTATCCAGTAAGTACCCAGTCAGTACCCAGTCAGTACCCAGTCAGCAACCAGTCAGTATCCAGTAAGTACCCAGTCAGTATACAGTAAGTACCCAGTCAGTATCCAGTCAGTATCCAGTAAGTACCCAGTCAGTATCCACTCAGCATCCAGTCAGTACCCAGTCAGTACCCCGTCAGTATCCAGTCAGTAACCAGTCAGTACCCAGTCAGTATACAGTAAGTACCCAGTCAGTATCCAGTCAGTATCCAGTAAGTACCCAGTCAGTATCCACTCAGCATCCAGTCAGTACCCAGTCAGTACCCAGTCAGTGTCCAGTATGTACCCAGAAAGTATCCAGTCAGTATCCAGTCAGTACCCAGTCAGTATCCAGTAAGTATCCAGTCAGTATCCAGTAAGTACCCAGTCAGTATCCAGTCAGTATCCAGTCAGCATCCAGTCAGAACCCGGTCAGTACCCATTCAGTACCAAGTCAGCAACCAGTCAGTAACCAGTAAGTATCCAGTCAGTATCCAGTCAGCATCCAGTCAGTATCCAGTAAGTACCCAGTCAGTATCCAGTCAGTATCCAGTCAGTATCCAGTCAGCATCCAGTAAGTACCCAGTCAGTATCCAGTAAGTACCCAGTCAGTATGCAGTCAGTATCCAGTCAGTACCCAGTCAGTATCCAGTCAGAAACCAGTCAGTATCCAGTCAGAAACCAGTCAGTATCCAGTCAGTTTCCAGTCAGTACCCAGTCAGTTTCCAGTCAGTATCCCGTCACCATCCAGTCAGTAACCAGTCAGTATCCTGTCAGAATCCAGTCAGTATCCAGTCAGTATCCAGTCAGTACCCAGTCAGCATCCAGTAAGTACCCAGTCAGTATCCAGTCAGTACCCAGTCAGCATCCAGTAAGTATCCAGTAAGTACCCAGTCAGGATCCAGTCTGTATCCAGTAAGTACCCAGTAAGTATCCAGTAAGTACCCAGTCAGGATCCAGTCAGTATCCAGTCCGTATCCAGTAAGTTTCCAGTCAGTATCCAGTCAGTATCCAGTCAGTATCCAGTCAGCATCCAGTCAGTATCCAGTAAGTACCCAGTCAGTATCCAGTAAGTACCCAGTCAGCATCCAGTAAGTACCCAGTCAGTATCCAGTCAGTATCCAGTCAGTACCCAGTCAGTACCCAGTCAGTATCCAGTAAGTATCCAGTCAGTATCCAGTTAGTACCCAGTCAGTATCCAGTAAGTACCCAGTCAGTATCCAATCAGTATCCAGTCAGCATCCAGTCAGAACCCGGTCAGTACCCAGTCAGTACCCAGTCAGCAACCAGTCAGTATCCAGTAAGTATCCAATCAGTACCCAGTCAGCATCCAGTCAGTATCCAGTCAGTACCCAGTCAGTATCCAGTCATTATCCAGTCAGTATCCAGTCAGCATCCAGTAAGTACCCAGTCAGTATCCAGTAAGTACCCAGTCAGCAACCAGTCAGTATCCAGTAAGTACCCGTTCATTATCCAGTAAGTACCCAGTCAGTATCCAGTCAGTATCCAGTCAGTTTCCAGTCAGTATCCAGTCAGAACCCGGTCAGTACCCAGTCAGTATCCAGTAAGTACCCAGTCAGCAACCAGTCAGTATCCAGTAAGTATCCAGTCAGTATCCAGTCAGCATCCAGTCAGTATCCACTCAGTACCCAGTCAGTACCCAGTCAGTATCCAGTAAGTACCTAGTCAGTGCCCAGTCAGCAACCAGTCAGTATCCAGTAAGTATCCAGTCAGTATCCAGTCAGCATCCAGTCAGTATCCAGTCAGTACCCAGTCAGTATCCAGTAAGTACCCAGTCAGGATCCAGTCAGTATCCAGTAAGTACCCAGTCATTATCCACTCAGCATCCAGTCAGTACCCAGTCAGTACCCAGTCAGTATCCAGTCAGTACCCAGAAAGTACCCAGTCAGTACCCAGTCAGTATCCAGTCAGTATCCAGTCAGTATCCAGTCAGTATCCAGTCAGTACCCAGTCAGTATCCAGTCAGTATCCAGTCAGTATCCAGTAAGTACCCAGTCAGTATCCAGTCAGTATCCAGTAAGTACCCAGTGAGTATCCAGTCAGTATCCAGTCAGTACCCAGTCAGTATCCAGTCAGTACCCAGTCAGTATCCAGTCAGTATCCAGTCAGTATCCAGTAAGTACCCAGTCAGTATCCAGTCAGTATCCAGTCAGTATCCAGTAAGTACCCAGTCAGTATCCAGTAAGTACCCAGTCAGTATCCAGTAAGTACCCAGTCAGCAACCAGTCAGTATCCAGTCAGTACCCAGTCAGCATCCAGTCAGTACCGAGTCAGCATCCAGTAAGTACACAGTCATTACCCAGTCAGTACCCAGTCAGTATCCAGTAAGTACCCAGTCAGTACACAGTCAGTATCCAGTAAGTACCCAGTCAGTACCCAGTCAGTATCCAGTAAGTACCCAGTCAGTACCCAGTCAGTACCCAGTCAGCAACCAGTCAGTATCCAGTAAGTATCCAGTCAGTATCCAGTCAGCATCCAGTCAGTACCCAGTCAGTATCCAGTCAGTATCCAGTAAGTACCCAGTCAGTATACAGTAAGTACCCAGTCAGTATCCAGTCAGTATCCAGTAAGTACCCAGTCAGTGTCCACTCAGCATCCAGTCAGTACCCAGTCAGTACCCAGTCAGTATCCAGTATGTACCCAGACAGTATCCAGTCAGTATCCAGTCAGTACCCAGTCAGTACCCAGTCAGTATCCAGTAAGTATCCAGTCAGTATCCAGTAAGTATCCAGTCAGTTTCCAGTCAGTACCCAGTCAGTATCCAGTCAGTATCCCGTCAGCATCCAGTCAGTAACCAGTCAGTATCCAGTCAGAATCCAGTCAGTATCCAGTCAGTATCCAGTCAGTACCCAGTCAGCATCCAGTAAGTACCCAGTCAGTATCCAGTCAGTACCCAGTCAGCATCCAGTAAGTATCCAGTAAGTACCCAGTCAGGATCCAGTCTGTATCCAGTAAGTACCCAGTAAGTATCCAGTAAGTACCCAGTCAGGATCCAGTCAGTATCCAGTCCGTATCCAGTAAGTTTCCAGTCAGTATCCAGTCAGTATCCAGTCAGTTTCCAGTCAGCATCCAGTCAGTATCCAGTAAGTACCCAGTCAGTATCCAGTAAGTACCCAGTCAGCATCCAGTAAGTACCCAGTCAGTATCCAGTCAGTATCCAGTCAGTACCCAGTCAGTATCCAGTAAGTACCCAGTCAGTATCCAGTAAGTACCCAGTCAGTATCCAGTCAGTATCCAGTCAGCATCCAGTCAGAACCCGGTCAGTACCCAGTCAGTACCAAGTCAGCAACCAGTCAGTAACCAGTAAGTATCCAGTCAGTATCCAGTCAGCATCCAGTCAGTATCCAGTAAGTCCCCAGTCAGTATCCAGTCAGTATCCAGTCAGCATCCAGTCAGCATCCAGTAAGTACCCAGTTAGTACCCAGTCAGTACCCAGTCAGTATCCAGTAAGTACCCAGTCAGTATCCAGTCAGTATCCAGTCAGCATCCAGTCAGAACCCGGTCAGTACCCAGTCAGTACCCAGTCAGCAACCAGTCAGTATCCAGTAAGTATCCAGTCAGTACCCAGTCAGCATCCAGTCAGTATCCAGTCAGTACCCAGTCAGTATCCAGTCATTATCCAGTCAGTATCCAGTCAGCATCCAGTAAGTACCCAGTCAGTATCCAGTAAGTACCCAGTCAGCAACCAGTCAGTATCCAGTCAGTACCCACTCATTATCCAGTAAGTACCCAGTCAGTATCCAGTCAGTATCCAGTCAGTTTCCAGTCAGTATCCAGTCAGAACCCGGTCAGTACCCAGTCAGTATCCAGTAAGTACCCAGTCAGCAACCAGTCAGTATCCAGTAAGTATCCAGTCAGTATCCAGTCAGCATCCAGTCAGTATCCAGTCAGTACCCTGTCAGTACCCAGTCAGTATCCAGTAAGTACCCAGTCAGTACCCAGTCAGTATCCAGTCAGTATCCAGTCAGTACCCAGTCAGTATCCAGTCAGTATCCAGTAAGTACCCAGTCAGTATCCAGTCAGTATCCAGTAAGTACCCAGTGAGTATCCAGTCAGTATCCAGTCAGTACCCAGTCAGTATCCAGTCAGTACCCAGTCAGTACCCAGTCAGTATCCAGTCAGTATCCAGTCAGTATCCAGTAAGTACCCAGTCAGTACCCAGTCAGTATCCAGTCAGTATCCAGTAAGTACCCAGTCAGTATCCAGTCAGTATCCAGTCAGTATCCAGTAAGTACCCAGTCAGTATCCAGTAAGTACCCAGTCAGCAACCAGTCAGTATCCAGTCAGTACCCAGTCAGCATCCAGTCAGTACCGAGTCAGCATCCAGTAAGTACACAGTCAGTACCCAGTCAGTACCCAGTCAGTATCCAGTAAGTACCCAGTCAGTACCCAGTCAGTATCCATTAAGTACCCAGTCAGTACCCAGTCAGTATCCAGTAAGTACCCAGTCAGTATACAGTAAGTACCCAGTCAGTATCCAGTCAGTATCCAGTAAGTACCCAGTCAGTATCCACTCAGCATCCAGTCAGTACCCAGTCAGTACCCAGTCAGTATCCAGTATGTACCCAGATAGTATCCAGTCAGTATCCAGTCAGTACCCAGTCAGTACCCAGTCAGTATCCAGTAAGTATCCAGTCAGTATCCAGTAAGTACCCAGTCAGTATCCAGTCAGTATCCAGTCAGCATCCAGTCAGAACCCGGTCAGTACCCAGTCAGTACCAAGTCAGCAACCAGTCAGTAACCAGTAAGGATCCAGTCAGTATCCAGTCAGCATCCAGTCAGTGTCCAGTAAGTACCCAGTCAGTATCCAGTCAGTATCCAGTCAGTATCCAGTCAGCATCCAGTAAGTACCCAGTCAGTATCCAGTAAGTACCCAGTCAGTATGCAGTCAGTATCCAGTCAGTACCCAGTCAGTATCCAGTCAGAAACCAGTCAGTATCCAGTCAGAAACCAGTCAGTATCCAGTCAGTTTCCAGTCAGTACCCAGTCAGTATCCAGTCAGTATCCCGTCAGCATCCAGTCAGTAACCAGTCAGTATCCAGTCAGAATCCAGTCAGTATCCAGTCAGTATCCAGTCAGTACCCAGTCAGCATCCAGTAAGTACCCAGTCAGTATCCAGTCAGTACCCAGTCAGCATCCAGTAAGTATCCAGTAAGTACCCAGTCAGGATCCAGTCTGTATCCAGTCAGTTTCCAGTCAGCATCCAGTCAGTATCCAGTAAGTACCCAGTCAGTATCCAGTAAGTACCCAGTCAGCATCCAGTAAGTACCCAGTCAGTATCCAGTCAGTATCCAGTCAGTACCCAGTCAGTATCCAGTAAGTACCCAGTCAGTATCCAGTAAGTACCCAGTCAGTATCCAGTCAGTATCCAGTCAGCATCCAGTCAGAACCCGGTCAGTACCCAGTCAGTACCAAGTCAGCAACCAGTCAGTAACCAGTAAGTATCCAGTCAGTATCCAGTCAGCATCCAGTCAGTATCCAGTAAGTCCCCAGTCAGTATCCAGTCAGTATCCAGTCAGCATCCAGTCAGCATCCAGTAAGTACCCAGTTAGTACCCAGTCAGTACCCAGTCAGTATCCAGTAAGTACCCAGTCAGTATCCAGTCAGTATCCAGTCAGCATCCAGTCAGAACCCGGTCAGTACCCAGTCAGTACCCAGTCAGCAACCAGTCAGTATCCAGTAAGTATCCAGTCAGTACCCAGTCAGCATCCAGTCAGTATCCAGTCAGTACCCAGTCAGTATCCAGTCATTATCCAGTCAGTATCCAGTCAGCATCCAGTAAGTACCCAGTCAGTATCCAGTAAGTACCCAGTCAGCAACCAGTCAGTATCCAGTAAGTACCCACTCATTATCCAGTAAGTACCCAGTCAGTATCCAGTCAGTATCCAGTCAGTTTCCAGTCAGTATCCAGTCAGAACCCGGTCAGTACCCAGTCAGTATCCAGTAAGTACCCAGTCAGCAACCAGTCAGTATCCAGTAAGTATCCAGTCAGTATCCAGTCAGCATCCAGTCAGTATCCAGTCAGTACCCTGTCAGTACCCAGTCAGTATCCAGTAAGTACCCAGTCAGTACCCAGTCAGTATCCAGTCAGTATCCAGTCAGTACCCAGTCAGTATCCAGTCAGTATCCAGTAAGTACCCAGTCAGTATCCAGTCAGTATCCAGTAAGTACCCAGTGAGTATCCAGTCAGTATCCAGTCAGTACCCAGTCAGTATCCAGTCAGTACCCAGTCAGTACCCAGTCAGTATCCAGTCAGTATCCAGTCAGTATCCAGTAAGTACCCAGTCAGTACCCAGTCAGTATCCAGTCAGTATCCAGTAAGTACCCAGTCAGTATCCAGTCAGTATCCAGTCAGTATCCAGTAAGTACCCAGTCAGTATCCAGTAAGTACCCAGTCAGCAACCAGTCAGTATCCAGTCAGTACCCAGTCAGCATCCAGTCAGTACCGAGTCAGCATCCAGTAAGTACACAGTCAGTACCCAGTCAGTACCCAGTCAGTATCCAGTAAGTACCCAGTCAGTACCCAGTCAGTATCCATTAAGTACCCAGTCAGTACCCAGTCAGTATCCAGTAAGTACCCAGTCAGTATACAGTAAGTACCCAGTCAGTATCCAGTCAGTATCCAGTAAGTACCCAGTCAGTATCCACTCAGCATCCAGTCAGTACCCAGTCAGTACCCAGTCAGTATCCAGTATGTACCCAGATAGTATCCAGTCAGTATCCAGTCAGTACCCAGTCAGTACCCAGTCAGTATCCAGTAAGTATCCAGTCAGTATCCAGTAAGTACCCAGTCAGTATCCAGTCAGTATCCAGTCAGCATCCAGTCAGAACCCGGTCAGTACCCAGTCAGTACCAAGTCAGCAACCAGTCAGTAACCAGTAAGGATCCAGTCAGTATCCAGTCAGCATCCAGTCAGTGTCCAGTAAGTACCCAGTCAGTATCCAGTCAGTATCCAGTCAGTATCCAGTCAGCATCCAGTAAGTACCCAGTCAGTATCCAGTAAGTACCCAGTCAGTATGCAGTCAGTATCCAGTCAGTACCCAGTCAGTATCCAGTCAGAAACCAGTCAGTATCCAGTCAGAAACCAGTCAGTATCCAGTCAGTTTCCAGTCAGTACCCAGTCAGTATCCAGTCAGTATCCCGTCAGCATCCAGTCAGTAACCAGTCAGTATCCAGTCAGAATCCAGTCAGTATCCAGTCAGTATCCAGTCAGTACCCAGTCAGCATCCAGTAAGTACCCAGTCAGTATCCAGTCAGTACCCAGTCAGCATCCAGTAAGTATCCAGTAAGTACCCAGTCAGGATCCAGTCTGTATCCAGTAAGTACCCAGTAAGTATCCAGTAAGTACCCAGTCAGGATCCAGTCAGTATCCAGTCCGTATCCAGTAAGTTTCCAGTCAGTATAAAGTCAGTATCCAGTCAGTTTCCAGTCAGCATCCAGTCAGTATCCAGTAAGTACCCAGTCAGTATCCAGTAAGTACCCAGTCAGCATCCAGTAAGTACCCAGTCAGTATCCAGTCAGTATCCAGTCAGTACCCAGTCAGTATCCAGTAAGTACCCAGTCAGTATCCAGTAAGTACCCAGTCAGTATCCCCTCAGTATCCAGTCAGCATCCAGTCAGAACCCGGTCAGTACCCAGTCAGTACCCAGTCAGCAACCAGTCAGTATCCAGTAAGTATCCAGTCAGTACCCAGTCAGCATCCAGTCAGTATCCAGTCAGTACCCAGTCAGTATCCAGTCAGTATCCAGTCAGTATCCAGTCAGCATCCAGTAAGTACCCAGTCAGTATCCAGTCAGTATCCAGTAAGTACCCAGTGAGTATCCAGTCAGTATCCAGTCAGTACCCAGTCAGTATCCAGTCAGCATCAAGTAAGTATCCAGTCAGTATCCAGTCAGTATCCAGTAAGTACCCAGTGAGTATCCAGTCAGTATCCAGTCAGTACCCAGTCAGTATCCAGTCAGTACCCAGTCAGTACCCAGTCAGTATCCAGTCAGTATCCAGTCAGTATCCAGTAAGTACCCAGTCAGTATCCAGTCAGTATCCAGTCAGTATCCAGTAAGTACCCAGTCAGTATCCAGTAAGTACTCAGTCAGTATCCAGTAAGTACCCAGTCAGCAACCAGTCAGTATCCAGTCAGTACCCAGTCAGCATCCAGTCAGTACCGAGTCAGAATCCAGTAAGTACACAGTCAGTACCCAGTCAGTACCCAGTCAGTATCCAGTAAGTACCCAGTCAGTACCCAGTCAGTACCCAGTCAGTATCCAGTAAGTACCCACTCAGTACCCAGTCAGTATCCAGTAAGTACCCAGTCAGTACCCAGTCAGTACCCAGTCAGCAACCAGTCAGTATCCAGTAAGTATCCAGTCAGTATCCAGTCAGTATCCAGTCAATACCCAGTCAGTACCCAGTCAGTATCCAGTAAGTACCCAGTCAGTATACAGTAAGTACCCAGTCAGTATCCAGTCAGTATCCAGTATGTACCCAGTCAGTATCCACTCAGCATCCAGTCAGTACCCAGTCAGTACCCAGTCAGTATCCAGTATGTACCCAGACAGTATCCAGTCAGTATCCAGTCAGTACCCAGTCAGTATCCAGTCAGTATCCAGTCAGTATCCAGTCAGCATCCAGTAAGTACCCAGTCAGTACCCAGTCAGTACCCAGTCAGTATCCAGTAAGTACCCAGTCAGTATCCAGTCAGTATCCAGTCAGAATCCAGTCAGAACCCGGTCAGTACCCAGTCAGTACCCAGTAAGTAACCAGTCAGTATCCAGTAAGTATCCAGTCAGTACCCAGTCAGCATCCAGTCAGTATCCAGTCAGTACCCAGTCAGTATCCAGTCATTATCCAGTCAGTATCCAGTCAGCATCCAGTCAGTACCCAGTCAGTATCCAGTCAGTACCCAGTCAGCAACCAGTCAGTATCCAGTAAGTACCCACTCATTATCCAGTAAGTACCCAGTCAGTATCCAGTCAGTATCCAGTCAGTTTCCAGTCAGTATCCAGTCAGAACCCGGTCAGTACCCAGTCAGTATCCAGTAAGTACCCAGTCAGCAACCAGTCAGTATCCAGTAAGTATCCAGTCAGTATCCAGTCAGCATCCAGGCAGTATCCAGTCAGTACCCAGTCAGTACCCAGTCAGTATCCAGTAAGTACCTAGTCAGTGCCCAGTCAGCAACCAGTCAGTATCCAGTAAGTATCCAGTCAGTATCCAGTCAGCATCCAGTCAGTATCCAGTCAGTACCCAGTCAGTATCCAGTAAGTACCCAGTCAGTATCCAGTCAGTATCCAGTCAGTATCCAGTCAGTATCCAGTAAGTACCCAGTCAGTATCCAGTCAGTATCCAGTCCGTATCCAGTAAGTTTCCAGTCAGTATCCAGTCAGTATCCAGTCAGTTTCCAGTCAGCATCCAGTCAGTATCCAGTAAGTACCCAGTCAGTATCCAGTAAGTACCCAGTCAGCATCCAGTAAGTACCCAGTCAGTATCCAGTCAGTATCCAGTCAGTACCCAGTCAGTATCCAGTAAGTACCCAGTCAGTATCCAGTAAGTACCCAGTCAGTATCCCCTCAGTATCCAGTCAGCATCCAGTCAGAACCCGGTCAGTACCCAGTCAGTACCCAGTCAGCAACCAGTCAGTATCCAGTAAGTATCCAGTCAGTACCCAGTCAGCATCCAGTCAGTATCCAGTCAGTACCCAGTCAGTATCCAGTCAGTATCCAGTCAGTATCCAGTCAGCATCCAGTAAGTACCCAGTCAGTATCCAGTCAGTATCCAGTAAGTACCCAGTGAGTATCCAGTCAGTATCCAGTCAGTACCCAGTCAGTATCCAGTCAGCATCAAGTAAGTATCCAGTCAGTATCCAGTCAGTATCCAGTAAGTACCCAGTGAGTATCCAGTCAGTATCCAGTCAGTACCCAGTCAGTATCCAGTCAGTACCCAGTCAGTACCCAGTCAGTATCCAGTCAGTATCCAGTCAGTATCCAGTAAGTACCCAGTCAGTATCCAGTCAGTATCCAGTCAGTATACAGTAAGTACCCAGTCAGTATCCAGTAAGTACTCAGTCAGTATCCAGTAAGTACCCAGTAAGCAACCAGTCAGTATCCAGTCAGTACCCAGTCAGCATCCAGTCAGTACCGAGTCAGAATCCAGTAAGTACACAGTCAGTACCCAGTCAGTACCCAGTCAGTATCCAGTAAGTACCCAGTCAGTACCCAGTCAGTATCCAGTAAGTACCCAGTCAGTACCCAGTCAGTACCCAGTCAGCAACCAGTCAGTATCCAGTAAGTATCCAGTCAGTATCCAGTCAGTATCCAGTCAATACCCAGTCAGTACCCAGTCAGTATCCAGTAAGTACCCAGTCAGTATACAGTAAGTACCCAGTCAGTATCCAGTCAGTATCCAGTATGTACCCAGTCAGTATCCACTCAGCATCCAGTCAGTACCCAGTCAGTATCCAGTCAGTATCCAGTATGTACCCAGACAGTATCCAGTCAGTATCCAGTCAGTACCCAGTCAGTATCCAGTCAGTATCCAGTCAGTATCCAGTCAGCATCCAGTAAGTACCCAGTCAGTACCCAGTCAGTACCCAGTCAGTATCCAGTAAGTACCCAGTCAGTATCCAGTCAGTATCCAGTCAGCATCCAGTCAGAACCCGGTCAGTACCCAGTCAGTACCCAGTAAGCAACCAGTCAGTATCCAGTAAGTATCCAGTCAGTACCCAGTCAGCATCCAGTCAGTATCCAGTCAGTACCCAGTCAGTATCCAGTCATTATCCAGTCAGTATCCAGTCAGCATCCAGTCAGTACCCAGTCAGTATATAGTCAGTACCCAGTCAGCACCCAGTCAGTATCCAGTAAGTACCCACTCATTATCCAGTAAGTACCCAGTCAGTATCCAGTCAGTATCCAGTCAGTTTCCAGTCAGTATCCAGTCAGAACCCGGTCAGTACCCAGTCAGTATCCAGTAAGTACCCAGTCAGCAACCAGTCAGTATCCAGTAAGTATCCAGTCAGTATCCAGTCAGCATCCAGGCAGTATCCAGTCAGTACCCAGTCAGTACCCAGTCAGTATCCAGTAAGTACCTAGTCAGTGCCCAGTCAGCAACCAGTCAGTATCCAGTAAGTATCCAGTCAGTATCCAGTCAGCATCCAGTCAGTATCCAGTAAGTACCCAGTCAGTATCCAGTCAGTATCCAGTAAGTACCCAGTCAGTATCCACTCAGCATCCAGTCAGTACCCAGTCAGTACCCAGTCAGTATCCAGTCAGTACCCAGTCAGTATCCAGTCAGTACCCAGCAAGTACCCAGTCAGTACCCAGTCAGTATCCAGTCAGTATCCAGTCAGTTTCCAGTCAGTATCCAGTCAGTACCCAGTCAGTATCCAGTCAGTATCCAGTCAGTATCCAGTAAGTACCCAGTCAGTATCCAGTCAGTATCCAGTAAGTACCCAGTGAGTATCCAGTCAGTATCCAGTCAGTACCCAGTCAGTATCCAGTCAGTATCCAGTCAGTATCCAGTAAGTACCCAGTCAGTATCCAGTCAGTATCCAGTAAGTACCCAGTGAGTATCCAGTCAGTATCCAGTCAGTACCCAGTCAGTATCCAGTCAGTATCCAGTAAGTACCCAGTCAGTATCCAGTCAGTATCCAGTCTGTATCCAGTAAGTACCCAGTCAGTATCCAGTCAGTATCCAGTCAGTATCCAGTAAGTACCCAGTCAGTATCCAGTAAGTACCCAGTCAGTACCCAGTCAGCAACCAGTCAGTATCCAGTAAGTATCCAGTCAGTATCCAGTCAGTATCCAGTAAGTACCCAGTGAGTATCCAGTCAGTATCCAGTCAGTACCCAGTCAGTATCCAGTCAGTATCCAGTCAGTTTCCAGTCAGTATCCAGTCAGAACCCGGTCAGTACCCAGTCAGTATCCAGTAAGTACGCAGTCAGCAACCAGTCAGTATCCAGTAAGTATCCAGTCAGTATCCAGTCAGCATCAAGTCAGTATCCAGTCAGTACCCAGTCAGTACCCAGTCAGTATCCAGTAAGTACCCAGTCAGTACCCAGTCAGCAACCAGTCAGTATCCAGTAAGTATCCAGTCAGTATCCAGTCAGCATCCAGTCAGTATCCAGTCAGTACCCAGTCAGTATCCAGTAAGTACCCAGTCAGTATCCAGTCAGTATCCAGTAAGTACCCAGTCAGTATCCACTCAGCATCCAGTCAGTACCCAGTCAGTACCCCGTCAGTATCCAGTCAGTAACCAGTCAGTATCCAGTCAGTATCCGGTAAGTACCCAGTCAGTACCCAGTCAGTATCCAGTAAGTATCCAGTCAGCATCCAGTCAGTGTCCAGTCAGTATCCAGTCAGTATCCAGTCAGTACCCAGTCAGTACCCAGTCAGTACCCAGTCATCAACCAGTCAGTAACCAGTAAGTATCCAGTCAGTATCCAGTCACATCCAGTCAGTATCCAGTCAGTACCCAGTCATAATCCAGTAAGTACCCAGTCAGTACCCAGTCAGCAAACAGTCAGTATCCAGTAAGTATCCAGTCAGTATCCAGTCAGCATCCAGTCAGTATCAAGTCAGTACCCAGTCAGTATCCAGTAAGTACCCAGTCAGTATCCAGTCAGTATCCAGTCAGTATACAGTCAGCATCCAGTAAGTACCCAGTCAGTATCCAGGAAGTACGCAGTCAGCAACCAGTCAGTATCCAGTAAGTACCCACTCAGTATCCAGTTAGTACCCAGTCATTATCCAGTCAGTATCCAGTCAGTATCCAGTCAGCATCCAGTAAGTACCCAGTCAGCATCCAGTTAGAACCCGGTCAGTACCCAGTCAGTATCCAGTAAGTACCCAGTCAGTACCCAGTCAGTATCCAGTAAGTACCCAGTCAGTACCCAGTCAGTACCCAGTCAGCAACCAGTCAGTATCCAGTAAGTATCCAGTAAGTATCCAGTCAGGATCCAGTCAGTATCCAGTCAGTACCCAGTCAGTATCCAGTCAGTATCCAGTAAGTACCCAATCAGTATCAGGTCAGTACCCAGTCAGTATCCAGTCAGTACCCAGTCAGTACCCAGTCAGTACCCAGTCAGCAACTAGTCAGTAACCAGTAAGTATCCAGTCAGTATCCAGTCAGTATCCAGTCAGTATCCAGTCAGTACCCAGTCAGTATCCAGTCATTATCCAGTCAGTATCCAGTCAGCATCCAGTAAGTACCCAGTCAGTATCCAGTAAGTACCCACTCAGTATCCAGTAAGTACCCAGTCAGTATCCAGTCAGTATCCAGTCAGTTTCCAGTCAGTATCCAGTCAGAACCCGGTCAGTACCCAGTCAGTATCCAGTAAGTACCCAGTCAGCAACCAGTCAGTATCCAGTAAGTATCCAGTCAGTATCCAGTCAGCATCAAGTCAGTATCCAGTCAGTACCCAGTCAGTATCCAGTAAGTACCCAGTCAGTCCCCAGTCAGCAACCAGTCAGTATCCAGTAAGTATCCAGTCAGTATCCAGTCAGCATCCAGTCAGTATCCAGTCAGTACCCAGTCAGTATCCAGTAAGTACCCAGTCAGTATCCAGTCAGTATCCAGTAAGTACCCAGTCAGTATCCACTCAGCATCCAGTCAGTACCCAGTCAGTACCCCGTCAGTATCCAGTCAGTAACCAGTCAGTATCCAGTCAGTATCCAGTAAGTACCCAGTCAGTACCCAGTCAGTATCCAGTAAGTATCCAGTCAGCATCCAGTCAGTATCCAGTCAGTATCCAGTCAGTATCCAGTAAGTACCCAGTCAGTATCCAGTCAGTATCCAGTCAGTATCCAGTCTGTATCCAGTAAGTACCCAGTCAGTATCCACTCAGCATCCAGTCAGTACCCAGTCAGTACCCAGTCAGTATCCAGTCAGTATCCAGTCAGTATCCAGTCAGCATCCAGTAAGTACCCAGTCAGCATCCAGTCAGAACCCGGTCAGTACCCAGTCAGTATCCAGTCAGAACCCGGTCAGTACCCAGTCAGTATCCAGTAAGTACGCAGTCAGCAACCAGTCAGTATCCAGTAAGTATCCAGTCAGTATCCAGTCAGCATCAAGTCAGTATCCAGTCAGTACCCAGTCAGTACCCAGTCAGTATCCAGTAAGTACCCAGTCAGTACCCAGTCAGTATCCAGTAAGTACCCAGTCAGCAACCAGTCAGTATCCAGTAAGTATCCAGTCAGTATCAGTCAGCATCCAGGCAGTATCCAGTCAGTACCCAGTCAGTACCCAGTCAGTATCCAGTAAGTACCTAGTCAGTGCCCAGTCAGCAACCAGTCAGTATCCAGTAAGTATCCAGTCAGTATCCAGTCAGCATCCAGTCAGTATCCAGTAAGTACCCAGTCAGTATCCAGTCAGTATCCAGTAAGTACCCAGTCAGTATCCACTCAGCATCCAGTCAGTACCCAGTCAGTACCCAGTCAGTATCCAGTCAGTACCCAGTCAGTATCCAGTCAGTACCCAGCAAGTACCCAGTCAGTACCCAGTCAGTATCCAGTCAGTATCCAGTCAGTTTCCAGTCAGTATCCAGTCAGTACCCAGTCAGTATCCAGTCAGTATCCAGTCAGTATCCAGTAAGTACCCAGTCAGTATCCAGTCAGTATCCAGTAAGTACCCAGTGAGTATCCAGTCAGTATCCAGTCAGTACCCAGTCAGTATCCAGTCAGTACCCAGTCAGTACCCAGTCAGTACCCAGTCAGTACCCAGTCAGTATCCAGTCAGTATCCAGTAAGTACCCAGTCAGTATCCAGTCAGTATCCAGTCTGTATCCAGTAAGTACCCAGTCAGTATCCAGTCAGTATCCAGTCAGTATCCAGTAAGTACCCAGTCAGTATCCAGTAAGTACCCAGTCAGTACCCAGTCAGCAACCAGTCAGTATCCAGTAAGTATCCAGTCAGTATCCAGTCAGTATCCAGTAAGTACCCAGTGAGTATCCAGTCAGTATCCAGTCAGTACCCAGTCAGTATCCAGTCAGTATCCAGTCAGTTTCCAGTCAGTATCCAGTCAGAACCCGGTCAGTACCCAGTCAGTATCCAGTAAGTACGCAGTCAGCAACCAGTCAGTATCCAGTAAGTATCCAGTCAGTATCCAGTCAGCATCAAGTCAGTATCCAGTCAGTACCCAGTCAGTACCCAGTCAGTATCCAGTAAGTACCCAGTCAGTACCCAGTCAGCAACCAGTCAGTATCCAGTAAGTATCCAGTCAGTATCCAGTCAGCATCCAGTCAGTATCCAGTCAGTACCCAGTCAGTATCCAGTAAGTACCCAGTCAGTATCCAGTCAGTATCCAGTAAGTACCCAGTCAGTATCCACTCAGCATCCAGTCAGTACCCAGTCAGTACCCCGTCAGTATCCAGTCAGTAACCAGTCAGTATCCAGTCAGTATCCGGTAAGTACCCAGTCAGTACCCAGTCAGTATCCAGTAAGTATCCAGTCAGCATCCAGTCAGTGTCCAGTCAGTATCCAGTCAGTATCCAGTCAGTACCCAGTCAGTACCCAGTCAGTACCCAGTCATCAACCAGTCAGTAACCAGTAAGTATCCAGTCAGTATCCAGTCACATCCAGTCAGTATCCAGTCAGTACCCAGTCATAATCCAGTAAGTACCCAGTCAGTACCCAGTCAGCAAACAGTCAGTATCCAGTAAGTATCCAGTCAGTATCCAGTCAGCATCCAGTCAGTATCAAGTCAGTACCCAGTCAGTATCCAGTAAGTACCCAGTCAGTATCCAGTCAGTATCCAGTCAGTATACAGTCAGCATCCAGTAAGTACCCAGTCAGTATCCAGGACGTACGCAGTCAGCAACCAGTCAGTATCCAGTAAGTACCCACTCAGTATCCAGTTAGTACCCAGTCATTATCCAGTCAGTATCCAGTCAGTATCCAGTCAGCATCCAGTAAGTACCCAGTCAGCATCCAGTTAGAACCCGGTCAGTACCCAGTCAGTATCCAGTAAGTACCCAGTCAGTACCCAGTCAGTATCCAGTAAGTACCCAGTCAGTACCCAGTCAGTACCCAGTCAGCAACCAGTCAGTATCCAGTAAGTATCCAGTAAGTATCCAGTCAGGATCCAGTCAGTATCCAGTCAGTACCCAGTCAGTATCCAGTCAGTATCCAGTAAGTACCCAATCAGTATCAGGTCAGTACCCAGTCAGTATCCAGTCAGTACCCAGTCAGTACCCAGTCAGTACCCAGTCAGCAACTAGTCAGTAACCAGTAAGTATCCAGTCAGTATCCAGTCAGTATCCAGTCAGTATCCAGTCAGTACCCAGTCAGTATCCAGTCATTATCCAGTCAGTATCCAGTCAGCATCCAGTAAGTACCCAGTCAGTATCCAGTAAGTACCCACTCAGTATCCAGTAAGTACCCAGTCAGTATCCAGTCAGTATCCAGTCAGTTTCCAGTCAGTATCCAGTCAGAACCCGGTCAGTACCCAGTCAGTATCCAGTAAGTACCCAGTCAGCAACCAGTCAGTATCCAGTAAGTATCCAGTCAGTATCCAGTCAGCATCAAGTCAGTATCCAGTCAGTACCCAGTCAGTATCCAGTAAGTACCCAGTCAGTCCCCAGTCAGCAACCAGTCAGTATCCAGTAAGTATCCAGTCAGTATCCAGTCAGCATCCAGTCAGTATCCAGTCAGTACCCAGTCAGTATCCAGTAAGTACCCAGTCAGTATCCAGTCAGTATCCAGTAAGTACCCAGTCAGTATCCACTCAGCATCCAGTCAGTACCCAGTCAGTACCCCGTCAGTATCCAGTCAGTAACCAGTCAGTATCCAGTCAGTATCCAGTAAGTACCCAGTCAGTACCCAGTCAGTATCCAGTAAGTATCCAGTCAGCATCCAGTCAGTATCCAGTCAGTATCCAGTCAGTATCCAGTAAGTACCCAGTCAGTATCCAGTCAGTATCCAGTCAGTATCCAGTCTGTATCCAGTAAGTACCCAGTCAGTATCCACTCAGCATCCAGTCAGTACCCAGTCAGTACCCAGTCAGTATCCAGTCAGTATCCAGTCAGTATCCAGTCAGCATCCAGTAAGTACCCAGTCAGCATCCAGTCAGAACCCGGTCAGTACCCAGTCAGTATCCAGTAAGTACCCAGTCAGTATCCAGTCAGTACCCAGTCAGTTTCCAGTAAGTACCCAGTCAGTACCCAGTCATAAACCAGTCAGTATCCAGTAAGTATCCCGTCAGGATCCAGTCAGTATCCAGTCAGCATCCAGTAAGTACCCAGTCAGCATCCAGTCAGAACCCGGTCAGTACCCAGTCAGTATCCAGTAATTACCCAGTCAGTATCCAGTCAGTACCCAGTCAGTTTCCAGTAAGTACCCAGTCAGTACCCAGTCAGTACCCAGTCAGTACCCAGTAAGAAACCAGTCAGTATGCAGTAAGTATCCCGTCAGGATCCAGTCAGTATCCAGTCAGCATCCAGTAAGTACCCAGTCAGTATCCAGTAAGTACCCAGTCAGTATCCAGTCAGTACCCAGTCAGTATCCAGAAAGTACCCAGTCAGTACCCAGTCAGTACCCAGTCAGCAACCAGTCAGTAACCAGTAAGTATCCAGTCAGTATCCAGTCAGCATCCAGTCAGTATCCAGTCAGTACCCAGTCAGTATACAGTCAGTATCCAGTCAGTATCCAGTAAGTACCCAGTCAGTATCCAGTCAGTACCCAGTCAGCAACCAGTCAGTATCCAGTAAGTACCCACTCAGTATCCAGTCAGTATCCAGTCAGTATCCAGTCAGCATCCAGTAAGTACCCAGTCAGTATCCAGTAAGTACCCAGTCAGCAACCAGTCAGTATCCAGTAAGTATCCAGTCAGTATCCAGTCAGCATCCAGTCAGTATCCAGTCAGTATCCAGTCAGTACCCAGTCAGTATCCAGTAAGTACCCAGTCAGTACCCAGTCAGTACCCAGTCAGCAACCAGTCAGTATCCAGTAAGTATCCAGTCAGTATCCAGTCAGCATCCAGTCAGTATCCAGTCAGTACCCAGTCAGTATCCACTCAGCATCCATTAAGTATCCAGTCAGTACCCAGTCAGTATCCAGTAAGTACCCAGTCAGTATCCAGTCAGCATCCAGTCAGTACCCAGTCAGTATCCAGTCAGTATCCAGTCAGTATCCAGTCAGCATCCAGTAAGTACCCAGTAAGTACCCAGTCAGTATCCAGTAAGTACCCAGTCAGCAACCAGTCAGTATCCATTAAGTACCCAGTCAGTATCCAGTCAGTACCTAGTCAGTATCCAGTCAGAAACCAGTCAGAAACCAGTCAGTATCCAGTCAGTATCCAGTCAGTATCCAGTCAGTATCCAGTCAGCATCCAGTCAGTACCCAGTCAGTACCCAGTCAGGATCCAGTAAGTACCCAGTCAGTATCCAGTCAGTATCCAGTCAGTACCCAGTCAGCATCCAGTAAGTACCCAGTCAGTATCCAGTCAGTACCCAGTCAGCATCCAGTAAGTATCCAGTAAGTACCCAGTAAGGATCCAGTCCGTATCCAGTAAGTACCCAGTAAGTATCCAGTAAGTACCCAGTCAGGATCCAGTGAGTATCCAGTCAGTATCCAGTAAGTATCCAGTCAGTATCCAGTCAGTATCCAGTCAGCATCCAGTAAGTATCCAGTAAGTACCCAGTCAGTATCCAGTAAGTACCCAGTCAGCATCCAGTCAGAAACCAGTCAGTAT
The DNA here is from genome assembly GCF_933228915.1 of Telmatherina bonti. Classification (NCBI taxonomy): domain Eukaryota; kingdom Metazoa; phylum Chordata; class Actinopteri; order Atheriniformes; family Telmatherinidae; genus Telmatherina; species Telmatherina bonti. The sequence continues at coordinate 36,795,309 of NC_136611.1, forward strand.
CCAGTCAGAAACCAGTAAGTATCTAGTCAGTATCCAGTCAGTATCCAGTCAGTATCCAGTCAGCATCCAATCAGTACCCAGTCAGTACCCAGTCAGGATCCAGACAGTATCCAGTCAGTATCCAGTGAGTACCCAGTCAGCATCCAGTCAGAACCCGGTCAGTACCCAGTCAGTACCCAGTCAGCAACCAGTCAGTAACCAGTAAGTATCCAGACAGTATCCAGTCAGCATCCAGTCAGTATCCAGTCAGTACCCAGTCAGTATCCAGTCAGTATCCAGTCAGTATCCAGTCAGAATCCAGTAAGTACCCAGTCAGTATCCAGTAAGTACCCAGTCAGCAACCAGTCAGTATCCAGTAAGTACCCACTCAGTATCCAGTCAGTACCCAGTCAGCATCCAGTCATTACCCAGTGAGTATCCAGTAAGTACCCAGTCAGTACCCAGTCAGTATCCAGTAAGTACCCAGTCAGTACCCAGTCAGTACCCAGTCAGCAACCAGTCAGTAACCAGTAAGTATCCAGTCAGTATCCAGTCACATCCAGTCAGTATCCAGTCAGTACCCAGTCAGCAACCAGTCAGTAACCAGTAAGTATCCAGTCAGTATCCAATCACATCCAGTCAGTATCCAGTCAGTACCCAGTCAGTACCCAGTCAGCAACCAGTCAGTAACCAGTAAGTATCCAGTCAGTATCCAGTCAAATCCAGTCAGTATCCAGTCAGCATCCAGTCAGAACCCGGTCAGTACCCAGTCAGTATCCAGTAAGTACCCAGTCAGTACCCAGTCAGTATCCAGTAAGTACCCAGTCAGTACCCAGTCAGTACCCAGTCAGCAACCAGTCAGCAACCAGTCAGTATCCAGTAAGTATCCAGTAAGTATCCAGTCAGGATCCAGTCAGTATCCAGTCAGCATCCAGTAAGTACCCAGTCAGTATCCAGTAAGTACCCAGTCAGTATCCAGTCAGTACCCAGTCAGTATCCAGTAAGTACCCAGTCAGTACCCAGTCAGTACCCAGTCAGCAACCAGTCAGTAATGAGTAAGTATCCAGTCATTATCCAGTCAGTATCCAGTCAGTATCCAGTAAGTACCCAGTCAGTATCCAGTAAGTACCCACTCAGTATCCAGTAAGTACCCATCAGTATCCAGTAAGTATCCAGTCAGTTTCCAGTCAGTATCCAGTCAGAACCCGGTCAGTACCCAGTCAGTATCCAGTAAGTACCCAGTCAGAAACCAGTCAGTATCCAGTAAGTATCCAGTCAGTATCCAGTCAGCATCCAGTCAGTATCCAGTCAGTACCCAGTCAGTACCCAGTCAGCAACCAGTCAGTCTCCAGTAAGTACCCACTCAATATCCAGTAAGTACCCAGTCATTATCCAGTCAGTATCCAGTCAGTATCCAGTCAGCATCCAGTCAGAACCCGGTCAGTACCCAGTCAGTATCCAGTAAGTACCCAGTCAGTACCCAGTCAGTATCCAGTAAGTACCCAGTCAGTACCCAGTCAGTACCCAGTCAGCAACCAGTCAGTATCCAGTAAGTATCCAGTAAGTATCCAGTCAGGATCCAGTCAGTATCCAGTCAGCATCCAGTAAGTACCCAGTCGGTATCCAGTAAGTACCCAGTCAGTATCCAGTCAGTACCCAGTCAGTATCCAGTAAGTACCCAGTCAGTACCCAGTCAGTACCCAGTCAGCAACCAGTCAGTAATGAGTAAGTATCCAGTCATTATCCAGTCAGTATCCAGTCAGTATCCAGTAAGTACCCAGTCAGTATCCAGTAAGTACCCACTCAGTATCCAGTAAGTACCCATCAGTATCCAGTAAGTATCCAGTCAGCATCCAGTCAGTATCCAGTCAGAACCCGGTCAGTACCCAGTCAGTATCCAGTCAGTACCCAGTCAGCAACCAGTCAGTATCCAGTAAGTATCCAGTCAGTATCCAGTCAGCATCCAGTCAGTATCCATTCAGTACCCAGTCAGTATCCAGTAAGTACCCAGTCAGTATCCAGTCAGTATCCAGTAAGTACCCAGTCAGTATCCACTCAGCATCCAGTCAGTACCCAGTCAGTACCCCGTCAGTATCCAGTCAGTACCCAGTCAGTATCCAGTCAGTATCCAGTAAGTACCCAGTCAGTACCCAGTCAGTATCCAGTAAGTATCCAGTCAGCATCCACTCAGAATCCAGTCAGTACCCATTCAGTACCCCGTCAGTATCCAGTCAGTATCCAGTCAGTATCCAGTAAGTACCCAGTCAGTACCCAGTCAGTATCCAGTAAGTATCCAGTCAGCATCCAGTCAGTATCCAGTCAGTATCCAGTCAGTATCCAGTCAGTACCCAGTCAGTATCCAGTCAGTATCCAGTCAGTACCCAGTCAGTATCCAGTCAGTGTCCAGTGAGTACCCAGTGAGTATCCAGTCAGTATCCAGTCAGTATCCAGTCAGTATCAAGTCAGTACCCAGTCAGTACCCAGTCAGTACCCAGTCAGTATCCAGTCAGTATCCACTCAGTATCCAGTAAGTACCCAGTCAGTATCCAGTCAGTAACCAGTAAGTACCCAGTCAGTATCCACTCAGCATCCAGTCAGTACCCAGTCAGTATCCAGTCAGTACCCAGTCAGTATCCAGTCAGTATCCAGTAAGTACCCAGTCAGTACCCAGTCAGTATCCAGTAAGTACCCAGTCAGTATCCAGTCAGTATCCAGTCTGTATCCAGTAAGTACCCAGTAAGTATCAAGTCAGTATCCAGTCAGTATCCAGTGAGTACCCAGTCAGTATCCAGTAAGTACCCAGTCAGCAACCAGTCAGTATCCAGTCAGTACCCAGTCAGTACCCAGTCAGTACCCAGTCAGTATCCACTAAGTACACAGTCAGTACCCAGTCAGTACCCAGTCAGTATCCAGTAAGTACCCAATCAGTACCCAGTCAGTATCCAGTAAGTACCCAGTCAGTACCCAGTAAGTATCCAGTAAGTACCCAGTCAGTACCCAGTCAGTACCCAGTCAGCAACCAGTCAGTATCCAGTAAGTATCCAGTCAGTATCCAGTCAGCATCCAGTCAGTACCTAGTCAATACCCAGTCAGTATCCAGTAAGTACCCAGTCAGTATACAGTAAGTACCCAGTCAGTATCCAGTCAGTATCCAGTAAGTACCCAGTCAGTATCCACTCAGCATCCAGTCAGTACCCAGTCAGTACCCAGTCAGTATCCAGTATGTACCCAGACAGTATCCAGTCAGGATCCAGTCAGTACCCAGTCATTACCCAGTCAGTATCCAGTAAGTTTCCAGTCAGTATCCAGTAAGTACCCAGTCAGTATCCAGTCAGTATCCAGTCAGCATCCAGTCAGAACCCGGTCAGTACCCAGTCAGTACCCAGTAAGCAACCAGTCAGTAACCAGTAAGTATCCAGTCAGTATCCAGTCAGCATCCAGTCAGTATCCAGTCAGTACCCAGTCCGTATCCAGTCAGTATCCAGTCAGTATCCAGTCAGCATCCAGTAAGTACCCAGTCAGTATCCAGTCAGTATCCAGTCAGTATCCAGTCAGCATCCAGTAAGTATCCAGTCAGTATCCAGTAAGTACCCAGTCAGTATCCAGTCAGTATCCAGTCAGTATCCAGTCAGTATCCAGTAAGTACCCAGTCAGTATCCAGTCAGTATCCAGTAACTATCCAGTAAGTACCCAGTCAATATCCAGTTAGTACCCAGTCAGTATCCAGTAAGTATCCAGTCAGCATCCAGTCAGTATCCAGTCAGTATCCAGTCAGTATCCAGTCAGTACCCAGTCAGTATCCAGTCAGTATCCAGTCAGTACCCAGTCAGTATCCAGTCAGTATCCAGTAAGTACCCAGTGAGTATCCAGTCAGTATCCAGTCAGTACCCAGTCAGTATCAAGTCAGTACCCAGTGAGTACCCAGTCAGTATCCAGTCAGTATCCAGTCAGTATCCAGTAAGTACCCAGTCAGTATCCAGTCAGTATCCAGTCTGTATTCAGTAAGTACCCAGTCAGTATCCACTCAGCATCCAGTCAGTACCCAGTCAGTATCCAGTCAGTACCCAGTCAGTATCCAGTCAGTATCCAGTAAGTACCCAGTCAGTACCCAGTCAGTACCCAGTCAGTACCCAGTCAGTATCCAGTCAGTATCCAGTAAGTACCCAGTCAGTATCCAGTCAGTATCCAGTCTGTATCCAGTAAGTACCCAGTAAGTATCAAGTCAGTATCCAGTCAGTATCCAGTGAGTACCCAGTCAGTATCCAGTAAGTACCCAGTCAGCAACCAGTCAGTATCCAGTCAGTACCCAGTCAGCATCCAGTCAGTACCGAGTCAGTATTGAGTAAGTACAGAGTCAATACCCAGTCAGTACCCAGTCAGTATCCAGTAAGTACACAGTCAGTACCCAGTCAGTACCCAATAAGTACCCAGTCAGTACCCAGTAAGTATCCAGTAAGTACCCAGTCAGTACCCAGACAGTACCCAGTCAGCAACCAGTCAGTATCCAGTAAGTATCCAGTCAGTATCCAGTCAGCATCCAGTCAGTACCCAGTCAGTACCCAGTCAGTATCCAGTAAGTACCCAGTCAGTATACAGTAAGTACCCAGTCAGTATCCAGACAGTATCCAGTAAGTACCCAGTCAGTATCCAGTCAGCATCCAGTCAGTACCCAGTCAGTACCCAGTCAGTATCCAGTATGTACCCAGACAGTATCCAGTCAGGATCCAGTCAGTACCTAGTCATTACCCAGTCAGTATCCAGTAAGTTTCCAGTCAGTATCCAGTAAGTACCCAGTCAGTATCCAGTCAGTATCCAGTCAGTACCCAGTCAGTATCAAGTCAGTACCCAGTCAGTACCCAGTCAGTATCCAGTCAGTATCCAGTCAGTATCCAGTAAGTACCCAGTCAGTATCCAGTCAGTATCCAGTCTGTATCCAGTAAGTACCCAGTCAGTATCCACTCAGCATCCAGTCAGTACCCAGTCAGTATCCAGTCAGTACCCAGTCAGTATCCAGTCAGTATCCAGTAAGTACCCAGTCAGTACCCAGTCAGTACCCATTCAGTACCCAGTCAGTATCCAGTCAGTATCCAGTCAGTACCCAGTCAGTATCCAGTCAGTATCCAGTCTGTATCCAGTAAGTACCCAGTAAGTATCAAGTCAGTATCCAGTCAGTATCCAGTGAGTACCCAGTCAGTATCCAGTAAGTACCCAGTCAGCAACCAGTCAGTATCCAGTCAGTACCCAGTCAGCATCCAGTCAGTACCGAGTAAGTATTGAGTAAGTACAGAGTCAATACCCAGTCAGTACCCAGTCAGTATCCAGTAAGTACACAGTCAGTACCCAGTCAGTACCCAGTCAGTATCCAGTAAGTACCCAATCAGTACCCAGTCAGTACCCAGTCAGTATCCAGTAAGTACCCAGTCAGTACCCAGTAAGTATCCAGTAAGTACCCAGTCAGTACCCAGTCAGTACCCAGTCAGCAACCAGTCAGTATCCAGTAAGTATCCAGTCAGTATCCAGTCAGCATCCAGTCAGTACCCAGTCAGTACCCAGTCAGTATCCAGTAAGTACCCAGTCAGTATACAGTAAGTACCCAGTCAGTATCCAGTAAGTACCCAGTCAGTATCCAGTCAGCATCCAGTCAGTACCCAGTCAGTACCCAGTCAGTATCCAGTATGTACCCAGACAGTATCCAGTCAGGATCCAGTCAGTACCCAGTCATTACCCAGTCAGTATCCAGTAAGTTTCCAGTCAGTATCCAGTCAGTACCCAGTCAGTATCCAGTCAGTATCCAGTCAGTACCCAGTCAGTATCCAGTCAGTTTCCAGTAAGTACCCAGTGAGTATCCAGTCAGTATCCAGTCAGTACCAAGTCAGTATCAAGTCAGTACCCAGTCAGTACCCAGTCAGTACCCAGTCAGTATCCAGTCAGTATCCAGTCAGTATCCAGTAAGTACCCAGTCAGTATCCAGTCAGTATCCAGTAAGTACCCAGTCAGTATCCACTCAGCATCCAGTCAGTACCCAGTCAGTATCCAGTCAGTACCCAGTCAGTATCCAGTCAGTATCCAGTAAGTACCCAGTCAGTACCCAGTCAGTACCCAGTCAGTATCCAGTAAGTACCCAGTCAGTATCCAGTCAGTATCCAGTCTGTATCCAGTAAGTACCCAGTCAGTATCCAGTCTGTATCCAGTAAGTACCCAGTAAGTATCAAGTCAGTATCCAGTCAGTATCCAGTGAGTACCCAGTCAGTATCCAGTAAGTACCCAGTCAGCAACCAGTCAGTATCCAGTCAGTACCCAGTCAGTCCCCAGTCAGTACCCAGTCAGTATCCACTAAGTACACAGTCAGTACCCAGTCAGTACCCAGTCAGTATCCAGTAAGTACCCAATCAGTACCCAGTCAGTACCCAGTCAGTATCCAGTAAGTACCCAGTCAGTACCCAGTAAGTATCCAGTAGGTACCCAGTCAGTACCCAGTCAGTACCCAGTCAGCAACCAGTCAGTATCCAGTAAGTACCCAGTAGGAATCTACTCAGCATCCAGTCAGTACCCAGTCAGTACCCAGTCAGTATCCAGTATGTACCCAGACAGTATCCAGTCAGGATCCAGTCAGTACCCAGTCATTACCCAGTCAGTATCCAGTAAGTTTCCAGTCAGTATCCAGTAAGTACCCAGTCAGTATCCAGTCAGTATCCAGTCAGCATCCAGTCAGAACCCGGTCAGTACCCAGTCAGTACCCAGTAAGCAACCAGTCAGTAACCAGTAAGTATCCAGTCAGTATCCAGTGAGTACCCAGTCAGTATCCAGTCAGTATCCAGTCAGTATCCAGTCAGTATCCAGTAAGTACCCAGTCAGTATCCAGTCAGTATCCAGTAACTATCCAGTAAGTACCCAGTCAATATCCAGTTAGTACCCAGTCAGTATCCAGTAAGTATCCAGTCAGCATCCAGTCAGTATCCAGTCAGTATCCAGTCAGTATCCAGTCAGTATCCAGTAAGTACCCAGTCAGTATCCAGTCAGTATCCAGTCTGTATCCAGTAAGTACCCAGTCAGTATCCACTCAGCATCCAGTCAGTACCCAGTCAGTATCCAGTCAGTACCCAGTCAGTATCCAGTCAGTATCCAGTAAGTACCCAGTCAGTACCCAGTCAGTACCCATTCAGTACCCAGTCAGTATCCAGTCAGTATCCAGTCAGTACCCAGTCAGTATCCAGTCAGTATCCAGTCTGTATCCAGTAAGTACCCAGTAAGTATCAAGTCAGTATCCAGTCAGTATCCAGTGAGTACCCAGTCAGTATCCAGTAAGTACCCAGTCAGCAACCAGTCAGTATCCAGTCAGTACCCAGTCAGCATCCAGTCAGTACCGAGTAAGTATTGAGTAAGTACAGAGTCAATACCCAGTCAGTACCCAGTCAGTATCCAGTAAGTACACAGTCAGTACCCAGTCAGTACCCAGTCAGTATCCAGTAAGTACCCAATCAGTACCCAGTCAGTACCCAGTCAGTATCCAGTAAGTACCCAGTCAGTACCCAGTAAGTATCCAGTAAGTACCCAGTCAGTACCCAGTCAGTACCCAGTCAGCAACCAGTCAGTATCCAGTAAGTATCCAGTCAGTATCCAGTCAGCATCCAGTCAGTACCCAGTCAGTACCCAGTCAGTATCCAGTAAGTACCCAGTCAGTATACAGTAAGTACCCAGTCAGTATCCAGTAAGTACCCAGTCAGTATCCAGTCAGCATCCAGTCAGTACCCAGTCAGTACCCAGTCAGTATCCAGTATGTACCCAGACAGTATCCAGTCAGGATCCAGTCAGTACCCAGTCATTACCCAGTCAGTATCCAGTAAGTTTCCAGTCAGTATCCAGTCAGTACCCAGTCAGTATCCAGTCAGTATCCAGTCAGTACCCAGTCAGTATCCAGTCAGTTTCCAGTAAGTACCCAGTGAGTATCCAGTCAGTATCCAGTCAGTACCCAGTCAGTATCAAGTCAGTACCCAGTCAGTACCCAGTCAGTACCCAGTCAGTATCCAGTCAGTATCCAGTCAGTATCCAGTAAGTACCCAGTCAGTATCCAGTCAGTATCCAGTAAGTACCCAGTCAGTATCCACTCAGCATCCAGTCAGTACCCAGTCAGTATCCAGTCAGTACCCAGTCAGTATCCAGTCAGTATCCAGTAAGTACCCAGTCAGTACCCAGTCAGTACCCAGTCAGTATCCAGTAAGTACCCAGTCAGTATCCAGTCAGTATCCAGTCTGTATCCAGTAAGTACCCAGTCAGTATCCAGTCTGTATCCAGTAAGTACCCAGTAAGTATCAAGTCAGTATCCAGTCAGTATCCAGTGAGTACCCAGTCAGTATCCAGTAAGTACCCAGTCAGCAACCAGTCAGTATCCAGTCAGTACCCAGTCAGTCCCCAGTCAGTACCCAGTCAGTATCCACTAAGTACACAGTCAGTACCCAGTCAGTACCCAGTCAGTATCCAGTAAGTACCCAATCAGTACCCAGTCAGTACCCAGTCAGTATCCAGTAAGTACCCAGTCAGTACCCAGTAAGTATCCAGTAGGTACCCAGTCAGTACCCAGTCAGTACCCAGTCAGCAACCAGTCAGTATCCAGTAAGTACCCAGTAGGAATCTACTCAGCATCCAGTCAGTACCCAGTCAGTACCCAGTCAGTATCCAGTATGTACCCAGACAGTATCCAGTCAGGATCCAGTCAGTACCCAGTCATTACCCAGTCAGTATCCAGTAAGTTTCCAGTCAGTATCCAGTAAGTACCCAGTCAGTATCCAGTCAGTATCCAGTCAGCATCCAGTCAGAACCCGGTCAGTACCCAGTCAGTACCCAGTAAGCAACCAGTCAGTAACCAGTAAGTATCCAGTCAGTATCCAGTGAGTACCCAGTCAGTATCCAGTCAGTATCCAGTCAGTATCCAGTCAGTATCCAGTAAGTACCCAGTCAGTATCCAGTCAGTATCCAGTAACTATCCAGTAAGTACCCAGTCAATATCCAGTTAGTACCCAGTCAGTATCCAGTAAGTATCCAGTCAGCATCCAGTCAGTATCCAGTCAGTATCCAGTCAGTATCCAGTCAGTACCCAGTCAGTATCCAGTCAGTATCCAGTCAGTATCCAGTCAGTACCCAGTCAGTATCCAGTCAGTATCCAGTAAGTACCCAGTGAGTATCCAGTCAGTATCCAGTCAGTACCCAGTCAGTATCAAGTCAGTACCCAGTGAGTACCCAGTCAGTATCCAGTCAGTATCCAGTAAGTATCCAGTAAGTACCCAGTCAGTATCCAGTCAGTATCCAGTCTGTATCCAGTCAGTACCCAGTCAGTATCCACTCAGCATCCAGTCAGTACCCAGTCAGTATCCAGTCAGTACCTAGTCAGTATCCAGTCAGTATCCAGTAAGTACTCAGTCAGTACCCAGTCAGTACCCAGTCAGTACCCAGTCAGTATCCAGTCAGTATCCAGTAAGTACCCAGTCAGTATCCAGTCAGTATCCAGTCTGTATCCAGTAAGTACCCAGTAAGTATCAAGTCAGTATCCAGTCAGTATCCAGTGAGTACCCAGTCAGTATCCAGTAAGTACCCAGTCAGCAACCAGTCAGTATCCAGTCAGTACCCAGTCAGCATCCAGTCAGTACCGAGTCAGTATTGAGTAAGTACAGAGTCAATACCCAGTCAGTACCCAGTCAGTATCCAGTAAGTACACAGTCAGTACCCAGTCAGTACCCAGTCAGTATCCAGTAAGTACCCAATCAGTACCCAGTCAGTACCCAGTCAGTATCCAGTAAGTACCCAGTCAGTACCCAGTAAGTATCCAGTAAGTACCCAGTCAGTACCCAGTCAGTACCCAGTCAGCAACCAGTCAGTATCCAGTAAGTATCCAGTCAGTATCCAGTCAGCATCCAGTCAGTACCCAGTCAGTACCCAGTCAGTATCCAGTAAGTACCCAGTCAGTATCCAGTAAGTACCCAGTCAGTATCCAGTCAGCATCCAGTCAGTACCCAGTCAGTACCCAGTCAGTATCCAGTATGTACCCAGACAGTATCCAGTCAGGATCCAGTCAGTACCTAGTCATTACCCAGTCAGTATCCAGTAAGTTTCCAGTCAGTATCCAGTACGTACCCAGTCAGTATCCACTCAGCATCCAGTCAGTACCCAGTCAGTATCCAGTCAGTACCCAGTCAGTATCCAGTCAGTATCCAGTAAGTACCCAGTCAGTACCCAGTCAGTACCCAGTCAGTATCCAGTCAGTATCCAGTAAGTACCCAGTCAGTATCCAGTCAGTATCCAGTCTGTATCCAGTAAGTACCCAGTAAGTATCAAGTCAGCATCCAGTCAATACCCAGTCAGTACCCAGTCAGTATCCAGTAAGTACACAGTCAGTACCCAGTCAGTACCCAGTAAGTATCCAGTAAGTACCCAATCAGTACCCAGTCAGTACCCATTCAGTATCCAGTAAGTACCCAGTCAGTACCCAGTAAGTATCCAGTAAGTACCCAGTCAGTACCCAGTCAGTACCCAGTCAGTGACCAGTCAGTATCCAGTAAGTATCCAGTCAGTATCCAGTCAGCATCCAGTCAGTACCCAGTCAGTACCCAGTCAGTATCCAGTAAGTACCCAGTCAGTGTACAGTAAGTACCCAGTCAGTATCCAGTCAGTATCCAGTAAGTACCCAGTCAGTATCCAGTCAGTATCCAGTCAGTACCCAGTCAGTATCCAGTCAGTATCCAGTCTGTATCCAGTAAGTACCCAGTAAGTATCAAGTCAGTATCCAGTCAGTATCCAGTGAGTACCCAGTCAGTATCCAGTAAGTACCCAGTCAGCAACCAGTCAGTATCCAGTCAGTACCCAGTCAGCATCCAGTCAGTACCGAGTAAGTACAGAGTCAATACCCAGTCAGTACCCAGTCAGTATCCAGTAAGTACACAGTCAGTACCCAGTCAGTACCCAGTCAGTATCCAGTAAGTACCCAATCAGTACCCAGTCAGTACCCAGTCAGTATCCAGTAAGTACCCAGTCAGTACCCAGTAAGTATCCAGTAAGTACCCAGTCAGTACCCAGTCAGTACCCAGTCAGCAACCAGTCAGTATCCAGTAAGTATCCAGTCAGTATCCAGTCAGCATCCAGTCAGTACCCAGTCAGTACCCAGTCAGTATCCAGTAAGTACCCAGTCAGTATACAGTAAGTACCCAGTCAGTATCCAGTCAGTATCCAGTAAGTACCCAGTCAGTATCCAGTCAGCATCCAGTCAGTACCCAGTCAGTACCCAGTCAGTATCCAGTATGTACCCAGACAGTATCCAGTCAGGATCCAGTCAGTACCCAGTCATTACCCAGTCAGTATCCAGTAAGTTTCCAGTCAGTACCCAGTCAGTATCCAGTCAGTATCCAGTAACTATCCAGTAAGTACCCAGTCAATATCCAGTTAGTACCCAGTCAGTATCCAGTAAGTATCCAGTCAGCATCCAGTCAGTATCCAGTCAGTATCCAGTCAGTATCCAGTCAGTACCCAGTCAGTATCCAGTCAGTATCCAGTCAGTATCCAGTCAGTACCCAGTCAGTATCCAGTCAGTATCCAGTAAGTACCCAGTGAGTATCCAGTCAGTATCCAGTCAGTACCCAGTCAGTATCAAGTCAGTACCCAGTGAGTACCCAGTCAGTATCCAGTCAGTATCCAGTAAGTATCCAGTAAGTACCCAGTCAGTATCCAGTCAGTATCCAGTCTGTATCCAGTCAGTACCCAGTCAGTATCCACTCAGCATCCAGTCAGTACCCAGTCAGTATCCAGTCAGTACCTAGTCAGTATCCAGTCAGTATCCAGTAAGTACTCAGTCAGTACCCAGTCAGTACCCAGTCAGTACCCAGTCAGTATCCAGTCAGTATCCAGTAAGTACCCAGTCAGTATCCAGTCAGTATCCAGTCTGTATCCAGTAAGTACCCAGTAAGTATCAAGTCAGTATCCAGTCAGTATCCAGTGAGTACCCAGTCAGTATCCAGTAAGTACCCAGTCAGCAACCAGTCAGTATCCAGTCAGTACCCAGTCAGCATCCAGTCAGTACCGAGTCAGTATTGAGTAAGTACAGAGTCAATACCCAGTCAGTACCCAGTCAGTATCCAGTAAGTACACAGTCAGTACCCAGTCAGTACCCAGTCAGTATCCAGTAAGTACCCAATCAGTACCCAGTCAGTACCCAGTCAGTATCCAGTAAGTACCCAGTCAGTACCCAGTAAGTATCCAGTAAGTACCCAGTCAGTACCCAGTCAGCAACCAGTCAGTATCCAGTAAGTATCCAGTCAGTATCCAGTCAGCATCCAGTCAGTACCCAGTCAGTACCCAGTCAGTATCCAGTAAGTACCCAGTCAGTATCCAGTAAGTACCCAGTCAGTATCCAGTCAGCATCCAGTCAGTACCCAATCAGTACCCAGTCAGTATCCAGTATGTACCCAGACAGTATCCAGTCAGGATCCAGTCAGTACCTAGTCATTACCCAGTCAGTATCCAGTAAGTTTCCAGTCAGTATCCAGTAAGTACCCAGTCAGTATCCACTCAGCATCCAGTCAGTACCCAGTCAGTATCCAGTCAGTACCCAGTCAGTATCCAGTCAGTATCCAGTAAGTACCCAGTCAGTACCCAGTCAGTACCCAGTCAGTATCCAGTCAGTATCCAGTAAGTACCCAGTCAGTATCCAGTCAGTATCCAGTCTGTATCCAGTAAGTACCCAGTAAGTATCAAGTCAGCATCCAGTCAATACCCAGTCAGTACCCAGTCAGTATCCAGTAAGTACACAGTCAGTACCCAGTCAGTACCCAGTAAGTATCCAGTAAGTACCCAATCAGTACCCAGTCAGTACCCATTCAGTATCCAGTAAGTACCCAGTCAGTACCCAGTAAGTATCCAGTAAGTACCCAGTCAGTACCCAGTCAGTACCCAGTCAGCGACCAGTCAGTATCCAGTAAGTATCCAGTCAGTATCCAGTCAGCATCCAGTCAGTACCCAGTCAGTACCCAGTCAGTATCCAGTAAGTACCCAGTCAGTGTACAGTAAGTACCCAGTCAGTATCCAGTCAGTATCCAGTAAGTACCCAGTCAGTATCCAGTCAGTATCCAGTCAGTACCCAGTCAGTATCCAGTCAGTATCCAGTCTGTATCCAGTAAGTACCCAGTAAGTATCAAGTCAGTATCCAGTCAGTATCCAGTGAGTACCCAGTCAGTATCCAGTAAGTACCCAGTCAGCAACCAGTCAGTATCCAGTCAGTACCCAGTCAGCATCCAGTCAGTACCGAGTAAGTACAGAGTCAATACCCAGTCAGTACCCAGTCATTATCCAGTAAGTACACAGTCAGTACCCAGTCAGTACCCAGTCAGTATCCAGTAAGTACCCAATCAGTACCCAGTCAGTACCCAGTCAGTATCCAGTAAGTACCCAGTCAGTACCCAGTAAGTATCCAGTAAGTACCCAGTCAGTACCCAGTCAGTACCCAGTCAGCAACCAGTCAGTATCCAGTAAGTATCCAGTCAGTATCCAGTCAGCATCCAGTCAGTACCCAGTCAGTACCCAGTCAGTATCCAGTAAGTACCCAGTCAGTATACAGTAAGTACCCAGTCAGTATCCAGTCAGTATCCAGTAAGTACCCAGTCAGTATCCAGTCAGCATCCAGTCAGTACCCAGTCAGTACCCAGTCAGTATCCAGTATGTACCCAGACAGTATCCAGTCAGGATCCAGTCAGTACCCAGTCATTACCCAGTCAGTATCCAGTAAGTTTCCAGTCAGTATCCAGTCAGTACCCAGTCAGTATCCAGTCAGTATCCAGTCAGTACCCAGTCAGTATCCAGTCAGTTTCCAGTAAGTACCCAGTGAGTATCCAGTCAGTATCCAGTCAGTACCCAGTCAGTATCAAGTCAGTACCCAGTCAGTACCCAGTCAGTACCCAGTCAGTATCCAGTCAGTATCCAGTAAGTACCCAGTCAGTATCCAGTCAGTATCCAGTAAGTACCCAGTCAGTATCCACTCAGCATCCAGTCAGTACCCAGTCAGTATCCAGTCAGTACCCAGTCAGTATCCAGTCAGTATCCAGTAAGTACCCAATCAGTACCCAGTCAGTACCCAGTCAGTATCCAGTAAGTACCCAGTCAGTACCCAGTAAGTATCCAGTAAGTACCCAGTCAGTACCCAGTCAGTACCCAGTCAGCAACCAGTCAGTATCCAGTAAGTACCCAGTCAGTATCTACTCAGCATCCAGTCAGTACCCAGTCAGTACCCAGTCAGTATCCAGTATGTACCCAGACAGTATCCAGTCAGGATCCAGTCAGTACCCAGTCATTACCCAGTCAGTATCCAGTAAGTTTCCAGTCAGTATCCAGTAAGTACCCAGTCAGTATCCAGTCAGTATCCAGTCAGCATCCAGTCAGAACCCGGTCAGTACCCAGTCAGTACCCAGTAAGCAACCAGTCAGTAACCAGTAAGTATCCAGTCAGTATCCAGTGAGTACCCAGTCAGTATCCAGTCAGTATCCAGTCAGTATCCAGTCAGTATCCAGTAAGTACCCAGTCAGTATCCAGTCAGTATCCAGTAACTATCCAGTAAGTACCCAGTCAATATCCAGTTAGTACCCAGTCAGTATCCAGTAAGTATCCAGTCAGCATCCAGTCAGTATCCAGTCAGTATCCAGTCAGTATCCAGTCAGTACCCAGTCAGTATCCAGTCAGTATCCAGTCAGTATCCAGTCAGTACCCAGTCAGTATCCAGTCAGTATCCAGTAAGTACCCAGTGAGTATCCAGTCAGTATCCAGTCAGTACCCAGTCAGTATCAAGTCAGTACCCAGTGAGTACCCAGTCAGTATCCAGTCAGTATCCAGTAAGTATCCAGTAAGTACCCAGTCAGTATCCAGTCAGTATCCAGTCTGTATCCAGTCAGTACCCAGTCAGTATCCACTCAGCATCCAGTCAGTACCCAGTCAGTATCCAGTCAGTACCTAGTCAGTATCCAGTCAGTATCCAGTAAGTACTCAGTCAGTACCCAGTCAGTACCCAGTCAGTACCCAGTCAGTATCCAGTCAGTATCCAGTAAGTACCCAGTCAGTATCCAGTCAGTATCCAGTCTGTATCCAGTAAGTACCCAGTAAGTATCAAGTCAGTATCCAGTCAGTATCCAGTGAGTACCCAGTCAGTATCCAGTAAGTACCCAGTCAGCAACCAGTCAGTATCCAGTCAGTACCCAGTCAGCATCCAGTCAGTACCGAGTCAGTATTGAGTAAGTACAGAGTCAATACCCAGTCAGTACCCAGTCAGTATCCAGTAAGTACACAGTCAGTACCCAGTCAGTACCCAGTCAGGATCCAGTAAGTACCCAATAAGTACCCAGTCAGTACCCAGTCAGTATCCAGTAAGTACCCAGTCAGTACCCAGTAAGTATCCAGTAAGTACCCAGTCAGTACCCAGTCAGTACCCAGTCAGCAACCAGTCAGTATCCAGTAAGTATCCAGTCAGTATCCAGTCAGCATCCAGTCAGTACCCAGTCAGTACCCAGTCAGTATCCAGTAAGTACCCAGTCAGTATCCAGTAAGTACCCAGTCAGTATCCAGTCAGCATCCAGTCAGTACCCAGTCAGTACCCAGTCAGTATCCAGTATGTACCCAGACAGTATCCAGTCAGGATCCAGTCAGTACCTAGTCATTACCCAGTCAGTATCCAGTAAGTTTCCAGTCAGTATCCAGTAAGTACCCAGTCAGTATCCACTCAGCATCCAGTCAGTACCCAGTCAGTATCCAGTCAGTACCCAGTCAGTATCCAGTCAGTATCCAGTAAGTACCCAGTCAGTACCCAGTCAGTACCCAGTCAGTATCCAGTCAGTATCCAGTAAGTACCCAGTCAGTATCCAGTCAGTATCCAGTCTGTATCCAGTAAGTACCCAGTAAGTATCAAGTCAGCATCCAGTCAATACCCAGTCAGTACCCAGTCAGTATCCAGTAAGTACACAGTCAGTACCCAGTCAGTACCCAGTAAGTATCCAGTAAGTACCCAATCAGTACCCAGTCAGTACCCATTCAGTATCCAGTAAGTACCCAGTCAGTACCCAGTAAGTATCCAGTAAGTACCCAGTCAGTACCCAGTCAGTACCCAGTCAGCGACCAGTCAGTATCCAGTAAGTATCCAGTCAGTATCCAGTCAGCATCCAGTCAGTACCCAGTCAGTACCCAGTCAGTATCCAGTAAGTACCCAGTCAGTGTACAGTAAGTACCCAGTCAGTATCCAGTCAGTATCCAGTAAGTACCCAGTCAGTATCCAGTCAGCATCCAGTCAGTACCCAGTCAGTACCCAGTCAGTATCCAGTATGTACCCAGACAGTATCCAGTCAGGATCCAGTCAGTACCCAGTCATTACCCAGTCAGTATCCAGTAAGTTTCCAGTCAGTATCCAGTCAGTATCCAGTCAGCATCCAGTCAGAACCCGGTCAGTATCCAGTCAGTACCCAGTCAGTATCCAGTAAGTACCCAGTCAGTATCCAGTAAGTACCCACTCAGTATCCAGTAAGTACCCATCAGTATCCAGTAAGTATCCAGTCAGCATCCAGTCAGTATCCAGTCAGAACCCGGTCAGTACCCAGTCAGTATCCAGTCAGTACCCAGTCAGCAACCAGTCAGTATCCAGTAAGTATCCAGTCAGTATCCAGTCAGCATCCAGTCAGTATCCATTCAGTACCCAGTCAGTATCCAGTAAGTACCCAGTCAGTATCCAATCAGTATCCAGTAAGTACCCAGTCAGTATCCACTCAGCATCCAGTCAGTACCCAGTCAGTACCCCGTCAGTATCCAGTCAGTACCCAGTCAGTATCCAGTCAGTATCCAGTAAGTACCCAGTCAGTACCCAGTCAGTATCCAGTAAGTATCCAGTCAGCATCCACTCAGCATCCAGTCAGTACCCATTCAGTACCCCGTCAGTATCCAGTCAGTATCCAGTCAGTATCCAGTAAGTACCCAGTCAGTACCCAGTCAGTATCCAGTAAGTATCCAGTCAGCATCCAGTCAGTATCCAGTCAGTATCCAGTCAGTATCCAGTAAGTACCCAGTCAGTATCCAGTCAGCATCCAGTCAGTACCCAGTCAGTATCCAGTCAGTGTCCAGTAAGTACCCAGTGAGTATCCAGTCAGTATCCAGTCAGTACCCAGTCAGTATCAAGTCAGTACCCAGTCAGTACCCAGTCAGTACCCAGTCAGTATCCAGTCAGTATCCAGTCAGTATCCAATAAGTACCCAGTCAGTATCCAGTCAGTATCCAGTAAGTACCCAGTCAGTATCCACTCAGCATCCAGTCAGTACCCAGTCAGTATCCAGTCAGTACCCAGTCAGTATCCAGTCAGTATCCAGTAAGTACCCAGTCAGTACCCAGTCAGTACCCAGTCAGTATCCAGTAAGTACCCAGTCAGTATCCAGTCAGTATCCAGTCTGTATCCAGTAAGTACCCAGTAAGTATCAAGTCAGTGTCCAGTCAGTATCCAGTGAGTACCCAGTCAGTATCCAGTAAGTACCCAGTCAGCAACCAGTCAGTATCCAGTCAGTACCCAGTCAGTACCCAGTCAGTATCCACTAAGTACACAGTCAGTACCCAGTCAGTACCCAGTCAGTATCCAGTAAGTACCCAATCAGTACCCAGTCAGTACCCAGTCAGTATCCAGTAAGTACCCAGTCAGTACCCAGTAAGTATCCAGTAAGTACCCAGTCAGTACCCAGTCAGTACCCAGTCAACAACCAGTCAGTATCCAGTAAGTATCCAGTTAGTATCCAGTCAGCATCCAGTCAGTACCCAGTCAATACCCAGTCAGTATCCAGTAAGTACCCAGTCAGTATACAGTAAGTACCCAGTCAGTATCCAGTCAGTATCCAGTAAGTACCCAGTCAGTATCCACTCAGCATCCAGTCAGTACCCAGTCAGTACCCAGTCAGTATCCAGTATGTACCCAGACAGTATCCAGTCAGGATCCAGTCAGTACCCAGTCATTACCCAGTCAGTATCCAGTAAGTTTCCAGTCAGTATCCAGTAAGTACCCAGTCAGTATCCAGTCAGTATCCAGTCAGCATCCAGTCAGAACCCGGTCAGTACCCAGTCAGTACCCAGTAAGCAACCAGTCAGTAACCAGTAAGTATCCAGTCAGTATCCAGTCAGCATCCAGTCAGTATCCAGTCAGTACCCAGTCCGTATCCAGTCAGTATCCAGTCAGTATCCAGTCAGCATCCAGTAAGTACCCAGTCAGTATCCAGTCAGTATCCAGTCAGTATCCAGTCAGCATCCAGTAAGTATCCAGTCAGTATCCAGTAAGTACCCAGTCAGTATCCAGTCAGTATCCAGTCAGTATCCAGTCAGTATCCAGTAAGTACCCAGTCAGTATCCAGTCAGTATCCAGTCAGTATCCAGTAACTATCCAGTAAGTACCCAGTCAATATCCAGTTAGTACCCAGTCAGTATCCAGTAAGTATCCAGTCAGCATCCAGTCAGTATCCAGTCAGTATCCAGTCAGTATCCAGTCAGTACCCAGTCAGTATCCAGTCAGTATCCAGTCAGTATCCAGTCAGTACCCAGTCAGTATCCAGTCAGTATCCAGTAAGTACCCAGTGAGTATCCAGTCAGTATCCAGTCAGTACCCAGTCAGTATCAAGTCAGTACCCAGTCAGTACCCAGTCAGTATCCAGTCAGTATCCAGTAAGTACCCAGTCAGTATCCAGTCAGTATCCAGTCTGTATCCAGTAAGTACCCAGTCAGTATCCACTCAGCATCCAGTCAGTACCCAGTCAGTATCCAGTCAGTACCCAGTCAGTATCCAGTCAGTATCCAGTAAGTACCCAGTCAGAACCAAGTCATTACCCAGTCAGTACCCAGTCAGTATCCAGTCAGTATCCAGTAAGTACCCAGTCAGTATCCAGTCAGTATCCAGTCTGTATCCAGTAAGTACCCAGTAAGTATCAAGTCAGTATCCAGTCAGTATCCAGTGAGTACCCAGTCAGTATCCAGTAAGTACCCAGTCAGCAACCAGTCAGTATCCAGTCAGTACCCAGTCAGCATCCAGTCAGTACCGAGTCAGTATTGAGTAAGTACAGAGTCAATACCCAGTCAGTACCCAGTCAGTATCCAGTAAGTACACAGTCAGTACCCAGTCAGTACCCAGTCAGTATCCAGTAAGTACCCAATCAGTACCCAGTCAGTACCAAGTCAGTATCCAGTAAGTACCCAGTCAGTACCCAGTAAGTTTCCAGTAAGTACCCAGTCAGTACCCAGTCAGTACCCAGTCAGCAACCAGTCAGTATCCAGTAAGTATCCAGTCAGTATCCAGTCAGCATCCAGTCAGTACCCAGTCAGTACCCAGTCAGTATCTAGTAAGTACCCAGTCAGTATACAGTAAGTACCCAGTCAGTATCCAGTCAGTATCCAGTAAGTACTCAGTCAGTATCCAGTCAGCATCCAGTCAGTACCCAGTCAGTACCCAGTCAGTATCCAGTATGTACCCAGACAGTATCCAGTCAGGATCCAGTCAGTACCTAGTCATTACCCAGTCAGTATCCAGTAAGTTTCCAGTCAGTATCCAGTCAGTATCCAGTAAGCATCCAGTAAGTACCCAGTCAGTATCCAGTAAGTACCCAGTCAGTACCCAGTCAGTATCCAGTAAGTATCCAGTCAGCAACCAGTCAGTATCCAGTCAGTATCCAGTCAGTATCCAGTCAGTATCCAGTCAGTATCCAGTCAGTATCCAGTCAGTACCCAGTCAGTACCCAGTCAGTATCAAGTCAGTACCCAGTCAGTACCCAGTCAGTATCCAGTCAGTATCCAATCAGTATCCAGTAAGTACCCAGTCAGTATCCAGTCAGTATCCAGTCTGTATCCAGTAAGTACCCAGTCAGTATCCACTCAGCATCCAGTCAGTACCCAGTCAGTATCCAGTCAGTACCCAGTCAGTATCCAGTCAGTATCCAGTAAGTACCCAGTCAGTACCCAGTCAGTACCCAGTCAGTACCCAGTCAGTATCCAGTCAGTATCCAGTAAGTACCCAGTCAGTATCCAGTCAGTATCCAGTCTGTATCCAGTAAGTACCCAGTAAGTATCAAGTCAGTATCCAGTCAGTATCCAGTGAGTACCCAGTCAGTATCCAGTAAGTACCCAGTCAGCAACCAGTCAGTACCCAGTCAGTACCCAGTCAGCATCCAGTCAGTACCGAGTCAGTATTGAGTAAGTACAGAGTCAGTACCCAGTCAGTACCCAGTCAGTATCCAGTAAGTATCCAGTCAGTACCCAGTCAGTACCCAGTCAGTATCCAGTAAGTACCCAATCAGTACCCAGTCAGTACCCAGTCAGTATCCAGTAAGTACCCAGTCAGTACCCAGTAAGTATCCAGTAAGTACCCAGTCAGTTCCCAGTCAGTACCCAGTCAGCAACCAGTCAGTATCCAGTAAGTATCCAGTCAGTATCCAGTCAGCATCCAGTCAGTACCCAGTCAGTACCCAGTCAGTATCCAGTAAGTACCCAGTCAGTATACAGTAAGTACCCAGTCAGTATCCAGTCAGTATCCAGTAAGTACCCAGTCAGTATCCACTCAGCATCCAGTCAGTACCCAGTCAGTACCCAGTCAGTATCCAGTATGTACCCAGACAGTATCCAGTCAGGATCCAGTCAGTACCCAGTCATTACCCAGTCAGTATCCAGTAAGTTTCCAGTCAGTATCCAGTAAGTACCCAGTCAGTATCCAGTCAGTATCCAGTCAGCATCCAGTCAGAACCCGGTCAGTATCCAGTCAGTACCCAGTCAGCAACCAGTCAGTATCCAGTAAGTACCCAGTCAGTACCCAGTCAGTATCCAGTAAGTATCCAGTCAGCATCCACTCAGCATCCAGTCAGTACCCATTCAGTACCCCGTCAGTATCCAGTCAGTATCCAGTCAGTATCCAGTCAGTATCCAGTAAGTACCCAGTCAGTACCCAGTCAGTATCCAGTCAGCATCCAGTTAGTATCCAGTCAGTATCCAGTCAGTATCCAGTCAGTACCCAGTCAGTATGCAGTCAGTATCCAGTCAGTATCCAGTCAGTACCCAGTCAGTATCCAGTCAGTATCCAGTAAGTACCCAGTGAGTATCCAGTCAGTATCCAGTCAGTACCCAGTCAGTATCAAGTCAGTATCCAGTCAGTACCCAGTCAGTATCCAGTCAGTATCCAGTAAGTACCCAGTGAGTATCCAGTCAGTATCCAGTCAGTACCCAGTCAGTATCAAGTCAGTACCCAGTCAGTACCCAGTCAGTATCCAGTCAGTATCCAGTAAGTACCCAGTCAGTATCCAGTCAGTATCCAGTCTGTATCCAGTAAGTACCCAGTCAGTATCCACTCAGCATCCAGTCAGTACCCAGTCAGTATCCAGTCAGTACCCAGTCAGTATCCAGTCAGTATCCAGTAAGTACCCAGTCAGAACCAAGTCATTACCCAGTCAGTACCCAGTCAGTATCCAGTCAGTATCCAGTAAGTACCCAGTCAGTATCCAGTCAGTATCCAGTCTGTATCCAGTAAGTACCCAGTAAGTATCAAGTCAGTATCCAGTCAGTATCCAGTGAGTACCCAGTCAGTATCCAGTAAGTACCCAGTCAGCAACCAGTCAGTATCCAGTCAGTACCCAGTCAGCATCCAGTCAGTACCGAGTCAGTATTGAGTAAGTACAGAGTCAATACCCAGTCAGTACCCAGTCAGTATAAAGTAAGTACACAGTCAGTACCCAGTCAGTACCCAGTCAGTATCCAGTAAGTACCCAATCAGTACCCAGTCAGTACCCAGTCAGTATCCAGTAAGTACCCAGTCAGTACCCAGTAAGTATCCAGTAAGTACCCAGTCAGTACCCAGTCAGTACCCAGTCAGCAACCAGTCAGTATCCAGTAAGTATCCAGTCAGTATCCAGTCAGCATCCAGTCAGTACCCAGTCAGTACCCAGTCAGTATCTAGTAAGTACCCAGTCAGTATACAGTAAGTACCCAGTCAGTATCCAGTCAGTATCCAGTAAGTACTCAGTCAGTATCCAGTCAGCATCCAGTCAGTACCCAGTCAGTACCCAGTCAGTATCCAGTATGTACCCAGACAGTATCCAGTCAGGATCCAGTCAGTACCTAGTCATTACCCAGTCAGTATCCAGTAAGTTTCCAGTCAGTATCCAGTAAGTACCCAGTCAGTATCCAGTCAGTATCCAGTCAGTACCCAGTCAGTATCAAGTCAGTACCCAGTCAGTACCCAGTCAGTATCCAGTCAGTATCCAGTCAGTATCCAGTAAGTACCCAGTCAGTATCCAGTCAGTATCCAGTCTGTATCCAGTAAGTACCCAGTCAGTATCCACTCAGCATCCAGTCAGTACCCAGTCAGTATCCAGTCAGTACCCAGTCAGTATCCAGTCAGTATCCAGTAAGTACCCAGTCAGTATCCAGTCAGTATCCAGTCTGTATCCAGTAAGTACCCATTAAGTATCAAGTCAGTATCCAGTCAGTATCCAGTGAGTACCCAGTCAGTATCCAGTAAGTACCCATTCAGCAACCAGTCAGTATCCAGTCAGTACCCAGTCAGCATCCAGTCAGTACCGAGTCAGTATTGAGTAAGTACAGAGTCAATACCCAGACAGTACCCAGTCAGTATCCAGTAAGTACACAGTCAGTACCCAGTCAGTACCCAGTCAGTATCCAGTAAGTACCCAATCAGTACCCAGTCAGTACCCAGTCAGTATCCAGTAAGTACCCAGTCAGTACCCAGTAAGTATCCAGTAAGTACCCAGTCAGTACCCAGTCAGTACCCAGTCAGCAACCAGTCAGTATCCAGTAAGTATCCAGTCAGTATCCAGTCAGCATCCAGTCAGTACCCAGTCAGTACCCAGTCAGTATCCAGTAAGTACCCAGTCAGTATACAGTAAGTACCCAGTCAGTATCCAGTCAGTATCCAGTAAGTACCCAGTCAGTATCCAGTCAGCATCCAGTCAGTACCCAGTCAGTACGCAGTCAGTATCCAGTATGTACCCAGACAGTATCCAGTCAGGATCCAGTCAGTACCTAGTCATTACCCAGTCAGTATCCAGTAAGTTTCCAGTCAGTATCCAGTCAGTATCCAGTAAGCATCCAGTAAGTACCCAATCAGTATCCAGTAAGTACCCAGTCAGTACCCAGTCAGTATCCAGTAAGTATCCAGTCAGCAACCAGTCAGTATCCAGTCAGTATCCAGTCAGTATCCAGTCAGTACCCAGACAGTATCCAGTCAGTATCCAGTCAGTATCCAGTCAGTACCCAGTCAGTACCCAGTCAGTATCAAGTCAGTACCCAGTCAGTACCCAGTCAGTATCCAGTCAGTATCCAGTCAGTATCCAGTAAGTACCCAGTCAGTATCCAGTCAGTATCCAGTCTGTATCCAGTAAGTACCCAGTCAGTATCCACTCAGCATCCAGTCAGTACCCAGTCAGTATCCAGTCAGTACCCAGTCAGTATCCAGTCAGTACCCAGTCAGTATCCAGTCAGTATCCAGTAAGTACCCAGTCAGTACCCAGTCAGTACCCAGTCAGTACCCAGTCAGTATCCAGTAAGTACCCAGTCAGTATCCAGTCAGTATCCAGTCTGTATCCAGTAAGTACCCAGTAAGTATCAAGTCAGTATCCAGTCAGTATCCAGTGAGTACCCAGTCAGTATCCAGTAAGTACCCAGTCAGCAACCAGTCAGTATCCAGTCAGTACCCAGTCAGCATCCAGTCAGTACCGAGTCAGTATTGAGTAAGTACAGAGTCAGTACCCAGTCAGTACCCAGTCAGTATCCAGTAAGTATCCAGTCAGTACCCAGTCAGTACCCAGTCAGTATCCAGTAAGTACCCAATCAGTACCCAGTCAGTACCCAGTCAGTATCCAGTAAGTACCCAGTCAGTACCCAGTAAGTATCCAGTAAGTACCCAGTCAGTACCCAGTCAGTACCCAGTCAGCAACCAGTCAGTATCCAGTAAGTATCCAGTCAGTATCCAGTCAGCATCCAGTCAGCACCCAGTCAGTACCCAGTCAGTATCCAGTAAGTACCCAGTCAGTATACAGTAAGTACCCAGTCAGTATCCAGTCAGTATCCAGTAAGTACCCAGTCAGTATCCACTCAGCATCCAGTCAGTACCCAGTCAGTACCCAGTCAGTATCCAGTATGTACCCAGACAGTATCCAGTCAGGATCCAGTCAGTACCCAGTCATTACCCAGTCAGTATCCAGTAAGTTTCCAGTCAGTATCCAGTAAGTACCCAGTCAGTATCCAGTCAGTATCCAGTCAGCATCCAGTCAGAACCCGGTCAGTATCCAGTCAGTACCCAGTCAGCAACCAGTCAGTATCCAGTAAGTATCCAGTCAGTATCCAGTCAGCATCCAGTCAGTACCCAGTCAGTACCCAGTCAGTATCCAGTAAGTACCCAGTCAGTATACAGTAAGTACCCAGTCAGTATCCAGTCAGTATCCAGTAAGTACCCAGTCAGTATCCACTCAGCATCCAGTCAGTACCCAGTCAGTACCCAGTCAGTATCCAGTATGTACCCAGACAGTATCCAGTCAGGATCCAGTCAGTACCCAGTCATTACCCAGTCAGTATCCAGTAAGTTTCCAGTCAGTATCCAGTAAGTACCCAGTCAGTATCCAGTCAGTATCCAGTCAGCATCCAGTCAGAACCCGGTCAGTATCCAGTCAGTACCCAGTCAGCAACCAGTCAGTATCCAGTAAGTATCCAGTCAGTATCCAGTCAGCATCCAGTCAGTATCCATTCAGTACCCAGTCAGTATCCAGTAAGTACCCAGTCAGTATGCAGTCAGTATCCAGTAAGTACCCAGTCAGTATCCACTCAGCATCCAGTCAGTACCCAGTCAGTACCCCGTCAGTATCCAGTCAGTACCCAGTCAGTATCCAGTCAGTATCCAGTAAGTACCCAGTCAGTACCCAGTCAGTATCCAGTAAGTATCCAGTCAGCATCCACTCAGCATCCAGTCAGTACCCATTCAGTACCCCGTCAGTATCCAGTCAGTATCCAGTCAGTATCCAGTCAGTATCCAGTAAGTACCCAGTCAGTACCCAGTCAGTATCCAGTAAGTATCCAGTCAGCATCCAGTCAGTATCCAGTCAGTATCCAGTCAGTATCCAGTCAGTACCCAGTCAGTATGCAGTCAGTATCCAGTCAGTATCCAGTCAGTACCCAGTCAGTATCCAGTCAGTATCCAGTAAGTACCCAGTGAGTATCCAGTCAGTATCCAGTCAGTACCCAGTCAGTATCAAGTCAGTATCCAGTCAGTACCCAGTCAGTATCCAGTCAGTATCCAGTAAGTACCCAGTGAGTATCCAGTCAGTATCCAGTCAGTACCCAGTCAGTATCAAGTCAGTACCCAGTCAGTACCCAGTCAGTATCCAGTCAGTATCCAGTAAGTACCCAGTCAGTATCCAGTCAGTATCCAGTCTGTATCCAGTAAGTACCCAGTCAGTATCCACTCAGCATCCAGTCAGTACCCAGTCAGTATCCAGTCAGTACCCAGTCAGTATCCAGTCAGTATCCAGTAAGTACCCAGTCAGAACCAAGTCAGTACCCAGTCAGTACCCAGTCAGTATCCAGTCAGTATCCAGTAAGTACCCAGTCAGTATCCAGTCAGTATCCAGTCTGTATCCAGTAAGTACCCAGTAAGTATCAAGTCAGTATCCAGTCAGTATCCAGTGAGTACCCAGTCAGTATCCAGTAAGTACCCAGTCAGCAACCAGTCAGTATCCAGTCAGTACCCAGTCAGCATCCAGTCAGTACCGAGTCAGTATTGAGTAAGTACAGAGTCAATACCCAGTCAGTACCCAGTCAGTATAAAGTAAGTACACAATCAGTACCCAGTCAGTACCCAGTCAGTATCCAGTAAGTACCCAGTCAGTACCCAGTAAGTATCCAGTAAGTACCCAGTCAGTATCCAGTCTGTATCCAGTAAGTACCCAGTCAGTATCCACTCAGCATCCAGTCAGTACCCAGTCAGTATCCAGTCAGTACCCAGTCAGTATCCAGTCAGTATCCAGTAAGTACCCAGTCAGAACCAAGTCATTACCCAGTCAGTACCCAGTCAGTATCCAGTCAGTATCCAGTAAGTACCCAGTCAGTATCCAGTCAGTATCCAGTCTGTATCCAGTAAGTACCCAGTAAGTATCAAGTCAGTATCCAGTCAGTATCCAGTGAGTACCCAGTCAGTATCCAGTAAGTACCCAGTCAGCAACCAGTCAGTATCCAGTCAGTACCCAGTCAGCATCCAGTCAGTACCGAGTCAGTATTGAGTAAGTACAGAGTCAATACCCAGTCAGTACCCAGTCAGTATAAAGTAAGTACACAATCAGTACCCAGTCAGTACCCAGTCAGTATCCAGTAAGTACCCAGTCAGTACCCAGTAAGTATCCAGTAAGTACCCAGTCAGTACCCAGTCAGTACCCAGTCAGCAACCAGTCAGTATCCAGTAAGTATCCAGTCAGTATCCAGTCAGCATCCAGTCAGTACCCAGTCAGTACCCAGTCAGTATCTAGTAAGTACCCAGTCAGTATACAGTAAGTACCCAGTCAGTATCCAGTCAGTATCCAGTAAGTACTCAGTCAGTATCCAGTCAGCATCCAGTCAGTACCCAGTCAGTACCCAGTCAGTATCCAGTATGTACCCAGACAGTATCCAGTCAGGATCCAGTCAGTACCTAGTCATTACCCAGTCAGTATCCAGTAAGTTTCCAGTCAGTATCCAGTAAGTACCCAGTCAGTATCCAGTCAGTATCCAGTCAGTACCCAGTCAGTATCAAGTCAGTACCCAGTCAGTACCCAGTCAGTATCCAGTCAGTATCCAGTCAGTATCCAGTAAGTACCCAGTCAGTATCCAGTCAGTATCCAGTCTGTATCCAGTAAGTACCCAGTCAGTATCCACTCAGCATCCAGTCAGTACCCAGTCAGTATCCAGTCAGTACCCAGTCAGTATCCAGTCAGTATCCAGTAAGTACCCAGTCAGTATCCAGTCAGTATCCAGTCTGTATCCAGTAAGTACCCATTAAGTATCAAGTCAGTATCCAGTCAGTATCCAGTGAGTACCCAGTCAGTATCCAGTAAGTACCCATTCAGCAACCAGTCAGTATCCAGTCAGTACCCAGTCAGCATCCAGTCAGTACCGAGTCAGTATTGAGTAAGTACAGAGTCAATACCCAGTCAGTACCCAGTCAGTATCCAGTAAGTACACAGTCAGTACCCAGTCAGTACCCAGTCAGTATCCAGTAAGTACCCAATCAGTACCCAGTCAGTACCCAGTCAGTATCCAGTAAGTACCCAGTCAGTACCCAGTAAGTATCCAGTAAGTACCCAGTCAGTACCCAGTCAGTACCCAGTCAGCAACCAGTCAGTATCCAGTAAGTATCCAGTCAGTATCCAGTCAGCATCCAGTCAGTACCCAGTCAGTACCCAGTCAGTATCCAGTAAGTACCCAGTCAGTATACAGTAAGTACCCAGTCAGTATCCAGTCAGTATCCAGTAAGTACCCAGTCAGTATCCAGTCAGCATCCAGTCAGTACCCAGTCAGTACGCAGTCAGTATCCAGTATGTACCCAGACAGTATCCAGTCAGGATCCAGTCAGTACCTAGTCATTACCCAGTCAGTATCCAGTAAGTTTCCAGTCAGTATCCAGTCAGTATCCAGTAAGCATCCAGTAAGTACCCAATCAGTATCCAGTAAGTACCCAGTCAGTACCCAGTCAGTATCCAGTAAGTATCCAGTCAGCAACCAGTCAGTATCCAGTCAGTATCCAGTCAGTATCCAGTCAGTACCCAGTCAGTATCCAGTCAGTATCCAGTCAGTATCCAGTCAGTACCCAGTCAGTACCCAGTCAGTATCAAGTCAGTACCCAGTCAGTACCCAGTCAGTATCCAGTCAGTATCCAGTCAGTATCCAGTAAGTACCCAGTCAGTATCCAGTCAGTATCCAGTCTGTATCCAGTAAGTACCCAGTCAGTATCCACTCAGCATCCAGTCAGTACCCAGTCAGTATCCAGTCAGTACCCAGTCAGTATCCAGTCAGTACCCAGTCAGTATCCAGTCAGTATCCAGTAAGTACCCAGTCAGTACCCAGTCAGTACCCAGTCAGTACCCAGTCAGTATCCAGTCAGTATCCAGTAAGTACCCAGTCAGTATCCAGTCAGTATCCAGTCTGTATCCAGTAAGTACCCAGTAAGTATCAAGTCAGTATCCAGTCAGTATCCAGTGAGTACCCAGTCAGTATCCAGTAAGTACCCAGTCAGCAACCAGTCAGTATCCAGTCAGTACCCAGTCAGCATCCAGTCAGTACCGAGTCAGTATTGAGTAAGTACAGAGTCAGTACCCAGTCAGTACCCAGTCAGTATCCAGTAAGTATCCAGTCAGTACCCAGTCAGTACCCAGTCAGTATCCAGTAAGTACCCAATCAGTACCCAGTCAGTACCCAGTCAGTATCCAGTAAGTACCCAGTCAGTACCCAGTAAGTATCCAGTAAGTACCCAGTCAGTACCCAGTCAGTACCCAGTCAGCAACCAGTCAGTATCCAGTAAGTATCCAGTCAGTATCCAGTCAGCATCCAGTCAGTACCCAGTCAGTACCCAGTCAGTATCCAGTAAGTACCCAGTCAGTATACAGTAAGTACCCAGTCAGTATCCAGTCAGTATCCAGTAAGTACCCAGTCAGTATCCACTCAGTATCCAGTCAGTACCCAGTCAGTACCCAGTCAGTATCCAGTATGTACCCAGACAGTATCCAGTCAGGATCCAGTCAGTACCCAGTCATTACCCAGTCAGTATCCAGTAAGTTTCCAGTCAGTATCCAGTAAGTACCCAGTCAGTATCCAGTCAGTATCCAGTCAGCATCCAGTCAGAACCCGGTCAGTATCCAGTCAGTACCCAGTCAGCAACCAGTCAGTATCCAGTAAGTATCCAGTCAGTTTCCAGTCAGCATCCAGTCAGTATCCATTCAGTACCCAGTCAGTATCCAGTAAGTACCCAGTCAGTATCCAGTCAGTATCCAGTAAGTACCCAGTCAGTATCCACTCAGCATCCAGTCAGTACCCAGTCAGTACCCCGTCAGTATCCAGTCAGTACCCAGTCAGTATCCAGTCAGTATCCAGTAAGTACCCAGTCAGTACCCAGTCAGTATCCAGTAAGTATCCAGTCAGCATCCACTTAGCATCCAGTCAGTACCCATTCAGTACCCCGTCAGTATCCAGTCAGTATCCAGTCAGTATCCAGTCAGTATCCAGTAAGTACCCAGTCAGTACCCAGTCAGTATCCAGTAAGTATCCAGTCAGCATCCAGTCAGTATCCAGTCAGTATCCAGTCAGTATCCAGTCAGTACCCAGTCAGTATGCAGTCAGTATCCAGTCAGTATCCAGTCAGTACCCAGTCAGTATCCAGTCAGTATCCAGTAAGTACCCAGTGAGTATCCAGTCAGTATCCAGTCAGTACCCAGTCAGTATCAAGTCAGTACCCAGTCAGTACCCAGTCAGTACCCAGTCAGTATCCAGTCAGTATCCAGTAAGTACCCAGTCAGTATCCAGTCAGTATCCAGTCTGTATCCAGTAAGTACCCAGTCAGTATCCACTCAGCATCCAGTCAGTACCCAGTCAGTATCCAGTCAGTACCCAGTCAGTATCCAGTCAGTATCCAGTAAGTACCCAGTCAGTACCCAGTCAGTACCCAGTCAGTATCCAGTCAGTATCCAGTAAGTACCCAGTCAGTATCCAGTCAGTATCCAGTCTGTATCCAGTAAGTACCCAGTAAGTATCAAGTCAGTATCCAGTCAGTATCCAGTGAGTACCCAGTCAGTATCCAGTAAGTACCCAGTCAGCAACCAGTCAGTATCCAGTCAGTACCCAGTCAGCATCCAGTCAGTACCGAGTCAGTATTGAGTAAGTACAGAGTCAGTACCCAGTCAGTATCCACTAAGTACACAGTCAGTACCCAGTCAGTACCCAGTCAGTATCCAGTAAGTACCCAATCAGTACCCAGTCAGTATCCAGTCAGTATCCAGTCAGGACCCAGTCAGTACCCAGTAAGTATCCAGTAAGTACCCAGTCAGTACCCAGTCAGTACCCAGTCAGCAACCAGTCAGTATCCAGTAAGTATCCAGTCAGTATCCAGTCAGCATCCAGTCAGTACCCAGTCAGTACCCAGTCAGTATCCAGTAAGAACCCAGTCAGTATACAGTAAGTACCCAGTCAGTATCCAGTAAGTATCCAGTAAGTACCCAGTCAGTATCCACTCAGCATCCAGTCAGTACCCAGTCAGTACCCAGTCAGTATCCAGTATGTACCCAGACCGTATCCAGTCAGGATCCAGTCAGTACCCAGTCATTACCCAGTCAGTATCCAGTAGGTTTCCAGTCAGTATCCAGTAAGTACCCAGTCAGTACCCAGTCAGTACCCAGTAAGCAACCAGTCAGTAACCAGTAAGTATCCAGTCAGTATCCAGTCAGCATCCAGTCAGTATCCAGTAAGTATCCAGTCAGTATCCAGTCAGTATCAAGTCCGTACCCAGTCAGTACCCAGTCAGTACCCAGTCAGTATCCAGTCAGTATCCAGTAATTACCCAGTGAGTATCCAGTCAGTATCCAGTCAGTACCCAGTCAGTATCAAGTCTGTACCCAGTCAGTACCCAGTCAGTACCCAGTCAGTATCCAGTCAGTATCCAGTAAGTACTCAGTCAGTATCCAGTCAGGATCCAGTCTGTATCCAGTAAGTACCCAGTCAGTATCCACTCAGCATCCAGTCAGTACCCAGTCAGTATCCAGTCAGTACCCAGTCAGTATCCAGTCAGTATCCAGTAAGTACCCAGTCAGTACCCAGTCAGTACCCAGTCAGTATCCAGTCAGTATCCAGTATGTACCCAGTCAGTATCCAGTCAGTATCCAGTCTGTATCCAGTAAGTACCCAGTAAGTATCAAGTCAGTATCCAGTCAGTATCCAGTGAGTACCCAGTCAGTATCCAGTAAGTACCCAGTCAGCAACCAGTCAGTATCCAGTCAGTACCCAGTCAGCATCCAGTCAGTACCGAGTCAGTATTGAGTAAGGACAGAGTCAGTACCCAGTCAGTATCTAGTAAGTACCCAGTCAGTATCCAGTCAGTACCCAGTCAGTATCCAGTAAGTACCCAATCAGTACCCAGTCAGTACCCAGTCAGTATCCAGTAAGTACCCAGTCAGTACCCAGTAAGTATCCAGTAAGTACCCAGTTAGTGCCCAGTCAGTACCCAGTCAGCAACCAGTCAGTATCCAGTAAGTATCCAGTCAGTATCCAGTCAGCATCCAGTCAGTACCCAGTCAGTACCCAGTCAGTATCCAGTAAGTACCCAGTCAGTATACAGTAAGTACCCAGTCAGTATCCAGTAAGTATCCAGTAAGTACCCAGTCAGTATCCACTCAGCATCCAGTCAGTACCCAGTCAGTACCCAGTCAGTATCCAGTATGTACCCAGACAGTATCCAGTCAGGATCCAGTCAGTACCCAGTCATTACCCAGTCAGTATCCAGTAAGTTTCCAGTCAGTATCCAGTAAGTACCCAGTCAGTACCCAGTCAGTACCCAGTAAGCAACCAGTCAGTAACCAGTAAGTATCCAGTCAGTATCCAGTCAGCATCCAGTCAGTATCCAGTAAGTACCCAGTCAGTATCCAGTCAGTATCCAGTCAGTATCCAGTCAGCATCCAGTAAGTACCCAGTCAGTATCCAGTCAGTATCCAGTCAGTATCCAGTCAGCATCCAGTAAGTATCCAGTCAGTATCCAGTAAGTACCCAGTCAGTATCCAGTCAGTATCCAGTAAGTACCCAGTCAGTATCCAGTCAGTATCCAGTCAGTATCCAGTAAGCATCCAGTAAGTACCCAGTCAGTATCCAGTAAGTACCCAGTCAGTATACAGTAAGTACCCAGTCAGTATCCAGTCAGTATCCAGTAAGTACCCAGTCAGTATCCACTCAGCATCCAGTCAGTACCCAGTCAGTACCCAGTCAGTATCCAGTATGTACCCAGACAGTATCCAGTCAGGATCCAGTCAGTACCCAGTCATTACCCAGTCAGTATCCAGTAAGTTTCCAGTCAGTATCCAGTAAGTACCCAGTCAGTATCCAGTCAGTATCCAGTCAGCATCCAGTCAGAACCCGGTCAGTATCCAGTCAGTACCCAGTCAGCAACCAGTCAGTATCCAGTAAGTATCCAGTCAGTATCCAGTCAGCATCCAGTCAGTATCCATTCAGTACCCAGTCAGTATCCAGTAAGTACCCAGTCAGTATCCAGTCAGTATCCAGTAAGTACCCAGTCAGTATCCACTCAGCATCCAGTCAGTACCCAGTCAGTACCCCGTCAGTATCCAGTCAGTACCCAGTCAGTATCCAGTCAGTATCCAGTAAGTACCCAGTCAGTACCCAGTCAGTATCCAGTAAGTATCCAGTCAGCATCCACTCAGCATCCAGTCAGTACCCATTCAGTACCCCGTCAGTATCCAGTCAGTATCCAGTCAGTATCCAGTCAGTATCCAGTAAGTACCCAGTCAGTACCCAGTCAGTATCCAGTAAGTATCCAGTCAGCATCCAGTCAGTATCCAGTCAGTATCCAGTCAGTATCCAGTCAGTACCCAGTCAGTATGCAGTCAGTATCCAGTCAGTATCCAGTCAGTACCCAGTCAGTATCCAGTCAGTATCCAGTAAGTACCCAGTGAGTATCCAGTCAGTATCCAGTCAGTACCCAGTCAGTATCAAGTCAGTACCCAGTCAGTACCCAGTCAGTACCCAGTCAGTATCCAGTCAGTATCCAGTAAGTACCCAGTCAGTATCCAGTCAGTATCCAGTCTGTATCCAGTAAGTACCCAGTCAGTATCCACTCAGCATCCAGTCAGTACCCAGTCAGTATCCAGTCAGTACCCAGTCAGTATCCAGTCAGTATCCAGTAAGTACCCAGTCAGTACCCAGTCAGTACCCAGTCAGTATCCAGTCAGTATCCAGTAAGTACCCAGTCAGTATCCAGTCAGTATCCAGTCTGTATCCAGTAAGTACCCAGTAAGTATCAAGTCAGTATCCAGTCAGTATCCAGTGAGTACCCAGTCAGTATCCAGTAAGTACCCAGTCAGCAACCAGTCAGTATCCAGTCAGTACCCAGTCAGCATCCAGTCAGTACCGAGTCAGTATTGAGTAAGTACAGAGTCAGTACCCAGTCAGTACCCAGTCAGTATCCACTAAGTACACAGTCAGTACCCAGTCAGTACCCAGTCAGTATCCAGTAAGTACCCAATCAGTACCCAGTCAGTACCCAGTCAGTATCCAGTAAGTACCCAGTCAGTACCCAGTAAGTATCCAGTAAGTACCCAGTCAGTACCCAGTCAGTACCCAGTCAGCAACCAGTCAGTATCCAGTAAGTATCCAGTCAGTATCCAGTCAGCATCCAGTCAGTACCCAGTCAGTACCCAGTCAGTATCCAGTAAGAACCCAGTCAGTATACAGTAAGTACCCAGTCAGTATCCAGTAAGTATCCAGTACGTACCCAGTCAGTATCCACTCAGCATCCAGTCAGTACCCAGTCAGTACCCAGTCAGTATCCAGTATGTACCCAGACAGTATCCAGTCAGGATCCAGTCAGTACCCAGTCATTACCCAGTCAGTATCCAGTAGGTTTCCAGTCAGTATCCAGTAAGTACCCAGTCAGTACCCAGTCAGTACCCAGTAAGCAACCAGTCAGTAACCAGTAAGTATCCAGTCAGTATCCAGTCAGCATCCAGTCAGTATCCAGTAAGTATCCAGTCAGTATCCAGTCAGTATCAAGTCTGTACCCAGTCAGTACCCAGTCAGTACCCAGTCAGTATCCAGTCAGTATCCAGTAATTACCCAGTGAGTATCCAGCCAGTATCCAGTCAGTACCCAGTCAGTATCAAGTCTGTACCCAGTCAGTACCCAGTCAGTACCCAGTCAGTATCCAGTCAGTATCCAGTAAGTACTCAGTCAGTATCCAGTCAGGATCCAGTCTGTATCCAGTAAGTACCCAGTCAGTATCCACTCAGCATCCAGTCAGTACCCAGTCAGTATCCAGTCAGTACCCAGTCAGTATCCAGTCAGTATCCAGTAAGTACCCAGTCAGTACCCAGTCAGTACCCAGTCAGTATCCAGTCAGTATCCAGTATGTACCCAGTCAGTATCCAGTCAGTATCCAGTCTGTATCCAGTAAGTACCCAGTAAGTATCAAGTCAGTATCCAGTCAGTATCCAGTGAGTACCCAGTCAGTATCCAGTAAGTACCCAGTCAGCAACCAGTCAGTATCCAGTCAGTACCCAGTCAGCATCCAGTCAGTACCGAGTCAGTATTGAGTAAGGACAGAGTCAGTACCCAGTCAGTATCTAGTAAGTACCCAGTCAGTACCCAGTCAGTACCCAGTCAGTATCCAGTAAGTACCCAATCAGTACCCAGTCAGTACCCAGTCAGTATCCAGTAAGTACCCAGTCAGTACCCAGTAAGTATCCAGTAAGTACCCAGTTAGTACCCAGTCAGTACCCAGTCAGCAACCAGTCAGTATCCAGTAAGTATCCAGTCAGTATCCAGTCAGCATCCAGTCAGTACCCAGTCAGTACCCAGTCAGTATCCAGTAAGTACCCAGTCAGTATACAGTAAGTACCCAGTCAGTATCCAGTAAGTATCCAGTAAGTACCCAGTCAGTATCCACTCAGCATCCAGTCAGTACCCAGTCAGTACCCAGTCAGTATCCAGTATGTACCCAGACAGTATCCAGTCAGGATCCAGTCAGTACCCAGTCATTACCCAGTCAGTATCCAGTAAGTTTCCAGTCAGTATCCAGTAAGTACCCAGTCAGTACCCAGTCAGTACCCAGTAAGCAACCAGTCAGTAACCAGTAAGTATCCAGTCAGTATCCAGTCAGCATCCAGTCAGTATCCAGTAAGTACCCAGTCAGTATCCAGTCAGTATCCAGTCAGTATCCAGTCAGCATCCAGTAAGTACCCAGTCAGTATCCAGTCAGTATCCAGTCAGTATCCAGTCAGCATCCAGTAAGTATCCAGTCAGTATCCAGTAAGTACCCAGTCAGTATCCAGTCAGTATCCAGTAAGTACCCAGTCAGTATCCAGTCAGTATCCAGTCAGTATCCAGTAAGCATCCAGTAAGTACCCAGTCAGTATCCAGTAAGTACCCAGTCAGTATACAGTAAGTACCCAGTCAGTATCCAGTCAGTATCCAGTAAGTACCCAGTCAGTATCCACTCAGCATCCAGTCAGTACCCAGTCAGTACCCAGTCAGTATCCAGTATGTACCCAGACAGTATCCAGTCAGGATCCAGTCATTACCCAGTCAGTATCCAGTAAGTTTCCAGTCAGTATCCAGTAAGTACCCAGTCAGTATCCAGTCAGTATCCAGTCAGCATCCAGTCAGAACCCGGTCAGTATCCAGTCAGTACCCAGTCAGCAACCAGTCAGTATCCAGTAAGTATCCAGTCAGTATCCAGTCAGCATCCAGTCAGTATCCATTCAGTACCCAGTCAGTATCCAGTAAGTACCCAGTCAGTATCCAGTCAGTATCCAGTAAGTACCCAGTCAGTATCCACTCAGCATCCAGTCAGTACCCAGTCAGTACCCCGTCAGTATCCAGTCAGTACCCAGTCAGTATCCAGTCAGTATCCAGTAAGTACCCAGTCAGTACCCAGTCAGTATCCAGTAAGTATCCAGTCAGCATCCACTCAGCATCCAGTCAGTACCCATTCAGTACCCCGTCAGTATCCAGTCAGTATCCAGTCAGTATCCAGTCAGTATCCAGTAAGTACCCAGTCAGTACCCAGTCAGTATCCAGTAAGTATCCAGTCAGCATCCAGTCAGTATCCAGTCAGTATCCAGTCAGTATCCAGTCAGTACCCAGTCAGTATGCAGTCAGTATCCAGTCAGTATCCAGTCAGTACCCAGTCAGTATCCAGTCAGTATCCAGTAAGTACCCAGTGAGTATCCAGTCAGTATCCAGTCAGTACCCAGTCAGTATCAAGTCAGTACCCAGTCAGTACCCAGTCAGTACCCAGTCAGTATCCAGTCAGTATCCAGTAAGTACCCAGTCAGTATCCAGTCAGTATCCAGTCTGTATCCAGTAAGTACCCAGTCAGTATCCACTCAGCATCCAGTCAGTACCCAGTCAGTATCCAGTCAGTACCCAGTCAGTATCCAGTCAGTATCCAGTAAGTACCCAGTCAGTACCCAGTCAGTACCCAGTCAGTATCCAGTCAGTATCCAGTAAGTACCCAGTCAGTATCCAGTCAGTATCCAGTCTGTATCCAGTAAGTACCCAGTAAGTATCAAGTCAGTATCCAGTCAGTATCCAGTGAGTACCCAGTCAGTATCCAGTAAGTACCCAGTCAGCAACCAGTCAGTATCCAGTCAGTACCCAGTCAGCATCCAGTCAGTACCGAGTCAGTATTGAGTAAGTACAGAGTCAGTACCCAGTCAGTACCCAGTCAGTATCCACTAAGTACACAGTCAGTACCCAGTCAGTACCCAGTCAGTATCCAGTAAGTACCCAATCAGTACCCAGTCAGTACCCAGTCAGTATCCAGTAAGTACCCAGTCAGTACCCAGTAAGTATCCAGTAAGTACCCAGTCAGTACCCAGTCAGTACCCAGTCAGCAACCAGTCAGTATCCAGTAAGTATCCAGTCAGTATCCAGTCAGCATCCAGTCAGTACCCAGTCAGTACCCAGTCAGTATCCAGTAAGAACCCAGTCAGTATACAGTAAGTACCCAGTCAGTATCCAGTAAGTATCCAGTAAGTACCCAGTCAGTATCCACTCAGCATCCAGTCAGTACCCAGTCAGTACCCAGTCAGTATCCAGTATGTACCCAGACAGTATCCAGTCAGGATCCAGTCAGTACCCAGTCATTACCCAGTCAGTATCCAGTAGGTTTCCAGTCAGTATCCAGTAAGTACCCAGTCAGTACCCAGTCAGTACCCAGTAAGCAACCAGTCAGTAACCAGTAAGTATCCAGTCAGTATCCAGTCAGCATCCAGTCAGTATCCAGTAAGTATCCAGTCAGTATCCAGTCAGTATCAAGTCCGTACCCAGTCAGTACCCAGTCAGTACCCAGTCAGTATCCAGTCAGTATCCAGTAATTACCCAGTGAGTATCCAGTCAGTATCCAGTCAGTACCCAGTCAGTATCAAGTCTGTACCCAGTCAGTACCCAGTCAGTACCCAGTCAGTATCCAGTCAGTATCCAGTAAGTACTCAGTCAGTATCCAGTCAGGATCCAGTCTGTATCCAGTAAGTACCCAGTCAGTATCCACTCAGCATCCAGTCAGTACCCAGTCAGTATCCAGTCAGTACCCAGTCAGTATCCAGTCAGTATCCAGTAAGTACCCAGTCAGTACCCAGTCAGTACCCAGTCAGTATCCAGTCAGTATCCAGTATGTACCCAGTCAGTATCCAGTCAGTATCCAGTCTGTATCCAGTAAGTACCCAGTAAGTATCAAGTCAGTATCCAGTCAGTATCCAGTGAGTACCCAGTCAGTATCCAGTAAGTACCCAGTCAGCAACCAGTCAGTATCCAGTCAGTACCCAGTCAGCATCCAGTCAGTACCGAGTCAGTATTGAGTAAGGACAGAGTCAGTACCCAGTCAGTATCTAGTAAGTACCCAGTCAGTACCCAGTCAGTACCCAGTCAGTATCCAGTAAGTACCCAATCAGTACCCAGTCAGTACCCAGTCAGTATCCAGTAAGTACCCAGTCAGTACCCAGTAAGTATCCAGTAAGTACCCAGTTAGTACCCAGTCAGTACCCAGTCAGCAACCAGTCAGTATCCAGTAAGTATCCAGTCAGTATCCAGTCAGCATCCAGTCAGTACCCAGTCAGTACCCAGTCAGTATCCAGTAAGTACCCAGTCAGTATACAGTAAGTACCCAGTCAGTATCCAGTAAGTATCCAGTAAGTACCCAGTCAGTATCCACTCAGCATCCAGTCAGTACCCAGTCAGTACCCAGTCACTATCCAGTATGTACCCAGACAGTATCCAGTCAGGATCCAGTCAGTACCCAGTCATTACCCAGTCAGTATCCAGTAAGTTTCCAGTCAGTATCCAGTAAGTACCCAGTCAGTACCCAGTCAGTACCCAGTAAGCAACCAGTCAGTAACCAGTAAGTATCCAGTCAGTATCCAGTCAGCATCCAGTCAGTATCCAGTAAGTACCCAGTCAGTATCCAGTCAGTATCCAGTCAGTATCCAGTCAGCATCCAGTAAGTACCCAGTCAGTATCCAGTCAGTATCCAGTCAGTATCCAGTCAGCATCCAGTAAGTATCCAGTCAGTATCCAGTAAGTACCCAGTCAGTATCCAGTCAGTATCCAGTAAGTACCCAGTCAGTATCCAGTCAGTATCCAGTCAGTATCCAGTAAGCATCCTGTAAGTACCCAGTCAGTATCCAGTAAGTGCCCAGTCATCAACCAGTCAGTATCCAGTCAGTACCCAGTCAGTATCCAGTCAGTATCCAGTCAGTATCCAGTAAGTACCCAGTCAGTATCCAGTAAGTACCCAGTCAGTATCCAGTCAGTACCCAGTCAGTATCCAGTAAGTACCCAGTCAGTACCCAGTCAGTACCCAGTCAGCAACCAGTCAGTAACCAGTAAGTATCCAGTCAGTATCCAGTCAGCATCCAGTCAGTATCCAGTCAGTACCCAGTCAGTATCCAGTCAGTATCCAGTCAGTATCCAGTCAGCATCCAGTAAGTACCCAGTCAGTATCCAGTAAGTACCCAGTCAGCAACCAGTCAGCATCCAGTCAGTACCCAGTCAGTACCCAGTCAGTATCCAGTAAGTACCCAGTCAGTATACAGTAAGTACCCAGTCAGTATACAGTAAGTACCCAGTCAATATCCAGTCAGTATCCAGTAAGTTCCCAGTCGGTATCCACTCAGCATCCAGACAGTACCCAGTCAGTACCCAGTCAGTATCCAGTATGTACCCAGACAGTATCCAGTCAGGATCCAGTCAGTACCCAGTCAGTACCCAGTCAGTATCCAGTAAGTTTCCAGTCAGTATCCAGTAAGTACCCAGTCAGTATCCAGTCAGTATCCAGTCAGCATCCAGTCAGAACCCGGTCAGTACCCAGTCCGTACCCAGTCAGCAACCAGTCAGTAACCAGTAAGTATCCAGTCAGTATCCAGTCGGCATCCAGTCAGTATCCAGTCAGTATCCAGTCAGTATCCAGTCAGCATCCAGTAAGTACCCAGTCAGTATCCAGTCAGTATCCAGTCAGTATCCAGTCAGCATCCAGTAAGTACCCAGTAAGTATCCAGTAAGTACCCAGTCAGTATCCAGTCAGTATCCAGTCAGTATCCAGTAAGTTTCCAGTCAGTATCCAGTAAGTACCCAGTCAGTATCCAGTCAGTATCCAGTCAGCATCCAGTCAGTATCCAGTCAGTATCCAGTCAGTATCCAGTAAGTACTCAGTCAGCATCCAGTCAGTATCCAGTCAGTACCCAGTCAGTGTCCAGTCAGTATCCAGTCAGTATCCAGTCAGTATCCAGTAAGTACCCAGTCAGTATCCAGTCAGTACACAGTCAGCAACCAGTCAGTATCCAGTAAGTACCCACTCAGTATCCAGTAAGTACCCAGTCAGCATCCAGTCAGAACCCGGTCAGTACCCAGTCAGTATC
Organism: Telmatherina bonti; assembly: GCF_933228915.1. Lineage (NCBI taxonomy): Eukaryota > Metazoa > Chordata > Actinopteri > Atheriniformes > Telmatherinidae > Telmatherina > Telmatherina bonti. The sequence continues at coordinate 36,834,959 of NC_136611.1, forward strand.
CAGTAAGTACCCAGTCGGTACCCAGTCAGTACCCAGTCAGAAACCAGTCAGTATCCAGTAAGTATCCAGTAAGTATCCAGTCAGGATCCTGTCAGGATCCAGTCAGCATCCAGTAAGTACCCAGTCAGTATCCAGTAAGTACCCAGTCAGTACCCAGTCAGTATCCAGTCAGTATCCAGTAAGTACCCAGTCAGTATCCACTCAGCATCCAGACAGTACCCAGTCAGTATCCAGTATGTACCCAGACAGTATCCAGTCAGGATCCAGTCAGTACCCAGTCAGTATCCAGTCAGTATCCAGTCAGGATCCAGTCAGCATCCAGTAAGTACCCAGTCAGTTTCCAGTAAGTACCCAGTCAATATCCAGCCAGTATCCATTCAGTATCCAGTAAGTACCCAGTCAGTATCCAGTCAGCATCCAGTAAGTACCCAGTCAGTATCCAGTAAGTACCCAGTCAGCAACCAGTCAGTATCCAGTCAGTACCCAGTCAGTATCCAGTCAGTATCCAGTCAGTATCCAGTAAGTACCCAGTTAGCATCCACTCAGTATCCAGTCAGTACCCAGTCAGTATCCAGTCAGTATCCGGTCAGTATCCAGTAAGTATCCAGTCAGTATCCAGTCAGTATCCAGTCAGTATCCAGTCAGCATCCAGTAAGTACCCAGTCAGTATCCAGTAAGTACCCAGTCAGCAACCAGTCAGTATCCAGTAAGTACCCACTCAGTATCCAGTAAGTACCCAGTCAGCATCCAGTCAGAACCCGGTCAGTACCCAGTCAGTATCCAGTAAGTACCCAGTCAGTACCCAGTCAGTACCCAGTCAGAAACCAGTCAGTATCCAGTAAGTATCCAGTCAGTATCCAGTCAGGATCCTGTCAGTATCCAGTCAGCATCCAGTAAGTCCCCAGTCAGTACCCAGTCAGTACCCAGTCAGTATCCTGTCAGTATCCAGTCAGTATCCAGTCAGCATCCAGTAAGTACCCAGTCAGTACCCAGTCAGCAACCAGTCAGTAACCAGTAAGTATCCAGTCAGTATCCAGTCAGCATCCACTCAGTATCCAGTAAGTACCCAGTCAGTATCCAGTCAGTATCCAGTCAGTATCCAGTCAGTATCCAGTCAGAACCCGGTCAGTACCCAGTCAGTATCCAGTAAGTACCCAGTCAGCAAACCAGTCAGTATCCAGTAAGTATCCAGTCAGTATCCAGTCAGCATCCAGTCAGTATCCAGTCAGTACCCAGTCAGTATCCAGTAAGTACCCAGTCAGTATCCAGTCAGTATCCAGTAAGTACCCAGTCAGTATCCACTCAGCATCCAGTCAGTACCCAGTCAGTATCCAGTCAGTATCCAGTCAGTATCCAGTAAGTATCCAGTCAGTATCCAGTCAGTATCCAGTCAGCATCCAGTAAGTATCCAGTAAGTACCCAGTCAGTATCCAGTAAGTACCCAGTCAGCATCCAGTAAGTACCCAGTCAGTATCCAGTAAGTATCCAGTAAGTACCCAGTCAGTATCCAGTCAGTATCCAGTCTGTATCCAGTCAGTACCCAGTCAGTATCCACTCAGCATCCAGTCAGTACCCAGTCAGTATCCAGTCAGTACCTAGTCAGTATCCAGTCAGTATCCAGTAAGTACTCAGTCAGTACCCAGTCAGTACCCAGTCAGTACCCAGTCAGTATCCAGTCAGTATCCAGTAAGTACCCAGTCAGTATCCAGTCAGTATCCAGTCTGTATCCAGTAAGTACCCAGTAAGTATCAAGTCAGTATCCAGTCAGTATCCAGTGAGTACCCAGTCAGTATCCAGTAAGTACCCAGTCAGCAACCAGTCAGTATCCAGTCAGTACCCAGTCAGCATCCAGTCAGTACCGAGTCAGTATTGAGTAAGTACAGAGTCAATACCCAGTCAGTACCCAGTCAGTATCCAGTAAGTACACAGTCAGTACCCAGTCAGTACCCAGTCAGTATCCAGTAAGTACCCAATCAGTACCCAGTCAGTACCCAGTCAGTATCCAGTAAGTACCCAGTCAGTACCCAGTAAGTATCCAGTAAGTACCCAGTCAGTACCCAGTCAGCAACCAGTCAGTATCCAGTAAGTATCCAGTCAGTATCCAGTCAGCATCCAGTCAGTACCCAGTCAGTACCCAGTCAGTATCCAGTAAGTACCCAGTCAGTATCCAGTAAGTACCCAGTCAGTATCCAGTCAGCATCCAGTCAGTACCCAGTCAGTACCCAGTCAGTATCCAGTATGTACCCAGACAGTATCCAGTCAGGATCCAGTCAGTACCTAGTCATTACCCAGTCAGTATCCAGTAAGTTTCCAGTCAGTATCCAGTAAGTACCCAGTCAGTATCCACTCAGCATCCAGTCAGTACCCAGTCAGTATCCAGTCAGTACCCAGTCAGTATCCAGTCAGTATCCAGTAAGTACCCAGTCAGTACCCAGTCAGTACCCAGTCAGTATCCAGTCAGTATCCAGTAAGTACCCAGTCAGTATCCAGTCAGTATCCAGTCTGTATCCAGTAAGTACCCAGTAAGTATCAAGTCAGCATCCAGTCAATACCCAGTCAGTACCCAGTCAGTATCCAGTAAGTACACAGTCAGTACCCAGTCAGTACCCAGTAAGTATCCAGTAAGTACCCAATCAGTACCCAGTCAGTACCCATTCAGTATCCAGTAAGTACCCAGTCAGTACCCAGTAAGTATCCAGTAAGTACCCAGTCAGTACCCAGTCAGTACCCAGTCAGCGACCAGTCAGTATCCAGTAAGTATCCAGTCAGTATCCAGTCAGCATCCAGTCAGTACCCAGTCAGTACCCAGTCAGTATCCAGTAAGTACCCAGTCAGTGTACAGTAAGTACCCAGTCAGTATCCAGTCAGTATCCAGTAAGTACCCAGTCAGTATCCAGTCAGTATCCAGTCAGTACCCAGTCAGTATCCAGTCAGTATCCAGTCTGTATCCAGTAAGTACCCAGTAAGTATCAAGTCAGTATCCAGTCAGTATCCAGTGAGTACCCAGTCAGTATCCAGTAAGTACCCAGTCAGCAACCAGTCAGTATCCAGTCAGTACCCAGTCAGCATCCAGTCAGTACCGAGTAAGTACAGAGTCAATACCCAGTCAGTACCCAGTCATTATCCAGTAAGTACACAGTCAGTACCCAGTCAGTACCCAGTCAGTATCCAGTAAGTACCCAATCAGTACCCAGTCAGTACCCAGTCAGTATCCAGTAAGTACCCAGTCAGTACCCAGTAAGTATCCAGTAAGTACCCAGTCAGTACCCAGTCAGTACCCAGTCAGCAACCAGTCAGTATCCAGTAAGTATCCAGTCAGTATCCAGTCAGCATCCAGTCAGTACCCAGTCAGTACCCAGTCAGTATCCAGTAAGTACCCAGTCAGTATACAGTAAGTACCCAGTCAGTATCCAGTCAGTATCCAGTAAGTACCCAGTCAGTATCCAGTCAGCATCCAGTCAGTACCCAGTCAGTACCCAGTCAGTATCCAGTATGTACCCAGACAGTATCCAGTCAGGATCCAGTCAGTACCCAGTCATTACCCAGTCAGTATCCAGTAAGTTTCCAGTCAGTATCCAGTCAGTACCCAGTCAGTATCCAGTCAGTATCCAGTCAGTACCCAGTCAGTATCCAGTCAGTTTCCAGTAAGTACCCAGTGAGTATCCAGTCAGTATCCAGTCAGTACCCAGTCAGTATCAAGTCAGTACCCAGTCAGTACCCAGTCAGTACCCAGTCAGTATCCAGTCAGTATCCAGTAAGTACCCAGTCAGTATCCAGTCAGTATCCAGTAAGTACCCAGTCAGTATCCACTCAGCATCCAGTCAGTACCCAGTCAGTATCCAGTCAGTACCCAGTCAGTATCCAGTCAGTATCCAGTAAGTACCCAATCAGTACCCAGTCAGTACCCAGTCAGTATCCAGTAAGTACCCAGTCAGTACCCAGTAAGTATCCAGTAAGTACCCAGTCAGTACCCAGTCAGTACCCAGTCAGCAACCAGTCAGTATCCAGTAAGTACCCAGTCAGTATCTACTCAGCATCCAGTCAGTACCCAGTCAGTACCCAGTCAGTATCCAGTATGTACCCAGACAGTATCCAGTCAGGATCCAGTCAGTACCCAGTCATTACCCAGTCAGTATCCAGTAAGTTTCCAGTCAGTATCCAGTAAGTACCCAGTCAGTATCCAGTCAGTATCCAGTCAGCATCCAGTCAGAACCCGGTCAGTACCCAGTCAGTACCCAGTAAGCAACCAGTCAGTAACCAGTAAGTATCCAGTCAGTATCCAGTGAGTACCCAGTCAGTATCCAGTCAGTATCCAGTCAGTATCCAGTCAGTATCCAGTAAGTACCCAGTCAGTATCCAGTCAGTATCCAGTAACTATCCAGTAAGTACCCAGTCAATATCCAGTTAGTACCCAGTCAGTATCCAGTAAGTATCCAGTCAGCATCCAGTCAGTATCCAGTCAGTATCCAGTCAGTATCCAGTCAGTACCCAGTCAGTATCCAGTCAGTATCCAGTCAGTATCCAGTCAGTACCCAGTCAGTATCCAGTCAGTATCCAGTAAGTACCCAGTGAGTATCCAGTCAGTATCCAGTCAGTACCCAGTCAGTATCAAGTCAGTACCCAGTGAGTACCCAGTCAGTATCCAGTCAGTATCCAGTAAGTATCCAGTAAGTACCCAGTCAGTATCCAGTCAGTATCCAGTCTGTATCCAGTCAGTACCCAGTCAGTATCCACTCAGCATCCAGTCAGTACCCAGTCAGTATCCAGTCAGTACCTAGTCAGTATCCAGTCAGTATCCAGTAAGTACTCAGTCAGTACCCAGTCAGTACCCAGTCAGTACCCAGTCAGTACCCAGTCAGTACCCAGTCAGTATCCAGTCAGTATCCAGTAAGTACCCAGTCAGTATCCAGTCAGTATCCAGTCTGTATCCAGTAAGTACCCAGTAAGTATCAAGTCAGTATCCAGTCAGTATCCAGTGAGTACCCAGTCAGTATCCAGTAAGTACCCAGTCAGCAACCAGTCAGTATCCAGTCAGTACCCAGTCAGCATCCAGTCAGTACCGAGTCAGTATTGAGTAAGTACAGAGTCAATACCCAGTCAGTACCCAGTCAGTATCCAGTAAGTACACAGTCAGTACCCAGTCAGTACCCAGTCAGGATCCAGTAAGTACCCAATAAGTACCCAGTCAGTACCCAGTCAGTATCCAGTAAGTACCCAGTCAGTACCCAGTAAGTATCCAGTAAGTACCCAGTCAGTACCCAGTCAGTACCCAGTCAGCAACCAGTCAGTATCCAGTAAGTATCCAGTCAGTATCCAGTCAGCATCCAGTCAGTACCCAGTCAGTACCCAGTCAGTATCCAGTAAGTACCCAGTCAGTATCCAGTAAGTACCCAGTCAGTATCCAGTCAGCATCCAGTCAGTACCCAGTCAGTACCCAGTCAGTATCCAGTATGTACCCAGACAGTATCCAGTCAGGATCCAGTCAGTACCTAGTCATTACCCAGTCAGTATCCAGTAAGTTTCCAGTCAGTATCCAGTAAGTACCCAGTCAGTATCCACTCAGCATCCAGTCAGTACCCAGTCAGTATCCAGTCAGTACCCAGTCAGTATCCAGTCAGTATCCAGTAAGTACCCAGTCAGTACCCAGTCAGTACCCAGTCAGTATCCAGTCAGTATCCAGTAAGTACCCAGTCAGTATCCAGTCAGTATCCAGTCTGTATCCAGTAAGTACCCAGTAAGTATCAAGTCAGCATCCAGTCAATACCCAGTCAGTACCCAGTCAGTATCCAGTAAGTACACAGTCAGTACCCAGTCAGTACCCAGTAAGTATCCAGTAAGTACCCAATCAGTACCCAGTCAGTACCCATTCAGTATCCAGTAAGTACCCAGTCAGTACCCAGTAAGTATCCAGTAAGTACCCAGTCAGTACCCAGTCAGTACCCAGTCAGCGACCAGTCAGTATCCAGTAAGTATCCAGTCAGTATCCAGTCAGCATCCAGTCAGTACCCAGTCAGTACCCAGTCAGTATCCAGTAAGTACCCAGTCAGTGTACAGTAAGTACCCAGTCAGTATCCAGTCAGTATCCAGTAAGTACCCAGTCAGTATCCAGTCAGCATCCAGTCAGTACCCAGTCAGTACCCAGTCAGTATCCAGTATGTACCCAGACAGTATCCAGTCAGGATCCAGTCAGTACCCAGTCATTACCCAGTCAGTATCCAGTAAGTTTCCAGTCAGTATCCAGTCAGTATCCAGTCAGCATCCAGTCAGAACCCGGTCAGTATCCAGTCAGTACCCAGTCAGTATCCAGTAAGTACCCAGTCAGTATCCAGTAAGTACCCACTCAGTATCCAGTAAGTACCCATCAGTATCCAGTAAGTATCCAGTCAGCATCCAGTCAGTATCCAGTCAGAACCCGGTCAGTACCCAGTCAGTATCCAGTCAGTACCCAGTCAGCAACCAGTCAGTATCCAGTAAGTATCCAGTCAGTATCCAGTCAGCATCCAGTCAGTATCCATTCAGTACCCAGTCAGTATCCAGTAAGTACCCAGTCAGTATCCAATCAGTATCCAGTAAGTACCCAGTCAGTATCCACTCAGCATCCAGTCAGTACCCAGTCAGTACCCCGTCAGTATCCAGTCAGTACCCAGTCAGTATCCAGTCAGTATCCAGTAAGTACCCAGTCAGTACCCAGTCAGTATCCAGTAAGTATCCAGTCAGCATCCACTCAGCATCCAGTCAGTACCCATTCAGTACCCCGTCAGTATCCAGTCAGTATCCAGTCAGTATCCAGTAAGTACCCAGTCAGTACCCAGTCAGTATCCAGTAAGTATCCAGTCAGCATCCAGTCAGTATCCAGTCAGTATCCAGTCAGTATCCAGTAAGTACCCAGTCAGTATCCAGTCAGCATCCAGTCAGTACCCAGTCAGTATCCAGTCAGTGTCCAGTAAGTACCCAGTGAGTATCCAGTCAGTATCCAGTCAGTACCCAGTCAGTATCAAGTCAGTACCCAGTCAGTACCCAGTCAGTACCCAGTCAGTATCCAGTCAGTATCCAGTCAGTATCCAATAAGTACCCAGTCAGTATCCAGTCAGTATCCAGTAAGTACCCAGTCAGTATCCACTCAGCATCCAGTCAGTACCCAGTCAGTATCCAGTCAGTACCCAGTCAGTATCCAGTCAGTATCCAGTAAGTACCCAGTCAGTACCCAGTCAGTACCCAGTCAGTATCCAGTAAGTACCCAGTCAGTATCCAGTCAGTATCCAGTCTGTATCCAGTAAGTACCCAGTAAGTATCAAGTCAGTGTCCAGTCAGTATCCAGTGAGTACCCAGTCAGTATCCAGTAAGTACCCAGTCAGCAACCAGTCAGTATCCAGTCAGTACCCAGTCAGTACCCAGTCAGTATCCACTAAGTACACAGTCAGTACCCAGTCAGTACCCAGTCAGTATCCAGTAAGTACCCAATCAGTACCCAGTCAGTACCCAGTCAGTATCCAGTAAGTACCCAGTCAGTACCCAGTAAGTATCCAGTAAGTACCCAGTCAGTACCCAGTCAGTACCCAGTCAACAACCAGTCAGTATCCAGTAAGTATCCAGTTAGTATCCAGTCAGCATCCAGTCAGTACCCAGTCAATACCCAGTCAGTATCCAGTAAGTACCCAGTCAGTATACAGTAAGTACCCAGTCAGTATCCAGTCAGTATCCAGTAAGTACCCAGTCAGTATCCACTCAGCATCCAGTCAGTACCCAGTCAGTACCCAGTCAGTATCCAGTATGTACCCAGACAGTATCCAGTCAGGATCCAGTCAGTACCCAGTCATTACCCAGTCAGTATCCAGTAAGTTTCCAGTCAGTATCCAGTAAGTACCCAGTCAGTATCCAGTCAGTATCCAGTCAGCATCCAGTCAGAACCCGGTCAGTACCCAGTCAGTACCCAGTAAGCAACCAGTCAGTAACCAGTAAGTATCCAGTCAGTATCCAGTCAGCATCCAGTCAGTATCCAGTCAGTACCCAGTCCGTATCCAGTCAGTATCCAGTCAGTATCCAGTCAGCATCCAGTAAGTACCCAGTCAGTATCCAGTCAGTATCCAGTCAGTATCCAGTCAGCATCCAGTAAGTATCCAGTCAGTATCCAGTAAGTACCCAGTCAGTATCCAGTCAGTATCCAGTCAGTATCCAGTCAGTATCCAGTAAGTACCCAGTCAGTATCCAGTCAGTATCCAGTCAGTATCCAGTAACTATCCAGTAAGTACCCAGTCAATATCCAGTTAGTACCCAGTCAGTATCCAGTAAGTATCCAGTCAGCATCCAGTCAGTATCCAGTCAGTATCCAGTCAGTATCCAGTCAGTACCCAGTCAGTATCCAGTCAGTATCCAGTCAGTATCCAGTCAGTACCCAGTCAGTATCCAGTCAGTATCCAGTAAGTACCCAGTGAGTATCCAGTCAGTATCCAGTCAGTACCCAGTCAGTATCAAGTCAGTACCCAGTCAGTACCCAGTCAGTATCCAGTCAGTATCCAGTAAGTACCCAGTCAGTATCCAGTCAGTATCCAGTCTGTATCCAGTAAGTACCCAGTCAGTATCCACTCAGCATCCAGTCAGTACCCAGTCAGTATCCAGTCAGTACCCAGTCAGTATCCAGTCAGTATCCAGTAAGTACCCAGTCAGAACCAAGTCATTACCCAGTCAGTACCCAGTCAGTATCCAGTCAGTATCCAGTAAGTACCCAGTCAGTATCCAGTCAGTATCCAGTCTGTATCCAGTAAGTACCCAGTAAGTATCAAGTCAGTATCCAGTCAGTATCCAGTGAGTACCCAGTCAGTATCCAGTAAGTACCCAGTCAGCAACCAGTCAGTATCCAGTCAGTACCCAGTCAGCATCCAGTCAGTACCGAGTCAGTATTGAGTAAGTACAGAGTCAATACCCAGTCAGTACCCAGTCAGTATCCAGTAAGTACACAGTCAGTACCCAGTCAGTACCCAGTCAGTATCCAGTAAGTACCCAATCAGTACCCAGTCAGTACCAAGTCAGTATCCAGTAAGTACCCAGTCAGTACCCAGTAAGTTTCCAGTAAGTACCCAGTCAGTACCCAGTCAGTACCCAGTCAGCAACCAGTCAGTATCCAGTAAGTATCCAGTCAGTATCCAGTCAGCATCCAGTCAGTACCCAGTCAGTACCCAGTCAGTATCTAGTAAGTACCCAGTCAGTATACAGTAAGTACCCAGTCAGTATCCAGTCAGTATCCAGTAAGTACTCAGTCAGTATCCAGTCAGCATCCAGTCAGTACCCAGTCAGTACCCAGTCAGTATCCAGTATGTACCCAGACAGTATCCAGTCAGGATCCAGTCAGTACCTAGTCATTACCCAGTCAGTATCCAGTAAGTTTCCAGTCAGTATCCAGTCAGTATCCAGTAAGCATCCAGTAAGTACCCAGTCAGTATCCAGTAAGTACCCAGTCAGTACCCAGTCAGTATCCAGTAAGTATCCAGTCAGCAACCAGTCAGTATCCAGTCAGTATCCAGTCAGTATCCAGTCAGTATCCAGTCAGTATCCAGTCAGTATCCAGTCAGTACCCAGTCAGTACCCAGTCAGTATCAAGTCAGTACCCAGTCAGTACCCAGTCAGTATCCAGTCAGTATCCAATCAGTATCCAGTAAGTACCCAGTCAGTATCCAGTCAGTATCCAGTCTGTATCCAGTAAGTACCCAGTCAGTATCCACTCAGCATCCAGTCAGTACCCAGTCAGTATCCAGTCAGTACCCAGTCAGTATCCAGTCAGTATCCAGTAAGTACCCAGTCAGTACCCAGTCAGTACCCAGTCAGTACCCAGTCAGTATCCAGTCAGTATCCAGTAAGTACCCAGTCAGTATCCAGTCAGTATCCAGTCTGTATCCAGTAAGTACCCAGTAAGTATCAAGTCAGTATCCAGTCAGTATCCAGTGAGTACCCAGTCAGTATCCAGTAAGTACCCAGTCAGCAACCAGTCAGTACCCAGTCAGTACCCAGTCAGCATCCAGTCAGTACCGAGTCAGTATTGAGTAAGTACAGAGTCAGTACCCAGTCAGTACCCAGTCAGTATCCAGTAAGTATCCAGTCAGTACCCAGTCAGTACCCAGTCAGTATCCAGTAAGTACCCAATCAGTACCCAGTCAGTACCCAGTCAGTATCCAGTAAGTACCCAGTCAGTACCCAGTAAGTATCCAGTAAGTACCCAGTCAGTTCCCAGTCAGTACCCAGTCAGCAACCAGTCAGTATCCAGTAAGTATCCAGTCAGTATCCAGTCAGCATCCAGTCAGTACCCAGTCAGTACCCAGTCAGTATCCAGTAAGTACCCAGTCAGTATACAGTAAGTACCCAGTCAGTATCCAGTCAGTATCCAGTAAGTACCCAGTCAGTATCCACTCAGCATCCAGTCAGTACCCAGTCAGTACCCAGTCAGTATCCAGTATGTACCCAGACAGTATCCAGTCAGGATCCAGTCAGTACCCAGTCATTACCCAGTCAGTATCCAGTAAGTTTCCAGTCAGTATCCAGTAAGTACCCAGTCAGTATCCAGTCAGTATCCAGTCAGCATCCAGTCAGAACCCGGTCAGTATCCAGTCAGTACCCAGTCAGCAACCAGTCAGTATCCAGTAAGTACCCAGTCAGTACCCAGTCAGTATCCAGTAAGTATCCAGTCAGCATCCACTCAGCATCCAGTCAGTACCCATTCAGTACCCCGTCAGTATCCAGTCAGTATCCAGTCAGTATCCAGTCAGTATCCAGTAAGTACCCAGTCAGTACCCAGTCAGTATCCAGTCAGCATCCAGTTAGTATCCAGTCAGTATCCAGTCAGTATCCAGTCAGTACCCAGTCAGTATGCAGTCAGTATCCAGTCAGTATCCAGTCAGTACCCAGTCAGTATCCAGTCAGTATCCAGTAAGTACCCAGTGAGTATCCAGTCAGTATCCAGTCAGTACCCAGTCAGTATCAAGTCAGTATCCAGTCAGTACCCAGTCAGTATCCAGTCAGTATCCAGTAAGTACCCAGTGAGTATCCAGTCAGTATCCAGTCAGTACCCAGTCAGTATCAAGTCAGTACCCAGTCAGTACCCAGTCAGTATCCAGTCAGTATCCAGTAAGTACCCAGTCAGTATCCAGTCAGTATCCAGTCTGTATCCAGTAAGTACCCAGTCAGTATCCACTCAGCATCCAGTCAGTACCCAGTCAGTATCCAGTCAGTACCCAGTCAGTATCCAGTCAGTATCCAGTAAGTACCCAGTCAGAACCAAGTCATTACCCAGTCAGTACCCAGTCAGTATCCAGTCAGTATCCAGTAAGTACCCAGTCAGTATCCAGTCAGTATCCAGTCTGTATCCAGTAAGTACCCAGTAAGTATCAAGTCAGTATCCAGTCAGTATCCAGTGAGTACCCAGTCAGTATCCAGTAAGTACCCAGTCAGCAACCAGTCAGTATCCAGTCAGTACCCAGTCAGCATCCAGTCAGTACCGAGTCAGTATTGAGTAAGTACAGAGTCAATACCCAGTCAGTACCCAGTCAGTATAAAGTAAGTACACAGTCAGTACCCAGTCAGTACCCAGTCAGTATCCAGTAAGTACCCAATCAGTACCCAGTCAGTACCCAGTCAGTATCCAGTAAGTACCCAGTCAGTACCCAGTAAGTATCCAGTAAGTACCCAGTCAGTACCCAGTCAGTACCCAGTCAGCAACCAGTCAGTATCCAGTAAGTATCCAGTCAGTATCCAGTCAGCATCCAGTCAGTACCCAGTCAGTACCCAGTCAGTATCTAGTAAGTACCCAGTCAGTATACAGTAAGTACCCAGTCAGTATCCAGTCAGTATCCAGTAAGTACTCAGTCAGTATCCAGTCAGCATCCAGTCAGTACCCAGTCAGTACCCAGTCAGTATCCAGTATGTACCCAGACAGTATCCAGTCAGGATCCAGTCAGTACCTAGTCATTACCCAGTCAGTATCCAGTAAGTTTCCAGTCAGTATCCAGTAAGTACCCAGTCAGTATCCAGTCAGTATCCAGTCAGTACCCAGTCAGTATCAAGTCAGTACCCAGTCAGTACCCAGTCAGTATCCAGTCAGTATCCAGTCAGTATCCAGTAAGTACCCAGTCAGTATCCAGTCAGTATCCAGTCTGTATCCAGTAAGTACCCAGTCAGTATCCACTCAGCATCCAGTCAGTACCCAGTCAGTATCCAGTCAGTACCCAGTCAGTATCCAGTCAGTATCCAGTAAGTACCCAGTCAGTATCCAGTCAGTATCCAGTCTGTATCCAGTAAGTACCCATTAAGTATCAAGTCAGTATCCAGTCAGTATCCAGTGAGTACCCAGTCAGTATCCAGTAAGTACCCATTCAGCAACCAGTCAGTATCCAGTCAGTACCCAGTCAGCATCCAGTCAGTACCGAGTCAGTATTGAGTAAGTACAGAGTCAATACCCAGTCAGTACCCAGTCAGTATCCAGTAAGTACACAGTCAGTACCCAGTCAGTACCCAGTCAGTATCCAGTAAGTACCCAATCAGTACCCAGTCAGTACCCAGTCAGTATCCAGTAAGTACCCAGTCAGTACCCAGTAAGTATCCAGTAAGTACCCAGTCAGTACCCAGTCAGTACCCAGTCAGCAACCAGTCAGTATCCAGTAAGTATCCAGTCAGTATCCAGTCAGCATCCAGTCAGTACCCAGTCAGTACCCAGTCAGTATCCAGTAAGTACCCAGTCAGTATACAGTAAGTACCCAGTCAGTATCCAGTCAGTATCCAGTAAGTACCCAGTCAGTATCCAGTCAGCATCCAGTCAGTACCCAGTCAGTACGCAGTCAGTATCCAGTATGTACCCAGACAGTATCCAGTCAGGATCCAGTCAGTACCTAGTCATTACCCAGTCAGTATCCAGTAAGTTTCCAGTCAGTATCCAGTCAGTATCCAGTAAGCATCCAGTAAGTACCCAATCAGTATCCAGTAAGTACCCAGTCAGTACCCAGTCAGTATCCAGTAAGTATCCAGTCAGCAACCAGTCAGTATCCAGTCAGTATCCAGTCAGTATCCAGTCAGTACCCAGACAGTATCCAGTCAGTATCCAGTCAGTATCCAGTCAGTACCCAGTCAGTACCCAGTCAGTATCAAGTCAGTACCCAGTCAGTACCCAGTCAGTATCCAGTCAGTATCCAGTCAGTATCCAGTAAGTACCCAGTCAGTATCCAGTCAGTATCCAGTCTGTATCCAGTAAGTACCCAGTCAGTATCCACTCAGCATCCAGTCAGTACCCAGTCAGTATCCAGTCAGTACCCAGTCAGTATCCAGTCAGTACCCAGTCAGTATCCAGTCAGTATCCAGTAAGTACCCAGTCAGTACCCAGTCAGTACCCAGTCAGTACCCAGTCAGTATCCAGTAAGTACCCAGTCAGTATCCAGTCAGTATCCAGTCTGTATCCAGTAAGTACCCAGTAAGTATCAAGTCAGTATCCAGTCAGTATCCAGTGAGTACCCAGTCAGTATCCAGTAAGTACCCAGTCAGCAACCAGTCAGTATCCAGTCAGTACCCAGTCAGCATCCAGTCAGTACCGAGTCAGTATTGAGTAAGTACAGAGTCAGTACCCAGTCAGTACCCAGTCAGTATCCAGTAAGTATCCAGTCAGTACCCAGTCAGTACCCAGTCAGTATCCAGTAAGTACCCAATCAGTACCCAGTCAGTACCCAGTCAGTATCCAGTAAGTACCCAGTCAGTACCCAGTAAGTATCCAGTAAGTACCCAGTCAGTACCCAGTCAGTACCCAGTCAGCAACCAGTCAGTATCCAGTAAGTATCCAGTCAGTATCCAGTCAGCATCCAGTCAGCACCCAGTCAGTACCCAGTCAGTATCCAGTAAGTACCCAGTCAGTATACAGTAAGTACCCAGTCAGTATCCAGTCAGTATCCAGTAAGTACCCAGTCAGTATCCACTCAGCATCCAGTCAGTACCCAGTCAGTACCCAGTCAGTATCCAGTATGTACCCAGACAGTATCCAGTCAGGATCCAGTCAGTACCCAGTCATTACCCAGTCAGTATCCAGTAAGTTTCCAGTCAGTATCCAGTAAGTACCCAGTCAGTATCCAGTCAGTATCCAGTCAGCATCCAGTCAGAACCCGGTCAGTATCCAGTCAGTACCCAGTCAGCAACCAGTCAGTATCCAGTAAGTATCCAGTCAGTATCCAGTCAGCATCCAGTCAGTACCCAGTCAGTACCCAGTCAGTATCCAGTAAGTACCCAGTCAGTATACAGTAAGTACCCAGTCAGTATCCAGTCAGTATCCAGTAAGTACCCAGTCAGTATCCACTCAGCATCCAGTCAGTACCCAGTCAGTACCCAGTCAGTATCCAGTATGTACCCAGACAGTATCCAGTCAGGATCCAGTCAGTACCCAGTCATTACCCAGTCAGTATCCAGTAAGTTTCCAGTCAGTATCCAGTAAGTACCCAGTCAGTATCCAGTCAGTATCCAGTCAGCATCCAGTCAGAACCCGGTCAGTATCCAGTCAGTACCCAGTCAGCAACCAGTCAGTATCCAGTAAGTATCCAGTCAGTATCCAGTCAGCATCCAGTCAGTATCCATTCAGTACCCAGTCAGTATCCAGTAAGTACCCAGTCAGTATGCAGTCAGTATCCAGTAAGTACCCAGTCAGTATCCACTCAGCATCCAGTCAGTACCCAGTCAGTACCCCGTCAGTATCCAGTCAGTACCCAGTCAGTATCCAGTCAGTATCCAGTAAGTACCCAGTCAGTACCCAGTCAGTATCCAGTAAGTATCCAGTCAGCATCCACTCAGCATCCAGTCAGTACCCATTCAGTACCCCGTCAGTATCCAGTCAGTATCCAGTCAGTATCCAGTCAGTATCCAGTAAGTACCCAGTCAGTACCCAGTCAGTATCCAGTAAGTATCCAGTCAGCATCCAGTCAGTATCCAGTCAGTATCCAGTCAGTATCCAGTCAGTACCCAGTCAGTATGCAGTCAGTATCCAGTCAGTATCCAGTCAGTACCCAGTCAGTATCCAGTCAGTATCCAGTAAGTACCCAGTGAGTATCCAGTCAGTATCCAGTCAGTACCCAGTCAGTATCAAGTCAGTATCCAGTCAGTACCCAGTCAGTATCCAGTCAGTATCCAGTAAGTACCCAGTGAGTATCCAGTCAGTATCCAGTCAGTACCCAGTCAGTATCAAGTCAGTACCCAGTCATTACCCAGTCAGTATCCAGTCAGTATCCAGTAAGTACCCAGTCAGTATCCAGTCAGTATCCAGTCTGTATCCAGTAAGTACCCAGTCAGTATCCACTCAGCATCCAGTCAGTACCCAGTCAGTATCCAGTCAGTACCCAGTCAGTATCCAGTCAGTATCCAGTAAGTACCCAGTCAGAACCAAGTCATTACCCAGTCAGTACCCAGTCAGTATCCAGTCAGTATCCAGTAAGTACCCAGTCAGTATCCAGTCAGTATCCAGTCTGTATCCAGTAAGTACCCAGTAAGTATCAAGTCAGTATCCAGTCAGTATCCAGTGAGTACCCAGTCAGTATCCAGTAAGTACCCAGTCAGCAACCAGTCAGTATCCAGTCAGTACCCAGTCAGCATCCAGTCAGTACCGAGTCAGTATTGAGTAAGTACAGAGTCAATACCCAGTCAGTACCCAGTCAGTATAAAGTAAGTACACAATCAGTACCCAGTCAGTACCCAGTCAGTATCCAGTAAGTACCCAGTCAGTACCCAGTAAGTATCCAGTAAGTACCCAGTCAGTATCCAGTCTGTATCCAGTAAGTACCCAGTCAGTATCCACTCAGCATCCAGTCAGTACCCAGTCAGTATCCAGTCAGTACCCAGTCAGTATCCAGTCAGTATCCAGTAAGTACCCAGTCAGAACCAAGTCATTACCCAGTCAGTACCCAGTCAGTATCCAGTCAGTATCCAGTAAGTACCCAGTCAGTATCCAGTCAGTATCCAGTCTGTATCCAGTAAGTACCCAGTAAGTATCAAGTCAGTATCCAGTCAGTATCCAGTGAGTACCCAGTCAGTATCCAGTAAGTACCCAGTCAGCAACCAGTCAGTATCCAGTCAGTACCCAGTCAGCATCCAGTCAGTACCGAGTCAGTATTGAGTAAGTACAGAGTCAATACCCAGTCAGTACCCAGTCAGTATAAAGTAAGTACACAATCAGTACCCAGTCAGTACCCAGTCAGTATCCAGTAAGTACCCAGTCAGTACCCAGTAAGTATCCAGTAAGTACCCAGTCAGTACCCAGTCAGTACCCAGTCAGCAACCAGTCAGTATCCAGTAAGTATCCAGTCAGTATCCAGTCAGCATCCAGTCAGTACCCAGTCAGTACCCAGTCAGTATCTAGTAAGTACCCAGTCAGTATACAGTAAGTACCCAGTCAGTATCCAGTCAGTATCCAGTAAGTACTCAGTCAGTATCCAGTCAGCATCCAGTCAGTACCCAGTCAGTACCCAGTCAGTATCCAGTATGTACCCAGACAGTATCCAGTCAGGATCCAGTCAGTACCTAGTCATTACCCAGTCAGTATCCAGTAAGTTTCCAGTCAGTATCCAGTAAGTACCCAGTCAGTATCCAGTCAGTATCCAGTCAGTACCCAGTCAGTATCAAGTCAGTACCCAGTCAGTACCCAGTCAGTATCCAGTCAGTATCCAGTCAGTATCCAGTAAGTACCCAGTCAGTATCCAGTCAGTATCCAGTCTGTATCCAGTAAGTACCCAGTCAGTATCCACTCAGCATCCAGTCAGTACCCAGTCAGTATCCAGTCAGTACCCAGTCAGTATCCAGTCAGTATCCAGTAAGTACCCAGTCAGTATCCAGTCAGTATCCAGTCTGTATCCAGTAAGTACCCATTAAGTATCAAGTCAGTATCCAGTCAGTATCCAGTGAGTACCCAGTCAGTATCCAGTAAGTACCCATTCAGCAACCAGTCAGTATCCAGTCAGTACCCAGTCAGCATCCAGTCAGTACCGAGTCAGTATTGAGTAAGTACAGAGTCAATACCCAGTCAGTACCCAGTCAGTATCCAGTAAGTACACAGTCAGTACCCAGTCAGTACCCAGTCAGTATCCAGTAAGTACCCAATCAGTACCCAGTCAGTACCCAGTCAGTATCCAGTAAGTACCCAGTCAGTACCCAGTAAGTATCCAGTAAGTACCCAGTCAGTACCCAGTCAGTACCCAGTCAGCAACCAGTCAGTATCCAGTAAGTATCCAGTCAGTATCCAGTCAGCATCCAGTCAGTACCCAGTCAGTACCCAGTCAGTATCCAGTAAGTACCCAGTCAGTATACAGAAAGTACCCAGTCAGTATCCAGTCAGTATCCAGTAAGTACCCAGTCAGTATCCAGTCAGCATCCAGTCAGTACCCAGTCAGTACGCAGTCAGTATCCAGTATGTACCCAGACAGTATCCAGTCAGGATCCAGTCAGTACCTAGTCATTACCCAGTCAGTATCCAGTAAGTTTCCAGTCAGTATCCAGTCAGTATCCAGTAAGCATCCAGTAAGTACCCAATCAGTATCCAGTAAGTACCCAGTCAGTACCCAGTCAGTATCCAGTAAGTATCCAGTCAGCAACCAGTCAGTATCCAGTCAGTATCCAGTCAGTATCCAGTCAGTACCCAGTCAGTATCCAGTCAGTATCCAGTCAGTATCCAGTCAGTACCCAGTCAGTACCCAGTCAGTATCAAGTCAGTACCCAGTCAGTACCCAGTCAGTATCCAGTCAGTATCCAGTCAGTATCCAGTAAGTACCCAGTCAGTATCCAGTCAGTATCCAGTCTGTATCCAGTAAGTACCCAGTCAGTATCCACTCAGCATCCAGTCAGTACCCAGTCAGTATCCAGTCAGTACCCAGTCAGTATCCAGTCAGTACCCAGTCAGTATCCAGTCAGTATCCAGTAAGTACCCAGTCAGTACCCAGTCAGTACCCAGTCAGTACCCAGTCAGTATCCAGTCAGTATCCAGTAAGTACCCAGTCAGTATCCAGTCAGTATCCAGTCTGTATCCAGTAAGTACCCAGTAAGTATCAAGTCAGTATCCAGTCAGTATCCAGTGAGTACCCAGTCAGTATCCAGTAAGTACCCAGTCAGCAACCAGTCAGTATCCAGTCAGTACCCAGTCAGCATCCAGTCAGTACCGAGTCAGTATTGAGTAAGTACAGAGTCAGTACCCAGTCAGTACCCAGTCAGTATCCAGTAAGTATCCAGTCAGTACCCAGTCAGTACCCAGTCAGTATCCAGTAAGTACCCAATCAGTACCCAGTCAGTACCCAGTCAGTATCCAGTAAGTACCCAGTCAGTACCCAGTAAGTATCCAGTAAGTACCCAGTCAGTACCCAGTCAGTACCCAGTCAGCAACCAGTCAGTATCCAGTAAGTATCCAGTCAGTATCCAGTCAGCATCCAGTCAGTACCCAGTCAGTACCCAGTCAGTATCCAGTAAGTACCCAGTCAGTATACAGTAAGTACCCAGTCAGTATCCAGTCAGTATCCAGTAAGTACCCAGTCAGTATCCACTCAGTATCCAGTCAGTACCCAGTCAGTACCCAGTCAGTATCCAGTATGTACCCAGACAGTATCCAGTCAGGATCCAGTCAGTACCCAGTCATTACCCAGTCAGTATCCAGTAAGTTTCCAGTCAGTATCCAGTAAGTACCCAGTCAGTATCCAGTCAGTATCCAGTCAGCATCCAGTCAGAACCCGGTCAGTATCCAGTCAGTACCCAGTCAGCAACCAGTCAGTATCCAGTAAGTATCCAGTCAGTTTCCAGTCAGCATCCAGTCAGTATCCATTCAGTACCCAGTCAGTATCCAGTAAGTACCCAGTCAGTATCCAGTCAGTATCCAGTAAGTACCCAGTCAGTATCCACTCAGCATCCAGTCAGTACCCAGTCAGTACCCCGTCAGTATCCAGTCAGTACCCAGTCAGTATCCAGTCAGTATCCAGTAAGTACCCAGTCAGTACCCAGTCAGTATCCAGTAAGTATCCAGTCAGCATCCACTTAGCATCCAGTCAGTACCCATTCAGTACCCCGTCAGTATCCAGTCAGTATCCAGTCAGTATCCAGTCAGTATCCAGTAAGTACCCAGTCAGTACCCAGTCAGTATCCAGTAAGTATCCAGTCAGCATCCAGTCAGTATCCAGTCAGTATCCAGTCAGTATCCAGTCAGTACCCAGTCAGTATGCAGTCAGTATCCAGTCAGTATCCAGTCAGTACCCAGTCAGTATCCAGTCAGTATCCAGTAAGTACCCAGTGAGTATCCAGTCAGTATCCAGTCAGTACCCAGTCAGTATCAAGTCAGTACCCAGTCAGTACCCAGTCAGTACCCAGTCAGTATCCAGTCAGTATCCAGTAAGTACCCAGTCAGTATCCAGTCAGTATCCAGTCTGTATCCAGTAAGTACCCAGTCAGTATCCACTCAGCATCCAGTCAGTACCCAGTCAGTATCCAGTCAGTACCCAGTCAGTATCCAGTCAGTATCCAGTAAGTACCCAGTCAGTACCCAGTCAGTACCCAGTCAGTATCCAGTCAGTATCCAGTAAGTACCCAGTCAGTATCCAGTCAGTATCCAGTCTGTATCCAGTAAGTACCCAGTAAGTATCAAGTCAGTATCCAGTCAGTATCCAGTGAGTACCCAGTCAGTATCCAGTAAGTACCCAGTCAGCAACCAGTCAGTATCCAGTCAGTACCCAGTCAGCATCCAGTCAGTACCGAGTCAGTATTGAGTAAGTACAGAGTCAGTACCCAGTCAGTATCCACTAAGTACACAGTCAGTACCCAGTCAGTACCCAGTCAGTATCCAGTAAGTACCCAATCAGTACCCAGTCAGTATCCAGTCAGTATCCAGTCAGGACCCAGTCAGTACCCAGTAAGTATCCAGTAAGTACCCAGTCAGTACCCAGTCAGTACCCAGTCAGCAACCAGTCAGTATCCAGTAAGTATCCAGTCAGTATCCAGTCAGCATCCAGTCAGTACCCAGTCAGTACCCAGTCAGTATCCAGTAAGAACCCAGTCAGTATACAGTAAGTACCCAGTCAGTATCCAGTAAGTATCCAGTAAGTACCCAGTCAGTATCCACTCAGCATCCAGTCAGTACCCAGTCAGTACCCAGTCAGTATCCAGTATGTACCCAGACCGTATCCAGTCAGGATCCAGTCAGTACCCAGTCATTACCCAGTCAGTATCCAGTAGGTTTCCAGTCAGTATCCAGTAAGTACCCAGTCAGTACCCAGTCAGTACCCAGTAAGCAACCAGTCAGTAACCAGTAAGTATCCAGTCAGTATCCAGTCAGCATCCAGTCAGTATCCAGTAAGTATCCAGTCAGTATCCAGTCAGTATCAAGTCCGTACCCAGTCAGTACCCAGTCAGTACCCAGTCAGTATCCAGTCAGTATCCAGTAATTACCCAGTGAGTATCCAGTCAGTATCCAGTCAGTACCCAGTCAGTATCAAGTCTGTACCCAGTCAGTACCCAGTCAGTACCCAGTCAGTATCCAGTCAGTATCCAGTAAGTACTCAGTCAGTATCCAGTCAGGATCCAGTCTGTATCCAGTAAGTACCCAGTCAGTATCCACTCAGCATCCAGTCAGTACCCAGTCAGTATCCAGTCAGTACCCAGTCAGTATCCAGTCAGTATCCAGTAAGTACCCAGTCAGTACCCAGTCAGTACCCAGTCAGTATCCAGTCAGTATCCAGTATGTACCCAGTCAGTATCCAGTCAGTATCCAGTCTGTATCCAGTAAGTACCCAGTAAGTATCAAGTCAGTATCCAGTCAGTATCCAGTGAGTACCCAGTCAGTATCCAGTAAGTACCCAGTCAGCAACCAGTCAGTATCCAGTCAGTACCCAGTCAGCATCCAGTCAGTACCGAGTCAGTATTGAGTAAGGACAGAGTCAGTACCCAGTCAGTATCTAGTAAGTACCCAGTCAGTATCCAGTCAGTACCCAGTCAGTATCCAGTAAGTACCCAATCAGTACCCAGTCAGTACCCAGTCAGTATCCAGTAAGTACCCAGTCAGTACCCAGTAAGTATCCAGTAAGTACCCAGTTAGTGCCCAGTCAGTACCCAGTCAGCAACCAGTCAGTATCCAGTAAGTATCCAGTCAGTATCCAGTCAGCATCCAGTCAGTACCCAGTCAGTACCCAGTCAGTATCCAGTAAGTACCCAGTCAGTATACAGTAAGTACCCAGTCAGTATCCAGTAAGTATCCAGTAAGTACCCAGTCAGTATCCACTCAGCATCCAGTCAGTACCCAGTCAGTACCCAGTCAGTATCCAGTATGTACCCAGACAGTATCCAGTCAGGATCCAGTCAGTACCCAGTCATTACCCAGTCAGTATCCAGTAAGTTTCCAGTCAGTATCCAGTAAGTACCCAGTCAGTACCCAGTCAGTACCCAGTAAGCAACCAGTCAGTAACCAGTAAGTATCCAGTCAGTATCCAGTCAGCATCCAGTCAGTATCCAGTAAGTACCCAGTCAGTATCCAGTCAGTATCCAGTCAGTATCCAGTCAGCATCCAGTAAGTACCCAGTCAGTATCCAGTCAGTATCCAGTCAGTATCCAGTCAGCATCCAGTAAGTATCCAGTCAGTATCCAGTAAGTACCCAGTCAGTATCCAGTCAGTATCCAGTAAGTACCCAGTCAGTATCCAGTCAGTATCCAGTCAGTATCCAGTAAGCATCCAGTAAGTACCCAGTCAGTATCCAGTAAGTACCCAGTCAGTATACAGTAAGTACCCAGTCAGTATCCAGTCAGTATCCAGTAAGTACCCAGTCAGTATCCACTCAGCATCCAGTCAGTACCCAGTCAGTACCCAGTCAGTATCCAGTATGTACCCAGACAGTATCCAGTCAGGATCCAGTCAGTACCCAGTCATTACCCAGTCAGTATCCAGTAAGTTTCCAGTCAGTATCCAGTAAGTACCCAGTCAGTATCCAGTCAGTATCCAGTCAGCATCCAGTCAGAACCCGGTCAGTATCCAGTCAGTACCCAGTCAGCAACCAGTCAGTATCCAGTAAGTATCCAGTCAGTATCCAGTCAGCATCCAGTCAGTATCCATTCAGTACCCAGTCAGTATCCAGTAAGTACCCAGTCAGTATCCAGTCAGTATCCAGTAAGTACCCAGTCAGTATCCACTCAGCATCCAGTCAGTACCCAGTCAGTACCCCGTCAGTATCCAGTCAGTACCCAGTCAGTATCCAGTCAGTATCCAGTAAGTACCCAGTCAGTACCCAGTCAGTATCCAGTAAGTATCCAGTCAGCATCCACTCAGCATCCAGTCAGTACCCATTCAGTACCCCGTCAGTATCCAGTCAGTATCCAGTCAGTATCCAGTCAGTATCCAGTAAGTACCCAGTCAGTACCCAGTCAGTATCCAGTAAGTATCCAGTCAGCATCCAGTCAGTATCCAGTCAGTATCCAGTCAGTATCCAGTCAGTACCCAGTCAGTATGCAGTCAGTATCCAGTCAGTATCCAGTCAGTACCCAGTCAGTATCCAGTCAGTATCCAGTAAGTACCCAGTGAGTATCCAGTCAGTATCCAGTCAGTACCCAGTCAGTATCAAGTCAGTACCCAGTCAGTACCCAGTCAGTACCCAGTCAGTATCCAGTCAGTATCCAGTAAGTACCCAGTCAGTATCCAGTCAGTATCCAGTCTGTATCCAGTAAGTACCCAGTCAGTATCCACTCAGCATCCAGTCAGTACCCAGTCAGTATCCAGTCAGTACCCAGTCAGTATCCAGTCAGTATCCAGTAAGTACCCAGTCAGTACCCAGTCAGTACCCAGTCAGTATCCAGTCAGTATCCAGTAAGTACCCAGTCAGTATCCAGTCAGTATCCAGTCTGTATCCAGTAAGTACCCAGTAAGTATCAAGTCAGTATCCAGTCAGTATCCAGTGAGTACCCAGTCAGTATCCAGTAAGTACCCAGTCAGCAACCAGTCAGTATCCAGTCAGTACCCAGTCAGCATCCAGTCAGTACCGAGTCAGTATTGAGTAAGTACAGAGTCAGTACCCAGTCAGTACCCAGTCAGTATCCACTAAGTACACAGTCAGTACCCAGTCAGTACCCAGTCAGTATCCAGTAAGTACCCAATCAGTACCCAGTCAGTAGCCAGTCAGTATCCAGTAAGTACCCAGTCAGTACCCAGTAAGTATCCAGTAAGTACCCAGTCAGTACCCAGTCAGTACCCAGTCAGCAACCAGTCAGTATCCAGTAAGTATCCAGTCAGTATCCAGTCAGCATCCAGTCAGTACCCAGTCAGTACCCAGTCAGTATCCAGTAAGAACCCAGTCAGTATACAGTAAGTACCCAGTCAGTATCCAGTAAGTATCCAGTACGTACCCAGTCAGTATCCACTCAGCATCCAGTCAGTACCCAGTCAGTACCCAGTCAGTATCCAGTATGTACCCAGACAGTATCCAGTCAGGATCCAGTCAGTACCCAGTCATTACCCAGTCAGTATCCAGTAGGTTTCCAGTCAGTATCCAGTAAGTACCCAGTCAGTACCCAGTCAGTACCCAGTAAGCAACCAGTCAGTAACCAGTAAGTATCCAGTCAGTATCCAGTCAGCATCCAGTCAGTATCCAGTAAGTATCCAGTCAGTATCCAGTCAGTATCAAGTCTGTACCCAGTCAGTACCCAGTCAGTACCCAGTCAGTATCCAGTCAGTATCCAGTAATTACCCAGTGAGTATCCAGCCAGTATCCAGTCAGTACCCAGTCAGTATCAAGTCTGTACCCAGTCAGTACCCAGTCAGTACCCAGTCAGTATCCAGTCAGTATCCAGTAAGTACTCAGTCAGTATCCAGTCAGGATCCAGTCTGTATCCAGTAAGTACCCAGTCAGTATCCACTCAGCATCCAGTCAGTACCCAGTCAGTATCCAGTCAGTACCCAGTCAGTATCCAGTCAGTATCCAGTAAGTACCCAGTCAGTACCCAGTCAGTACCCAGTCAGTATCCAGTCAGTATCCAGTATGTACCCAGTCAGTATCCAGTCAGTATCCAGTCTGTATCCAGTAAGTACCCAGTAAGTATCAAGTCAGTATCCAGTCAGTATCCAGTGAGTACCCAGTCAGTATCCAGTAAGTACCCAGTCAGCAACCAGTCAGTATCCAGTCAGTACCCAGTCAGCATCCAGTCAGTACCGAGTCAGTATTGAGTAAGGACAGAGTCAGTACCCAGTCAGTATCTAGTAAGTACCCAGTCAGTACCCAGTCAGTACCCAGTCAGTATCCAGTAAGTACCCAATCAGTACCCAGTCAGTACCCAGTCAGTATCCAGTAAGTACCCAGTCAGTACCCAGTAAGTATCCAGTAAGTACCCAGTTAGTACCCAGTCAGTACCCAGTCAGCAACCAGTCAGTATCCAGTAAGTATCCAGTCAGTATCCAGTCAGCATCCAGTCAGTACCCAGTCAGTACCCAGTCAGTATCCAGTAAGTACCCAGTCAGTATACAGTAAGTACCCAGTCAGTATCCAGTAAGTATCCAGTAAGTACCCAGTCAGTATCCACTCAGCATCCAGTCAGTACCCAGTCAGTACCCAGTCAGTATCCAGTATGTACCCAGACAGTATCCAGTCAGGATCCAGTCAGTACCCAGTCATTACCCAGTCAGTATCCAGTAAGTTTCCAGTCAGTATCCAGTAAGTACCCAGTCAGTACCCAGTCAGTACCCAGTAAGCAACCAGTCAGTAACCAGTAAGTATCCAGTCAGTATCCAGTCAGCATCCAGTCAGTATCCAGTAAGTACCCAGTCAGTATCCAGTCAGTATCCAGTCAGTATCCAGTCAGCATCCAGTAAGTACCCAGTCAGTATCCAGTCAGTATCCAGTCAGTATCCAGTCAGCATCCAGTAAGTATCCAGTCAGTATCCAGTAAGTACCCAGTCAGTATCCAGTCAGTATCCAGTAAGTACCCAGTCAGTATCCAGTCAGTATCCAGTCAGTATCCAGTAAGCATCCAGTAAGTACCCAGTCAGTATCCAGTAAGTACCCAGTCAGTATACAGTAAGTACCCAGTCAGTATCCAGTCAGTATCCAGTAAGTACCCAGTCAGTATCCACTCAGCATCCAGTCAGTACCCAGTCAGTACCCAGTCAGTATCCAGTATGTACCCAGACAGTATCCAGTCAGGATCCAGTCATTACCCAGTCAGTATCCAGTAAGTTTCCAGTCAGTATCCAGTAAGTACCCAGTCAGTATCCAGTCAGTATCCAGTCAGCATCCAGTCAGAACCCGGTCAGTATCCAGTCAGTACCCAGTCAGCAACCAGTCAGTATCCAGTAAGTATCCAGTCAGTATCCAGTCAGCATCCAGTCAGTATCCATTCAGTACCCAGTCAGTATCCAGTAAGTACCCAGTCAGTATCCAGTCAGTATCCAGTAAGTACCCAGTCAGTATCCACTCAGCATCCAGTCAGTACCCAGTCAGTACCCCGTCAGTATCCAGTCAGTACCCAGTCAGTATCCAGTCAGTATCCAGTAAGTACCCAGTCAGTACCCAGTCAGTATCCAGTAAGTATCCAGTCAGCATCCACTCAGCATCCAGTCAGTACCCATTCAGTACCCCGTCAGTATCCAGTCAGTATCCAGTCAGTATCCAGTCAGTATCCAGTAAGTACCCAGTCAGTACCCAGTCAGTATCCAGTAAGTATCCAGTCAGCATCCAGTCAGTATCCAGTCAGTATCCAGTCAGTATCCAGTCAGTACCCAGTCAGTATGCAGTCAGTATCCAGTCAGTATCCAGTCAGTACCCAGTCAGTATCCAGTCAGTATCCAGTAAGTACCCAGTGAGTATCCAGTCAGTATCCAGTCAGTACCCAGTCAGTATCAAGTCAGTACCCAGTCAGTACCCAGTCAGTACCCAGTCAGTATCCAGTCAGTATCCAGTAAGTACCCAGTCAGTATCCAGTCAGTATCCAGTCTGTATCCAGTAAGTACCCAGTCAGTATCCACTCAGCATCCAGTCAGTACCCAGTCAGTATCCAGTCAGTACCCAGTCAGTATCCAGTCAGTATCCAGTAAGTACCCAGTCAGTACCCAGTCAGTACCCAGTCAGTATCCAGTCAGTATCCAGTAAGTACCCAGTCAGTATCCAGTCAGTATCCAGTCTGTATCCAGTAAGTACCCAGTAAGTATCAAGTCAGTATCCAGTCAGTATCCAGTGAGTACCCAGTCAGTATCCAGTAAGTACCCAGTCAGCAACCAGTCAGTATCCAGTCAGTACCCAGTCAGCATCCAGTCAGTACCGAGTCAGTATTGAGTAAGTACAGAGTCAGTACCCAGTCAGTACCCAGTCAGTATCCACTAAGTACACAGTCAGTACCCAGTCAGTACCCAGTCAGTATCCAGTAAGTACCCAATCAGTACCCAGTCAGTACCCAGTCAGTATCCAGTAAGTACCCAGTCAGTACCCAGTAAGTATCCAGTAAGTACCCAGTCAGTACCCAGTCAGTACCCAGTCAGCAACCAGTCAGTATCCAGTAAGTATCCAGTCAGTATCCAGTCAGCATCCAGTCAGTACCCAGTCAGTACCCAGTCAGTATCCAGTAAGAACCCAGTCAGTATACAGTAAGTACCCAGTCAGTATCCAGTAAGTATCCAGTAAGTACCCAGTCAGTATCCACTCAGCATCCAGTCAGTACCCAGTCAGTACCCAGTCAGTATCCAGTATGTACCCAGACAGTATCCAGTCAGGATCCAGTCAGTACCCAGTCATTACCCAGTCAGTATCCAGTAGGTTTCCAGTCAGTATCCAGTAAGTACCCAGTCAGTACCCAGTCAGTACCCAGTAAGCAACCAGTCAGTAACCAGTAAGTATCCAGTCAGTATCCAGTCAGCATCCAGTCAGTATCCAGTAAGTATCCAGTCAGTATCCAGTCAGTATCAAGTCCGTACCCAGTCAGTACCCAGTCAGTACCCAGTCAGTATCCAGTCAGTATCCAGTAATTACCCAGTGAGTATCCAGTCAGTATCCAGTCAGTACCCAGTCAGTATCAAGTCTGTACCCAGTCAGTACCCAGTCAGTACCCAGTCAGTATCCAGTCAGTATCCAGTAAGTACTCAGTCAGTATCCAGTCAGGATCCAGTCTGTATCCAGTAAGTACCCAGTCAGTATCCACTCAGCATCCAGTCAGTACCCAGTCAGTATCCAGTCAGTACCCAGTCAGTATCCAGTCAGTATCCAGTAAGTACCCAGTCAGTACCCAGTCAGTACCCAGTCAGTATCCAGTCAGTATCCAGTATGTACCCAGTCAGTATCCAGTCAGTATCCAGTCTGTATCCAGTAAGTACCCAGTAAGTATCAAGTCAGTATCCAGTCAGTATCCAGTGAGTACCCAGTCAGTATCCAGTAAGTACCCAGTCAGCAACCAGTCAGTATCCAGTCAGTACCCAGTCAGCATCCAGTCAGTACCGAGTCAGTATTGAGTAAGGACAGAGTCAGTACCCAGTCAGTATCTAGTAAGTACCCAGTCAGTACCCAGTCAGTACCCAGTCAGTATCCAGTAAGTACCCAATCAGTACCCAGTCAGTACCCAGTCAGTATCCAGTAAGTACCCAGTCAGTACCCAGTAAGTATCCAGTAAGTACCCAGTTAGTACCCAGTCAGTACCCAGTCAGCAACCAGTCAGTATCCAGTAAGTATCCAGTCAGTATCCAGTCAGCATCCAGTCAGTACCCAGTCAGTACCCAGTCAGTATCCAGTAAGTACCCAGTCAGTATACAGTAAGTACCCAGTCAGTATCCAGTAAGTATCCAGTAAGTACCCAGTCAGTATCCACTCAGCATCCAGTCAGTACCCAGTCAGTACCCAGTCACTATCCAGTATGTACCCAGACAGTATCCAGTCAGGATCCAGTCAGTACCCAGTCATTACCCAGTCAGTATCCAGTAAGTTTCCAGTCAGTATCCAGTAAGTACCCAGTCAGTACCCAGTCAGTACCCAGTAAGCAACCAGTCAGTAACCAGTAAGTATCCAGTCAGTATCCAGTCAGCATCCAGTCAGTATCCAGTAAGTACCCAGTCAGTATCCAGTCAGTATCCAGTCAGTATCCAGTCAGCATCCAGTAAGTACCCAGTCAGTATCCAGTCAGTATCCAGTCAGTATCCAGTCAGCATCCAGTAAGTATCCAGTCAGTATCCAGTAAGTACCCAGTCAGTATCCAGTCAGTATCCAGTAAGTACCCAGTCAGTATCCAGTCAGTATCCAGTCAGTATCCAGTAAGCATCCTGTAAGTACCCAGTCAGTATCCAGTAAGTGCCCAGTCATCAACCAGTCAGTATCCAGTCAGTACCCAGTCAGTATCCAGTCAGTATCCAGTCAGTATCCAGTAAGTACCCAGTCAGTATCCAGTAAGTACCCAGTCAGTATCCAGTCAGTACCCAGTCAGTATCCAGTAAGTACCCAGTCAGTACCCAGTCAGTACCCAGTCAGCAACCAGTCAGTAACCAGTAAGTATCCAGTCAGTATCCAGTCAGCATCCAGTCAGTATCCAGTCAGTACCCAGTCAGTATCCAGTCAGTATCCAGTCAGTATCCAGTCAGCATCCAGTAAGTACCCAGTCAGTATCCAGTAAGTACCCAGTCAGCAACCAGTCAGCATCCAGTCAGTACCCAGTCAGTACCCAGTCAGTATCCAGTAAGTACCCAGTCAGTATACAGTAAGTACCCAGTCAGTATACAGTAAGTACCCAGTCAATATCCAGTCAGTATCCAGTAAGTTCCCAGTCGGTATCCACTCAGCATCCAGACAGTACCCAGTCAGTACCCAGTCAGTATCCAGTATGTACCCAGACAGTATCCAGTCAGGATCCAGTCAGTACCCAGTCAGTACCCAGTCAGTATCCAGTAAGTTTCCAGTCAGTATCCAGTAAGTACCCAGTCAGTATCCAGTCAGTATCCAGTCAGCATCCAGTCAGAACCCGGTCAGTACCCAGTCCGTACCCAGTCAGCAACCAGTCAGTAACCAGTAAGTATCCAGTCAGTATCCAGTCGTCATCCAGTCAGTATCCAGTCAGTATCCAGTCAGTATCCAGTCAGCATCCAGTAAGTACCCAGTCAGTATCCAGTCAGTATCCAGTCAGTATCCAGTCAGCATCCAGTAAGTACCCAGTAAGTATCCAGTAAGTACCCAGTCAGTATCCAGTCAGTATCCAGTCAGTATCCAGTAAGTTTCCAGTCAGTATCCAGTAAGTACCCAGTCAGTATCCAGTCAGTATCCAGTCAGCATCCAGTCAGTATCCAGTCAGTATCCAGTCAGTATCCAGTAAGTACTCAGTCAGCATCCAGTCAGTATCCAGTCAGTACCCAGTCAGTGTCCAGTCAGTATCCAGTCAGTATCCAGTCAGTATCCAGTAAGTACCCAGTCAGTATCCAGTCAGTACACAGTCAGCAACCAGTCAGTATCCAGTAAGTACCCACTCAGTATCCAGTAAGTACCCAGTCAGCATCCAGTCAGAACCCGGTCAGTACCCAGTCAGTATCCAGTAAGTACCCAGTCGGTACCCAGTCAGTACCCAGTCAGAAACCAGTCAGTATCCAGTAAGTATCCAGTAAGTATCCAGTCAGGATCCTGTCAGGATCCAGTCAGCATCCAGTAAGTACCCAGTCAGTATCCAGTAAGTACCCAGTCAGTACCCAGTCAGTATCCAGTCAGTATCCAGTAAGTACCCAGTCAGTATCCACTCAGCATCCAGACAGTACCCAGTCAGTATCCAGTATGTACCCAGACAGTATCCAGTCAGGATCCAGTCAGTACCCAGTCAGTATCCAGTCAGTATCCAGTCAGGATCCAGTCAGCATCCAGTAAGTACCCAGTCAGTTTCCAGTAAGTACCCAGTCAATATCCAGCCAGTATCCATTCAGTATCCAGTAAGTACCCAGTCAGTATCCAGTCAGCATCCAGTAAGTACCCAGTCAGTATCCAGTAAGTACCCAGTCAGCAACCAGTCAGTATCCAGTCAGTACCCAGTCAGTATCCAGTCAGTATCCAGTCAGTATCCAGTAAGTACCCAGTTAGCATCCACTCAGTATCCAGTCAGTACCCAGTCAGTATCCAGTCAGTATCCGGTCAGTATCCAGTAAGTATCCAGTCAGTATCCAGTCAGTATCCAGTCAGTATCCAGTCAGCATCCAGTAAGTACCCAGTCAGTATCCAGTAAGTACCCAGTCAGCAACCAGTCAGTATCCAGTAAGTACCCACTCAGTATCCAGTAAGTACCCAGTCAGCATCCAGTCAGAACCCGGTCAGTACCCAGTCAGTATCCAGTAAGTACCCAGTCAGTACCCAGTCAGTACCCAGTCAGAAACCAGTCAGTATCCAGTAAGTATCCAGTCAGTATCCAGTCAGGATCCTGTCAGTATCCAGTCAGCATCCAGTAAGTCCCCAGTCAGTACCCAGTCAGTACCCAGTCAGTATCCTGTCAGTATCCAGTCAGTATCCAGTCAGCATCCAGTAAGTACCCAGTCAGTACCCAGTCAGCAACCAGTCAGTAACCAGTAAGTATCCAGTCAGTATCCAGTCAGCATCCACTCAGTATCCAGTAAGTACCCAGTCAGTATCCAGTCAGTATCCAGTCAGTATCCAGTCAGTATCCAGTCAGAACCCGGTCAGTACCCAGTCAGTATCCAGTAAGTACCCAGTCAGCAAACCAGTCAGTATCCAGTAAGTATCCAGTCAGTATCCAGTCAGCATCCAGTCAGTATCCAGTCAGTACCCAGTCAGTATCCAGTAAGTACCCAGTCAGTATCCAGTCAGTATCCAGTAAGTACCCAGTCAGTATCCACTCAGCATCCAGTCAGTACCCAGTCAGTATCCAGTCAGTATCCAGTCAGTATCCAGTAAGTATCCAGTCAGTATCCAGTCAGTATCCAGTCAGCATCCAGTAAGTATCCAGTAAGTACCCAGTCAGTATCCAGTAAGTACCCAGTCAGCATCCAGTAAGTACCCAGTCAGTATCCAGTCAGTATCCAGTCAGCATCCAGTAAGTACCCAGTAAGTATCCAGTCAGTATCCAGTCAGTACCCAGTCAGTATCCAGTCAGAAACCAGTCAGTATCCAGTCAGTATCCAGTCAGCATCCAGTCAGTACCCAGTCAGTACCCAGTCAGCATCCAGTAGGTACACAGTCAGTATCCAGTCACCACCCAGTCAGCATACAATAAGTACCCAGTCAGTATCCAGTCAGCATCCAGTCAGTATCCAGTCAGTACCCAGTCAGCATCCAGTAAGTACCCAGTCAGTATACAGTCAGTACCCAGTCAGCATCCAGTAAGTATCCAGTAAGTACCCAGTCAGGATCCAGTCAGTATGCAGTAAGTACCCAGTAAGTATCCAGTAAGTACCCAGTCAGGATCCAGTCAGTATCCAGTCAGTATCTAGTCAGTACCCGGTCAGCATCCAGTCAGTACCCACTCAGCATCCAGTAAGTATCCAGGAAGTACCCAGTCAGGATCCAGTCAGTATCCAGTAAGTACCCAGTCAGTATCCAGTAAGTACCCAGTCAGTATCCAGTCAGTACCCAGTCAGTATCCAGTAAGTACCCAGTCAGTACCCAGTCAGTACCCAGTCAGCAACCAGACAGTATCCAGTAAGTATCTAGTAAGTATCCAGTCAGGATCCAGTCAGTATCCAGTCAGCATCCAGTAAGTACCCAGTCAGTATCCAGTAAGTACCCAGTCAGTATCCAGTCAGTACCCAGTCAGTATCCAGTAAGTACCCAGTCAGTACCCAGTCAGTAACCAGTAAGTATCCAGTCAGTATCCAGTCAGCATCGAGTCAGTATCCATTCAGTACCCAGTCAGTATCCAGTCAGTATCCAGTCAGCATCCAGTAAGTACCCAGTCAGTATCCTGTAGGTACCCAGTCAGCAACCAGTCAGTATCCAGTAAGTACCCACTCAGTATCCAGTAAGTATCCAGTCAGTACCCAGTCAGCATCTAGTCAGTATCCAGTCAGTACCCAGTCAGTATCCAGTAAGTACCCAGTCAGTATCCAGTCAGTATCCAGTAAGTACCCAGTCAGTATCCACTCAGCATCCAGTCAGTACC
Organism: Telmatherina bonti; assembly: GCF_933228915.1. Taxonomy (NCBI): domain Eukaryota; kingdom Metazoa; phylum Chordata; class Actinopteri; order Atheriniformes; family Telmatherinidae; genus Telmatherina; species Telmatherina bonti. Next base: position 36,867,014 of record NC_136611.1, read on the forward strand.
CAGTCAGTACCCAGTCAGTATCCAGTCAGTATCCAGTCAGTATCTAGTCAGTATCCCGTCAGCATCCAGTAAGTACCCAGTAAGTACCCAGTCTGTATCCAGTAAGTACCCAGTTCCGCAACCAGTCAGTATCCATTAAGTACCCAGTCAGTATCCATTAAGTATCCAGTCAGTATCCAGTCAGTATCCAGTCAGCATCCAGTAAGTACCCAGTCAGTATGCAGTCAGCATCCAGACAGTACCCAGTCAGTATCCAGTCAGAAACCAGTCAGTATCCAGTCAGAAACCAGTCAGTATCCAGTCAGAAACCAGTCAGTATCCAGTCAGTACCCAGTCAGCATCCAGTCAGTACCCAGTCAGCATCCAGTAGGTATCCAGGAAGTACCCAGTCAGCAACCAGTCAGTATCCAGTCAGTACCCAGTCAGTATCCAGTCAGTATCCAGTCAGTATCCAGTAAGTACCCAGTTAGCATCCACTCAGTATCCAGTCAGTACCCAGTCAGTATCCAGTCAGTATCCGGTCAGTATCCAGTAAGTATCCAGTCAGTATCCAGTCAGTATCCAGTCAGTATCCAGTCAGCATCCAGTAAGTACCCAGTCAGTATCCAGTAAGTACCCAGTCAGCAACCAGTCAGTATCCAGTAAGTACCCACTCAGTATCCAGTAAGTACCCAGTCAGCATCCAGTCAGAACCCGGTCAGTACCCAGTCAGTATCCAGTAAGTACCCAGTCAGTACCCAGTCAGTACCCAGTCAGAAACCAGTCAGTATCCAGTAAGTATCCAGTCAGTATCCAGTCAGGATCCTGTCAGTATCCAGTCAGCATCCAGTAAGTCCCCAGTCAGTACCCAGTCAGTACCCAGTCAGTATCCTGTCAGTATCCAGTCAGTATCCAGTCAGCATCCAGTAAGTACCCAGTCAGTACCCAGTCAGCAACCAGTCAGTAACTAGTAAGTATCCAGTCAGTATCCAGTCAGCATCCACTCAGTATCCAGTAAGTACCCAGTCAGTATCCAGTCAGTATCCAGTCAGTATCCAGTCAGTATCCAGTCAGAACCCGGTCAGTACCCAGTCAGTATCCAGTAAGTACCCAGTCAGCAAACCAGTCAGTATCCAGTAAGTATCCAGTCAGTATCCAGTCAGCATCCAGTCAGTATCCAGTCAGTACCCAGTCAGTATCCAGTAAGTACCCAGTAAGTATCCAGTCAGTATCCAGTAAGTACCCAGTCAGTATCCACTCAGCATCCAGTCAGTACCCAGTCAGTATCCAGTCAGTATCCAGTCAGTATCCAGTAAGTATCCAGTCAGTATCCAGTCAGTATCCAGTCAGCATCCAGTAAGTATCCAGTAAGTACCCAGTCAGTATCCAGTAAGTACCCAGTCAGCATCCAGTAAGTACCCAGTCAGTATCCAGTCAGTATCCAGTCAGCATCCAGTTAGTACCCAGTAAGTATCCAGTCAGTATCCAGTCAGTACCCAGTCAGTATCCAGTCAGAAACCAGTCAGTATCCAGTCAGTATCCAGTCAGCATCCAGTCAGTACCCAGTCAGTACCCAGTCAGCATCCAGTAGGTACACAGTCAGTATCCAGTCACCACCCAGTCAGCATACAATAAGTACCCAGTCAGTATCCAGTCAGCATCCAGTCAGTATCCAGTCAGTACCCAGTCAGCATCCAGTAAGTACCCAGTCAGTATACAGTCAGTACCCAGTCAGCATCCAGTAAGTATCCAGTAAGTACCCAGTCAGGATCCAGTCAGTATGCAGTAAGTACCCAGTAAGTATCCAGTAAGTACCCAGTCAGGATCCAGTCAGTATCCAGTCAGTATCTAGTCAGTACCCGGTCAGCATCCAGTCAGTACCCACTCAGCATCCAGTAAGTATCCAGGAAGTACCCAGTCAGGATCCAGTCAGTATCCAGTAAGTACCCAGTCAGTATCCAGTAAGTACCCAGTCAGTATCCAGTCAGTACCCAGTCAGTATCCAGTAAGTACCCAGTCAGTACCCAGTCAGTACCCAGTCAGCAACCAGACAGTATCCAGTAAGTATCTAGTAAGTATCCAGTCAGGATCCAGTCAGTATCCAGTCAGCATCCAGTAAGTAGCCAGTCAGTATCCAGTAAGTACCCAGTCAGTATCCAGTCAGTACCCAGTCAGTATCCAGTAAGTACCCAGTCAGTACCCAGTCAGTACCCAGTCAGCAACCAGTCAGTAACCAGTAAGTATCCAGTCAGTATCCAGTCAGCATCGAGTCAGTATCCATTTAGTACCCAGTCAGTATCCAGTCAGTATCCAGTCAGCATCCAGTAAGTACCCAGTCAGTATCCTGTAGGTACCCAGTCAGCAACCAGTCAGTATCCAGTAAGTACCCACTCAGTATCCAGTAAGTATCCAGTCAGTACCCAGTCAGCATCTAGTCAGTATCCAGTCAGTACCCAGTCAGTATCCAGTAAGTACCCAGTCAGTATCCAGTCAGTATCCAGTAAGTACCCAGTCAGTATCCACTCAGCATCCAGTCAGTACCCAGTCAGTACCCAGTCAGTATCCAGTCAGTATCCAGTCAGTATCTAGTCAGTATCCCGTCAGCATCCAGTAAGTACCCAGTAAGTACCCAGTCTGTATCCAGTAAGTACCCAGTTCCGCAACCAGTCAGTATCCATTAAGTACCCAGTCAGTATCCATTAAGTATCCAGTCAGTATCCAGTCAGTATCCAGTCAGCATCCAGTAAGTACCCAGTCAGTATGCAGTCAGCATCCAGACAGTACCCAGTCAGTATCCAGTCAGAAACCAGTCAGTATCCAGTCAGAAACCAGTCAGTATCCAGTCAGAAACCAGTCAGTATCCAGTCAGTACCCAGTCAGCATCCAGTCAGTACCCAGTCAGCATCCAGTAGGTATCCAGGAAGTACCCAGTCAGGATCCAGTCAGTATCCAGTAAGTACCCAGTAAGTATCCAGTAAGTACCCAGTCAGTATCCAGTCAGTATCCAGTAAGTATCCAGTCAGTATCCAGTCAGTATCCAGTAAGTGCCCAGTAAGTATCCAGTAAGTACCCAGTCAGGATCCAGTCAGTATCCAGTCAGTATCCAGTAAGTACCCAGTCAGTATCCAGTCAGTATCCAGTCAGTACCCAGTCAGTATCCAGTAAGTACCCAGTCAGTATCCAGTCAGTATCCAGTCAGTATCCAGTAAGTACCCAGTCAGTATCCAGTCAGTATCCAGTCAGTATCCAGTAAGTACCCAGTCAGTATCCAGTCAGTATCCAGTCAGTATCCAGTCAGTATCCAGTAAGTACCCAGTCAGTATCCAGTAAGTACCCAGTCAGTATCCAGTCAGTATCCAGTAAGTACCCAGTCAGTATCCAGTCAGTATCCAGTAAGTACCCTGTCAGTATCTAGTCAGTATCCAGTCAGTATCCAGTAATTATCCAGTAAGTATCCAGTCAGGATCCATTCAGTATCCAGTCAGTACCCAGTCAGTATCCAGTAAGTACACAGTCAGTATCCAGTAAGTACCCAGTCAGTATCCAGTCAGTATCCAGTAAGTATCCAGTCAGTATCCAGTCAGTATCCAGTAAGTACCCAGTAAGTATCCAGTCAGGATCCAGTCAGTATCTAGTCACTACCCAGTCAGTATCCAGTAAGTATCCAGTAAGTATCCAGTCAGGATCCAGTCAGTATCCAGTCAGTATCCAGTCAGTACCCAGTCAGTATCCAGTAAGTATCCAGTAAGTATCCAGTCAGGATCCAGTCAGTATCCAGTCAGTACCCAGTCAGTATCCAGTAAGTACCCAGTCAGTATCCAGTAAGTACCCAGTCAGTATCTAGTCAGTATCCAGTCAGTATCCAGTAAGTATGCAGTCAGTATCCAGTCAGTATCCAGTCAGTATCAAGTAAGTACCCAGTCAGTATCCAGTCAGTATCCAGTCAGTATCCAGTAAGTACCCAGTCAGTATCCAGTCAGTATCCAGTCAGTACCCAGTCAGTATCCAGTCAGTATCCAGGAAGTACCCAGTCAGTATCCAGTAAGTACCCAGTCAGTATCCACTCAACATCCAGTCAGTACCGAGTCAGTACCCATTCAGTATCCAGTCAGTATCCAGTCAGTATCCAGTCAGTATCCCGTCAGCATCCAGTAAGTACCCAGTAAGTACCCAGTCAGTATCCAGTAAGTACCCAGTCAGCAACCAGTCAGTATCCATTAAGTACCCAGTCAGTATCCATTAAGTATCCAGTCAGTATCCAGTCAGTATCCAGTCAGCATCCAGTAAATACCCAGTCAGTATGCGGTCAGCATCCAGTCAGTACCCAGTCAGTATCCAGTCAGAAACCAGTCAGTATCCAGTCAGAAACCAGTCAGTATCCAGTCAGAAACCAGTCAGTATCCAGTCAGTACCCAGTCAGCATCCAGTCAGTACCCAGTCAGCATCCAGTAAGTATCCAGGAAGTACCCAGTCAGGATCCAGTCAGTATCCAGTAAGTACCCAGTAAGTATCCAGTAAGTACCCAGTCAGTATCCAGTCAGTATCCAGTCAGTATCAAGTCAGTACCCAGTCAGTATCCAGTCAGTATCCAGTAAGTACCCAGTCAGGATCCAGTCAGTATCCAGTCAGTATCCAGTAAGTACCCAGTCAGTATCCAGTCAGTATCCAGTCAGTATCCAGTCAGTATCCAGTAAGTACCCAGTCAGTATCCAGTAAGTACCCAGTCAGTATCCAGTAAGTATCCAGTAAGTACCCAGTCAGTATCCAGTCAGTATCCAGTCAGTATCCAGTAAGTACCCAGTAAGTATCCAGTAAGTATCCAGTAAGTACCTAGTCAGTATCCAGTCAGTATCCAGTCAGGATCCAGTAAGTACCCAGTCAGTATCCAGTCAGTATCCAGTAAGTACCCAGTCAGTATCCAGTAAGTACCCAGTCAGTATCCAGTCAGTATCCAGTCAGTATCCAGTAAGTACCCAGTCAGTATCCAGTAAGTACCCAGTCAGTATCCAGTAAGTATCCAGTCAGTATCCAGTAAGTACCAAGTCAGTATCAGTACCCAGTCAGGATCCAGTCAGTACCCAGTCAGTATCCAGTAACTATCCAGTAAGTACCCAGTCAGTATCCAGTCAGTACCCAGTCAGTACCCAGTCAGTATCCAGTAAGTATCCAGTAAGTATCCAGTCAGGATCCAGTCAGTATCCAGTCAGTACCCAGTCAGTATCCAGTAAGTACCCAGTCAGTATCGAATAAGTACCCAGTCAGTATCCAGTCAGTATCCAGTAAGTATCCAGTCAGGATCCAGTCAGTATCCAGTCAGTATCCAGTCAGTACCCAGTCAGTACCCAGTCAGTATCCAGTCTGTATCCAGTCAGTACCCAGTCAGTACCCAGTCAGTATCCAGTCAGTATCCAGTAAGTATCCAGTAAGTTTCCATTCAGGATCCAGTCAGTATCCAGTCACTACCCAGTCAGTATCCAGTAAGTACCCAGTCAGTATCCAGTCAGTATCCAGTCAGTACCCAGTCAGTATCCAGTAAGTACCCAGTCAGTATCCAGTCAGTATCCAGTCAGTACCCAGTCAGTATCCAGTCAGTATCCAGTAAGTACCCAGTCAGTATCCAGTCAGTATCCAGTCAGTATCCAGTAAGTACCCAGTAAGTATCCAGTCAGTATCCAGTCAGTATCCAGTCAGTATCCAGTAAGTACCCAGTCAGTATCCAGTAAGTACCCAGTCAGTATCCAGTCAGTATCCAGTAAGTACCCAGTCAGTATCCAGTCAGTATCCAGTAAGTACCCTGTCAGTATCTAGTCAGTATCCAGTCAGTATCCAGTAAGTATCCAGTAAGTATCCAGTCAGGATCCATTCAGTATCCAGTCAGTACCCAGTCAGTATCCAGTAAGTACACAGTCAGTATCCAGTAAGTACCCAGTCAGTATCCAGTCAGTATCCAGTAAGTATCCAGTAGGATCCAGTCAGTATCCAGTAAGTACCCAGTCAGTATCCAGTAAGTATCCAGTCAGGATCCAGTCAGTATCCAGTCAGTATCCAGTCAGTACCCAGTCAGTACCCAGTCAGTATCCAGTCTGTATCCAGTCAGTACCCAGTCAGTACCCAGTCAGTATCCAGTCAGTATCCAGTAAGTATCCAGTAAGTATCCAGTCAGGATCCAGTCAGTATCCAGTCACTACCCAGTCAGTATCCAGTAAGTACCCAGTCAGTATCCAGTAAGTACCCAGTCAGTATCCAGTCAGTATCCAGTAAGTACCCAGTCAGTACCCAGTCAGTATCCAGTCAGTATCCAGTCAGTATCCAGTCAGTACCCAGTCAGTATCCAGTCAGTACCCAGTCAGTATCCAGTCAGTATCCAGTCAGTATCCAGTCAGTATCCAGTAAGTACCCAGTCAGTATCCAGTCAGTATCCAGTCAGTATCCAGTAAGTATCCAGTAAGTATCCAGTCAGTAGCCAGTCAGTATCCAGTAACTATCCAGTCAGTATCCAGCCAGTACCCAGTCAGGATCCAGTAACTATCCAGTCAGTACCCAGTCAGGATCCAGTCAGTGCCCAGTCAGTATCCAGTCAGTATCCAGTCAGTATCCAGTCAGTATCCAGTAAGTACCCAGTCAGTATCCAGTCAGTATCCAGTAAGTATCCAGTAAGTATCCAGTCAGTATCCAGTCAGTATCCAGTAACTATCCAGTCAGTATCCAGTCAGTACCCAGTCAGGATCCAGTAACTATCCAGTCAGTACCCAGTCAGGATCCAGTCAGTATCCAGTCAGTACCCAGTCAGGATCCAGTAACTATCCAGTCAGTACCCAGTCAGGATCCAGTCAGTATCCAGTCAGTATCCAGTCAGTATCCAGTAACTATCCAGTCAGTATCCAGTCAGTACCCAGTCAGGATCCAGTAACTATCCAGTCAGTACCCAGTCAGTATCCAGTAAGTACCCTGTCAGTATCTAGTCAGTATCCAGTCAGTATCCAGTAAGTATCCAGTAAGTATCCAGTCAGGATCCATTCAGTATCCAGTCAGTACCCAGTCAGTATCCAGTAAGTACACAGTCAGTATCCAGTAAGTACCCAGTCAGTGTCCAGTCAGTATCCAGTAAGTATCCAGTCAGGATCCAGTCAGTATCCAGTAAGTACCCAGTAAGTATCCAGTCAGGATCCAGTCAGTATCTAGTCACTACCCAGTCAGTATCCAGTAAGTATCCAGTAAGTATCCAGTCAGGATCCAGTCAGTATCCAGTCAGTATCCAGTCAGTACCCAGTCAGTACCCAGTCAGTATCCAGTAAGTATCCAGTAAGTATCCAGTCAGGATCCAGTCAGTATCCAGTCAGTACCCAGTCAGTATCCAGTAAGTACCCAGTCAGTATCGAATAAGTACCCAGTCAGTATCCAGTCAGTATCCAGTAAATATCCAGTCAGGATCCAGTCAGTATCCAGTCAGTATCCAGTCAGTACCCAGTCAGTACCCAGTCAGTATCCAGTCTGTATCCAGTCAGTACCCAGTCAGTACCCAGTCAGTATCCAGTCAGTATCCAGTCAGTATCCAGTAAGTTTCCATTCAGGATCCAGTCAGTATCCAGTCACTACCCAGTCAGTATCCAGTAAGTACCCAGTCAGTATCCAGTCAGTATCCAGTCAGTACCCAGTCAGTATCCAGTAAGTACCCAGTCAGTATCCAGTCAGTATCCAGTCAGTACCCAGTCAGTATCCAGTCAGTATCCAGTAAGTACCCAGTCAGTATCCAGTCAGTATCCAGTCAGTATCCAGTAAGTACCCAGTAAGTGTCCAGTCAGTATCCAGTCAGTATCCAGTCAGTATCCAGTAAGTACCCAGTCAGTATCCAGTAAGTACCCAGTCAGTATCCAGTCAGTATCCAGTAAGTACCCAGTCAGTATCTAGTCAGTATCCAGTAAGTACCCTGTCAGTATCTAGTCAGTATCCAGTCAGTATCCAGTAAGTATCCAGTAAGTATCCAGTCAGGATCCATTCAGTATCCAGTCAGTACCCAGTCAGTATCCAGTAAGTACACAGTCAGTATCCAGTAAGTACCCAGTCAGTATCCAGTCAGTATCCAGTAAGTATCCAGTAGGATCCAGTCAGTATCCAGTAAGTACCCAGTAAGTATCCAGTCAGGATCCAGTCAGTATCCAGTCACTACCCAGTCAGTATCCAGTAAGTATCCAGTAAGTATCCAGTCAGGATCCAGTCAGTATCCAGTCAGTATCCAGTCAGTACCCAGTCAGTACCCAGTCAGTATCCAGTAAGTATCCAGTAAGTATCCAGTCAGGATCCAGTCAGTATCCAGTCAGTACCCAGTCAGTATCCAGTAAGTACCCAGTCAGTATCCAGTAAGTACCCAGTCAGTATCCAGTCAGTATCCAGTAAGTATCCAGTCAGGATCCAGTCAGTATCCAGTCAGTATCCAGTCAGTACTTAGTCAGTACCCAGTCAGTATCCAGTCTGTATCCAGTCAGTACCCAGTCAGTACCCAGTCAGTATCCAGTCAGCATCCAGTAAGTATCCAGTAAGTATCCAGTCAGGATCCAGTCAGTATCCCGTCACTACCCAGCCAGTATCCAGTAAGTACCCAGTCAGTATCCAGTAAGTACCCAGTCAGTATCCAGTCAGTATCCAGTAAGTACCCAGTCAGTATCCAGTCAGTACCCAGTCAATACCCAGTCAGTATCCAGTCAGTATCCAGTCAGTATCCAGTCAGTACCCAGTCAGTATCCAGTAAGTACCCAGTCAGTATCCAGTCAGTATCCAGTCAGTATCCAGTAAGTATCCAGTAAGTACCCAGTCAGTATCCAGTCAGTATCAAGTCAGTATCCAGTAAGTATCCAGTAAGTATCCAGTCAGTAGCCAATCAGTATCCAGTAACTATCCAGTCAGTATCCAGTCAGTACCCAGTCAGTATCCAGTCAGGATCCAGTCAGTACCCAGTCAGTACCCAGTCAGTATCCAGTCAGTATACAGTAAGTATCCAGTAAGTATCCAGTCAGGATCCAGTCAGTATCCAGTCACTACCCAGTCAGTATCCAGTAAGTACCCAGTCAGTATCCAGTCAGTATCCAGTCAGTACCCAGTCAGTATCCAGTAAGTACCCAGTCAGTATCCAGTCAGTATCCAGTCAGTACCCAGTCAGTATCCAGTCAGTATCCAGTAAATACCCAGTCAGTATCCAGTCAGTATCCAGTCAGTATCCAGAAAGTACCCAGTCAGTATCCAGTCAGTATCCAGTCAGTATCCAGTAAGTACCCGGTCAGTATCCAGTAAGTACCCAGTCAGTATCCAGTCAGTATCCAGTAAGTACCCAGTCAGTATCCAGTCAGTATCCAGTAAGTACCCTGTCAGTACCTAGTCAGTATCCAGTCAGTATCCAGTAAGTATCCAGTAAGTATCCAGTCAGGAACCATTCAGTATCCAGTCAGTACCCAGTCAGGATCCAGTAAGTACACAGTCAGTATCCAGTAAGTACCCAGTCAGTATCCAGTAAGTATCCAGTCAGGATCCAGTCAGTATCCAGTAAGTACCCAGTAAGTATCCAGTCAGGATCCAGTCAGTATCCAGTCACTACCCAGTCAGTATCCAGTAAGTATCCAGTAAGTATCCAGTCAGGATCCAGTCAGTATCCAGTCAGTATCCAGTCAGTACCCAGTCAGTACCCAGTCAGTATCCAGTAAGTATCCAGTAAGTATCCAGTCAGGATCCAGTCAGTATCCAGTCAGTACCCAGTCAGTATCCAGTAAGTACCCAGTCAGTATTCAGTAAGTACCCAGTCAGTATCCAGTCAGTATCCAGTAAGTATCCAGTCAGGATCCAGTCAGTATCCAGTCAGTATCCAGTCAGTACCCAGTCAGTACCCAGTCAGTATCCAGTCTGTATCCAGTCAGTACCCAGTCAGTACCCAGTCAGTATCCAGTCAGTATCCAGTAAGTATCCAGTAAGTATCCAGTCAGGATCCAGTCAGTATCCAGTCACTACCCAGTCAGTATCCAGTAAGTACCCAGTCAGTATCCAGTAAGTACCCAGTCAGTATCCAGTCAGTATCCAGTAAGTACCCAGTCAGTATCCAGTCAGTACCCAGTCAATACCCAGTCAGTATCCAGTCAGTATCCAGTCAGTATCCAGTCAGTACCCAGTCAGTATCCAGTCAGTACCCAGTCAGTATCCAGTCAGTATCCAGTCAGTATCCAGTCAGTATCCAGTAAGTACCCAGTCAGTATCCAGTCAGTATCCAGTCAGTATCCAGTAAGTATCCAGTAAGTATCCAGTCAGTAGCCAGTCAGTATCCAGTAACTATCCAGTCAGTATCCAGTCAGTACCCTGTCAGGATCCAGTAACTATCCAGTCAGTACCCAGTCAGGATCCAGTCAGTACCCAGTCAGTATCCAGTCAGTATCCAGTCAGTATCCAGTCAGTATCCAGTAAGTACCCAGTCAGTATCCAGTCAGTATCCAGTAAGTATCCAGTAAGTATCCAGTCAGTATCCAGTCAGTATCCAGTAACTATCCAGTCAGTATCCAGTCAGTATCCAGTCAGTATCCAGTAAGTATCCAGTAAGTATCCAGTCAGTATCCAGTCAGTATCCAGTAACTATCCAGTCAGTATCCAGTCAGTACCCAGTCAGGATCCAGTAACTATCCAGTCAGTACCCAGTCAGGATCCAGTCAGTATCCAGTCAGTACCCAGTCAGGATCCAGTAACTATCCAGTCAGTACCCAGTCAGGATCCAGTCAGTATCCAGTCAGTATCCAGTAACTATCCAGTCAGTATCCAGTCAGTACCCAGTCAGGATCCAGTAACTATCCAGTCAGTACCCAGTCAGTATCCAGTCAGTACCCAGTCAGGATCAAGTCAGTATCCAGTCAGTATCCAGTCAGTATCCAGTCAGGATCCAGTCAGTATCCAGTAAGTACCCAGTCAGTATCCAGTCAGTACCCAGTCAATACCCAGTCAGTATCCAGTCAGTATCCAGTCAGTACCCAGTCAGTATCCAGTCAGTACCCAGTCAGTATCCAGTCAGTATCCAGTCAGTATCCAGTCAGTATCCAGTAAGTACCCAGTCAGTATCCAGTCAGTATCCAGTAAGTATCCAGTAAGTATCCAGTCAGTATCCAGTCAGGATCCAGTCAGTATCCAGTCAGTATCCAGTAACTATCCAGTCAGTATCCAGTCAGTACCCAGTCAGGATCCAGTAACTATCCAGTCAGTACCCAGTCAGGATCCAGTCAGTATCCAGTAAGTACCCAGTAAGTATCCAGTCAGTACCCAGTCAGGATCCAGTCAGTATCCAGTCAGTGTCCAGTAACTATCCAGTCAGTATCCAGTCAGTACCCAGTCAGGATCCAGTCAGTATCCAGTAAGTATCCAGTCAGTATCCAGTCAGTTTCCAGTAAGTACCCAGTAAGTACCCAATCAGGATCCAGTCAGTATCCAGTAAGTATCCAGTCAGTATCCAGTCAGTATCCAGTAAGTACCCAGTAAGTATCCAGTCAGTACCCAGTCAGGATCCAGTAAGTATCCAGTAAGTATCCAGTCAGGATCCAGTCAGTATCCAGTAAGTACCCAGTCAGTATCCAGTCAGTACCCAGTCAATACCCAGTCAGTATCCAGTCAGTATCCAGTAAGTACCCAGTCAGTATCCAGTCAGTACCCAGTCAATACCCAGTCAGTATCCAGTCAGTATCCAGTCAGTATCCAGTCAGTACCCAGTCAGTATCCAGTCAGTACCCAGTCAGTATCCAGTCAGTATCCAGTCAGTATCTAGTCAGTATCCAGTAAGTACCCAGTCAGTATCCAGTCAGTATCCAGTCAGTATCCAGTCAGTATCCAGTAAGTATCCAGTCAGTATCCAGTCAGTATCCAGTAACTATCCAGTCAGTATCCAGTCAGTACCCAGTCAGGATCCAGTAACTATCCAGTCAGTACCCAGTCAGGATCCAGTCAGTATCCAGTAAGTACCCAGTAAGTATCCAGTCAGTACCCAGTAAGTATCCAGTCAGTATCCAGTCAGTATCCAGTAACTATCCAGTCAGTATCCAGTCAGTACCCAGTCAGGATCCAGTCAGTATCCAGTCAGTATCCAGTCAGTATCCAGTCAGTATCCAGTCAGTATCCAGTCAGTACCCAGTCAGTATCCAGTCAGTATCCAGTCAGTATCCAGTCAGTATCCAGTAAGTACCCAGTCAGTATCCAGTCAGTATCCAGTCAGTATCCAGTAAGTATCCAGTAAGTACCCAGTCAGTATCCAGTCAGTATCAAGTCAGTATCCAGTAAGTATCCAGTAAGTATCCAGTCAGTAGGCAATCAGTATCCAGTAACTATCCAGTCAGTATCCAGTCAGTACCCAGTCAGTATCCAGTCAGGATCCAGTCAGTACCCAGTCAGTACCCAGTCAGTATCCAGTCAGTATCCAGTAAGTATCCAGTAAGTAACCAGTCAGGATCCAGTCAGTATCCAGTCACTACCCAGTCAGTATCCAGTAAGTACCCAGTCAGTATCCAGTCAGTATCCAGTCAGTACCCAGTCAGTATCCAGTAAGTACCCAGTCAGTATCCAGTCAGTATCCAGTCAGTACCCAGTCAGTATCCAGTCAGTATCCAGTAAATACCCAGTCAGTATCCAGTCAGTATCCAGTCAGTATCCAGTAAGTACCGAGTCAGTATCCAGTCAGTATCCAGTCAGTATCCAGTAAGTACCCAGTCAGTATCCAGTAAGTACCCAGTCAGTATCCAGTCAGTATCCAGTAAGTACCCAGTCAGTATCCAGTCAGTATCCAGTAAGTACCCTGTCAGTATCTAGTCAGTATCCAGTCAGTATCCAGTAAGTATCCAGTAAGTATCCAGTCAGGATCCATTCAGTATCCAGTCAGTACCCAGTCAGTATCCAGTAAGTACACAGTCAGTATCCAGTAAGTACCCAGTCAGTATCCAGTAAGTATCCAGTCAGGATCCAGTCAGTATCCAGTAAGTACCCAGTAAGTATTCAGTCAGGATCCAGTCAGTATCCAGTCACTACCCAGTCAGTATCCAGTAAGTATCCAGTAAGTATCCAGTCAGGATCCAGTCAGTATCCAGTCAGTATCCAGTCAGTACCCAGTCAGTACCCAGTCAGTATCCAGTAAGTATCCAGTAAGTATCCAGTCAGGATCCAGTCAGTATCCAGTCAGTACCCAGTCAGTATCCAGTAAGTACCCAGTCAGTATTCAGTAAGTACCCAGTCAGTATCCAGTCAGTATCCAGTAAGTATCCAGTCAGGATCCAGTCAGTATCCAGTCAGTATCCAGTCAGTACCCAGTCAGTACCCAGTCAGTATCCAGTCTGTATCCAGTCAGTACCCAGTCAGTACCCAGTCAGTATCCAGTCAGTATCCAGTAAGTATCCAGTAAGTATCCAGTCAGGATCCAGTCAGTATCCAGTCACTACCCAGTCAGTATCCAGTAAGTACCCAGTCAGTATCCAGTAAGTACCCAGTCAGTATCCAGTCAGTATCCAGTAAGTACCCAGTCAGTATCCAGTCAGTACCCAGTCAATACCCAGTCAGTATCCAGTCAGTATCCAGTCAGTATCCAGTCAGTACCCAGTCAGTATCCAGTCAGTACCCAGTCAGTATCCAGTCAGTATCCAGTCAGTATCCAGTCAGTATCCAGTAAGTACCCAGTCAGTATCCAGTCAGTATCCAGTAAGTATCCAGTAAGTATCCAGTCAGTAGCCAGTCAGTATCCAGTAACTATCCAGTCAGTATCCAGTCAGTACCCTGTCAGGATCCAGTAACTATCCAGTCAGTACCCAGTCAGGATCCAGTCAGTACCCAGTCAGTATCCAGTCAGTATCCAGTAAGTACCCAGTCAGTATCCAGTCAGTATCCAGTAAGTATCCAGTAAGTATCCAGTCAGTATCCAGTCAGTATCCAGTAACTATCCAGTCAGTATCCAGTCAGTACCCAGTCAGGATCCAGTAACTATCCAGTCAGTACCCAGTCAGGATCCAGTCAGTATCCAGTCAGTACCCAGTCAGGATCCAGTAACTATCCAGTCAGTACCCAGTCAGGATCCAGTCAGTATCCAGTCAGTATCCAGTAACTATCCAGTCAGTATCCAGTCAGTACCCAGTCAGGATCCAGTAACTATCCAGTCAGTACCCAGTCAGTATCCAGTCAGTACCCAGTCAGGATCAAGTCAGTATCCAGTCAGTATCCAGTCAGTATCCAGTCAGGATCCAGTCAGTATCCAGTAAGTACCCAGTCAGTATCCAGTCAGTACCCAGTCAATACCCAGTCAGTATCCAGTCAGTATCCAGTCAGTACCCAGTCAGTATCCAGTCAGTACCCAGTCAGTATCCAGTCAGTATCCAGTCAGTATCCAGTCAGTATCCAGTAAGTACCCAGTCAGTATCCAGTCAGTATCCAGTAAGTATCCAGTAAGTATCCAGTCAGTATCCAGTCAGGATCCAGTCAGTATCCAGTCAGTATCCAGTAACTATCCAGTCAGTATCCAGTCAGTACCCAGTCAGGATCCAGTAACTATCCAGTCAGTACCCAGTCAGGATCCAGTCAGTATCAAGTAAGTACCCAGTAAGTATCCAGTCAGTACCCAGTCAGGATCCAGTCAGTATCCAGTCAGTGTCCAGTAACTATCCAGTCAGTATCCAGTCAGTACCCAGTCAGGATCCAGTCACTATCCAGTAAGTATCCAGTCAGTATCCAGTCAGTTTCCAGTAAGTACCCAGTAAGTACCCAATCAGGATCCAGTCAGTATCCAGTAAGTATCCAGTCAGTATCCAGTCAGTATCCAGTAAGTACCCAGTAAGTATCCAGTCAGTACCCAGTCAGGATCCAGTAAGTATCCAGTAAGTATCCAGTCAGGATCCAGTCAGTATCCAGTAAGTACCCAGTCAGTATCCAGTCAGTACCCAGTCAATACCCAGTCAGTATCCAGTCAGTATCCAGTAGTACCCAGTCAGTATCCAGTCAGTACCCAGTCAATACCCAGTCAGTATCCAGTCAGTATCCAGTCAGTATCCAGTCAGTACCCAGTCAGTATCCAGTCAGTACCCAGTCAGTATCCAGTCAGTATCCAGTCAGTATCTAGTCAGTATCCAGTAAGTACCCAGTCAGTATCCAGTCAGTATCCAGTCAGTATCCAGTCAGTATCCAGTAAGTATCCAGTCAGTATCCAGTAACTATCCAGTCAGTATCCAGTCAGTACCCAGTCAGGATCCAGTAACTATCCAGTCAGTACCCAGTCAGGATCCAGTCAGTATCCAGTAAGTACCCAGTAAGTATCCAGTCAGTACCCAGTAAGTATCCAGTCAGTATCCAGTCAGTATCCAGTAACTATCCAGTCAGTATCCAGTCAGTACCCAGTCAGGATCCAGTCAGTATCCAGTCAGTATCCAGTCAGTATCCAGTCAGGATCCAGTCAGTATCCAGTCAGTACCCAGTCAGTATCCAGTCAGTATCCAGTCAGTATCCAGTCAGTATCCAGTCAGGATCCAGTCAGTATCCAGTCAGTATCCAGTCAGTATCCAGTAAGTATCCAGTAAGTATCCAGTAAGTATCCAGTCAGGATCCAGTCAGTATCCAGTCAGTATCCAGTCAGGATCCAGTCAGTATCCAGTCAGTACCCAGTCAGTATCCAGTCAGTATCCAGTCAGTATCCAGTCAGTATCCAGTCAGGATCCAGTAAGTACCCAGTCAGTATCCAGTCAGTATCCAGTAAGTATCCAGTAAGTATCCAGTAAGTATCCAGTCAGGATCCAGTCAGTATCCAGTAAGTACCCAGTCAGTATCCAGTCAGTACCCAGTCAATACCCAGTCAGTATCCAGTCAGTATCCAGTAGTACCCAGTCAGTATCCAGTCAGTACCCAGTCAATACCCAGTCAGTATCCAGTCAGTATCCAGTCAGTATCCAGTCAGTACCCAGTCAGTATCCAGTCAGTACCCAGTCAGTATCCAGTCAGTATCCAGTCAGTATCTAGTCAGTATCCAGTAAGTACCCAGTCAGTATCCAGTCAGTATCCAGTCAGTATCCAGTCAGTATCCAGTAAGTATCCAGTCAGTATCCAGTAACTATCCAGTCAGTATCCAGTCAGTACCCAGTCAGGATCCAGTAACTATCCAGTCAGTACCCAGTCAGGATCCAGTCAGTATCCAGTAAGTACCCAGTAAGTATCCAGTCAGTACCCAGTAAGTATCCAGTCAGTATCCAGTCAGTATCCAGTAACTATCCAGTCAGTATCCAGTCAGTACCCAGTCAGGATCCAGTCAGTATCCAGTCAGTATCCAGTCAGTATCCAGTCAGGATCCAGTCAGTATCCAGTCAGTACCCAGTCAGTATCCAGTCAGTATCCAGTCAGTATCCAGTCAGTATCCAGTCAGGATCCAGTCAGTATCCAGTCAGTATCCAGTCAGTATCCAGTAACTATCCAGTCAGTATCCAGTCAGTATCCAGTCAGGATCCAGTCAGTATCCAGTCAGTACCCAGTCAGTATCCAGTCAGTATCCAGTCAGGATCCAGTCAGTACCCAGTCAGTATCCAGTCAGTACCCAGTCAGTATCCAGTCAGTACCCAGTCAGTATCCAGTCAGTATCCAGTCAGTACCCAGTCAGTACCCAGTCAGTATCCAGTCAGTACCCAGTCAATACCCAGTCAGTATCCAGTCAGTATCCAGTCAGTACCCAGTCAGTATCCAGTCAGTACCCAGTCAGTATCCAGTCAGTATCCAGTCAGTATCCAGTAAGTACCCAGTCAGTATCCAGTCAGTATCCAGTAAGTATCCAGTAAGTATCCAGTCAGTATCCAGTCAGGATCCAGTCAGTATCCAGTCAGTATCCAGTCAGTACCCAGTCAGGATCCAGTAACTATCCAGTCAGTACCCAGTCAGGATCCAGTCAGTATCCAGTAAGTATCCAGTCAGTATCCAGTCAGTACCCAGTCAGTATCCAGTCAGTACCCATTCAGTATCCAGTCAGTACCCAGTCAGTATCCAGTCAGTACCCAGTCAGTATCCAGTCAGTATCCAGTCAGTATCCAGTAAGTACCCAGTAAGTATCCAGTCAGTACCCAGTGAGTATCCAGTCAGTACCCAGTAAGTACCCAGTCAGTATCCAGTCAGTATCCAGTCAGCATCCAGTCAGTATCCAGTCAGTATCCAGTCAGTATCCAGTCAGTACCCAGTGAGTATCCAGTCAGTACCCAGTAAGTACCCAGTCAGTATCCAGTCAGTATCCAGTCAGCATCCGGTCAGTATCCAGTCAGTATCCAGTCAGCATCCAGTCAGTATCCAGTCAGTATCCAGTAACTATCCAGTCAGTATCCAGTCAGCATCCAGTCAGTATCCAGTCAGTATCCAGTCAGTACCCAGTAAGTACCCAGTAAGTATCCAGTCAGGATCCAGTCAGTATCCAGTAAGTACCCAGTAAGTATCCAGTCAGTATCCAGTCAGTATCCAATCACTACCCAGTCAGTATCCAGTAAGTATCCAGTAAGTATCCAGTCAGGATCCAGTCAGTATCCAGTAAGTATCCAGTCAGTAGCCAGTCAGTATCCAGTAACTATCCAGTCAGTATCCAGTCAGTACCCTGTCAGGATCCAGTAACTATCCAGTCAGTACCCAGTCAGGATCCAGTCAGTACCCAGTCAGTATCCAGTCAGTATCCAGTCAGTATCCAGTCAGTATCCAGTAAGTACCCAGTCAGTATCCAGTCAGTATCCAGTAAGTATCCAGTAAGTATCCAGTCAGTATCCAGTCAGTATCCAGTAACTATCCAGTCAGTATCCAGTCAGTACCCAGTCAGGATCCAGTAACTATCCAGTCAGTACCCAGTCAGGATCCAGTCAGTATCCAGTCAGTACCCAGTCAGGATCCAGTAACTATCCAGTCAGTACCCAGTCAGGATCCAGTCAGTATCCAGTCAGTATCCAGTAACTATCCAGTCAGTATCCAGTCAGTACCCAGTCAGGATCCAGTAACTATCCAGTCAGTACCCAGTCAGTATCCAGTCAGTACCCAGTCAGGATCAAGTCAGTATCCAGTCAGTATCCAGTCAGTATCCAGTCAGGATCCAGTCAGTATCCAGTAAGTACCCAGTCAGTATCCAGTCAGTACCCAGTCAATACCCAGTCAGTATCCAGTCAGTATCCAGTCAGTACCCAGTCAGTATCCAGTCAGTACCCAGTCAGTATCCAGTCAGTATCCAGTCAGTATCCAGTCAGTATCCAGTAAGTACCCAGTCAGTATCCAGTCAGTATCCAGTAAGTATCCAGTAAGTATCCAGTCAGTATCCAGTCAGGATCCAGTCAGTATCCAGTCAGTATCCAGTAACTATCCAGTCAGTATCCAGTCAGTACCCAGTCAGGATCCAGTAACTATCCAGTCAGTACCCAGTCAGGATCCAGTCAGTATCCAGTCAGTATCCAGTAAGTACCCAGTCAGTATCCAGTCAGTATCCAGTAAGTATCCAGTAAGTATCCAGTCAGTATCCAGTCAGTATCCAGTAACTATCCAGTCAGTATCCAGTCAGTACCCAGTCAGGATCCAGTAACTATCCAGTCAGTACCCAGTCAGGATCCAGTCAGTATCCAGTCAGTACCCAGTCAGGATCCAGTAACTATCCAGTCAGTACCCAGTCAGGATCCAGTCAGTATCCAGTCAGTATCCAGTAACTATCCAGTCAGTATCCAGTCAGTACCCAGTCAGGATCCAGTAACTATCCAGTCAGTACCCAGTCAGTATCCAGTCAGTACCCAGTCAGGATCAAGTCAGTATCCAGTCAGTATCCAGTCAGTATCCAGTCAGGATCCAGTCAGTATCCAGTAAGTACCCAGTCAGTATCCAGTCAGTACCCAGTCAATACCCAGTCAGTATCCAGTCAGTATCCAGTCAGTACCCAGTCAGTATCCAGTCAGTACCCAGTCAGTATCCAGTCAGTATCCAGTCAGTATCCAGTCAGTATCCAGTAAGTACCCAGTCAGTATCCAGTCAGTATCCAGTAAGTATCCAGTAAGTATCCAGTCAGTATCCAGTCAGGATCCAGTCAGTATCCAGTCAGTATCCAGTAACTATCCAGTCAGTATCCAGTCAGTACCCAGTCAGGATCCAGTAACTATCCAGTCAGTACCCAGTCAGGATCCAGTCAGTATCCAGTAAGTACCCAGTAAGTATCCAGTCAGTACCCAGTCAGGATCCAGTCAGTATCCAGTCAGTGTCCAGTAACTATCCAGTCAGTATCCAGTCAGTACCCAGTCAGGATCCAGTCAGTATCCAGTAAGTATCCAGTCAGTATCCAGTCAGTTTCCAGTAAGTACCCAGTAAGTACCCAATCAGGATCCAGTCAGTATCCAGTAAGTATCCAGTCAGTATCCAGTCAGTATCCAGTAAGTACCCAGTAAGTATCCAGTCAGTACCCAGTCAGGATCCAGTAAGTATCCAGTAAGTATCCAGTCAGGATCCAGTCAGTATCCAGTAAGTACCCAGTCAGTATCCAGTCAGTACCCAGTCAATACCCAGTCAGTATCCAGTCAGTATCCAGTAAGTACCCAGTCAGTATCCAGTCAGTACCCAGTCAATACCCAGTCAGTATCCAGTCAGTATCCAGTCAGTATCCAGTCAGTACCCAGTCAGTATCCAGTCAGTACCCAGTCAGTATCCAGTCAGTATCCAGTCAGTATCTAGTCAGTATCCAGTAAGTACCCAGTCAGTATCCAGTCAGTATCCAGTCAGTATCCAGTCAGTATCCAGTAAGTATCCAGTCAGTATCCAGTCAGTATCCAGTAACTATCCAGTCAGTATCCAGTCAGTACCCAGTCAGGATCCAGTAACTATCCAGTCAGTACCCAGTCAGGATCCAGTCAGTATCCAGTAAGTACCCAGTAAGTATCCAGTCAGTACCCAGTAAGTATCCAGTCAGTATCCAGTCAGTATCCAGTCAGGATCCAGTCAGTATCCAGTCAGTACCCAGTCAGGATCCAGTCAGTATCCAGTCAGTATCCAGTCAGTATCCAGTCAGTATCCAGTCAGGATCCAGTCAGTATCCAGTCAGTACCCAGTCAGTATCCAGTCAGTATCCAGTCAGTATCCAGTCAGTACCCAGTCAGTATCCAGTCAGGATCCAGTCAGTATCCAGTCAGTATCCAGTCAGTATCCAGTAACTATCCAGTCAGTATCCAGTCAGTATCCAGTCAGGATCCAGTCAGTATCCAGTCAGTACCCAGTCAGTATCCAGTCAGTATCCAGTCAGGATCCAGTCAGTACCCAGTCAGTATCCAGTCAGTACCCAGTCAGTACCCAGTCAGTATCCAGTCAGTACCCAGTCAGTATCCAGTCAGTATCCAGTCAGTACCCAGTCAGTACCCAGTCAGTATCCAGTCAGTACCCAGTCAATACCCAGTCAGTATCCAGTCAGTATCCAGTCAGTACCCAGTCAGTATCCAGTCAGTACCCAGTCAGTATCCAGTCAGTATCCAGTCAGTATCCAGTCAGTATCCAGTAAGTACCCAGTCAGTATCCAGTCAGTATCCAGTAAGTATCCAGTAAGTATCCAGTCAGTATCCAGTCAGGATCCAGTCAGTATCCAGTCAGTATCCAGTCAGTACCCAGTCAGGATCCAGTAACTATCCAGTCAGTACCCAGTCAGGATCCAGTCAGTATCCAGTAAGTATCCAGTCAGTATCCAGTCAGTACCCAGTCAGTATCCAGTCAGTACCCATTCAGTATCCAGTCAGTACCCAGTCAGTATCCAGTCAGTACCCAGTCAGTATCCAGTCAGTATCCAGTCAGTATCCAGTAAGTACCCAGTAAGTATCCAGTCAGTACCCAGTGAGTATCCAGTCAGTACCCAGTAAGTACCCAGTCAGTATCCAGTCAGTATCCAGTCAGCATCCAGTCAGTATCCAGTCAGTATCCAGTCAGTACCCAGTGAGTATCCAGTCAGTACCCAGTAAGTACCCAGTCAGTATCCAGTCAGTATCCAGTCAGCATCCGGTCAGTATCCAGTCAGTATCCAGTCAGCATCGAGTCAGTATCCAGTCAGTATCCAGTAACTATCCAGTCAGTATCCAGTCAGCATCCAGTCAGTATCCAGTCAGTATCCAGTCAGTACCCAGTAAGTACCCAGTAAGTATCCAGTCAGGATCCAGTCAGTATCCAGTAAGTACCCAGTAAGTATCCAGTCAGGATCCAGTCAGTATCCAGTCACTACCCAGTCAGTATCCAGTAAGTATCCAGTAAGTATCCAGTCAGGATCCAGTCAGTATCCAGTCAGTATCCAGTCAGTACCCAGTCAGTACCCAGTCAGTATCCAGTCAGTATCCAGTAAGTATCCAGTAAGTATCCAGTCAGGATCCAGTCAGTATCCAGTCAGTACCCAGTAAGTACCCAGTAAGTATCCAGTCAGGATCCAGTCAGTATCCAGTAAGTACCCAGTAAGTATCCAGTCAGGATCCAGTCAGTATCCAGTCACTACCCAGTCAGTATCCAGTAAGTATCCAGTAAGTATCCAGTCAGGATCCAGTCAGTATCCAGTCAGTATCCAGTCAGTACCCAGTCAGTACCCAGTCAGTATCCAGTAAGTATCCAGTAAGTATCCAGTCAGGATCCAGTCAGTATCCAGTCAGTACCCAGTCAGTATCCAGTAAGTACCCAGTCAGTATTCAGTAAGTACCCAGTCAGTATCCAGTCAGTATCCAGTAAGTATCCAGTCAGGATCCAGTCAGTATCCAGTCAGTATCCAGTCAGTACCCAGTCAGTACCCAGTCAGTATCCAGTCTGTATCCAGTCAGTACCCAGTCAGTACCCAGTCAGTATCCAGTCAGTATCCAGTAAGTATCCAGTAAGTATCCAGTCAGGATCCAGTCAGTATCCAGTCACTACCCAGTCAGTATCCAGTAAGTACCCAGTCAGTATCCAGTAAGTACCCAGTCAGTATCCAGTCAGTATCCAGTAAGTACCCAGTCAGTATCCAGTCAGTACCCAGTCAATACCCAGTCAGTATCCAGTCAGTATCCAGTCAGTATCCAGTCAGTACCCAGTCAGTATCCAGTCAGTACCCAGTCAGTATCCAGTCAGTATCCAGTCAGTATCCAGTAAGTACCCAGTCAGTATCCAGTCAGTATCCAGTCAGTATCCAGTAAGTATCCAGTAAGTATCCAGTCAGTAGCCAGTCAGTATCCAGTAACTATCCAGTCAGTATCCAGTCAGTACCCTGTCAGGATCCAGTAACTATCCAGTCAGTACCCAGTCAGGATCCAGTCAGTACCCAGTCAGTATCCAGTCAGTATCCAGTCAGTATCCAGTCAGTATCCAGTAAGTACCCAGTCAGTATCCAGTCAGTATCCAGTAAGTATCCAGTAAGTATCCAGTCAGTATCCAGTCAGTATCCAGTAACTATCCAGTCAGTATCCAGTCAGTACCCAGTCAGGATCCAGTAACTATCCAGTCAGTACCCAGTCAGGATCCAGTCAGTATCCAGTCAGTACCCAGTCAGGATCCAGTAACTATCCAGTCAGTACCCAGTCAGGATCCAGTCAGTATCCAGTCAGTATCCAGTAACTATCCAGTCAGTATCCAGTCAGTACCCAGTCAGGATCCAGTAACTATCCAGTCAGTACCCAGTCAGTATCCAGTCAGTACCCAGTCAGGATCAAGTCAGTATCCAGTCAGTATCCAGTCAGTATCCAGTCAGGATCCAGTCAGTATCCAGTAAGTACCCAGTCAGTATCCAGTCAGTACCCAGTCAATACCCAGTCAGTATCCAGTCAGTATCCAGTCAGTACCCAGTCAGTATCCAGTCAATACCCAGTCAGTATCCAGTCAGTATCCAGTCAGTATCCAGTCAGTATCCAGTAAGTACCCAGTCAGTATCCAGTCAGTATCCAGTAAGTATCCAGTAAGTATCCAGTCAGTATCCAGTCAGGATCCAGTCAGTATCCAGTCAGTATCCAGTAACTATCCAGTCAGTATCCAGTCAGTACCCAGTCAGGATCCAGTAACTATCCAGTCAGTACCCAGTCAGGATCCAGTCAGTATCCAGTAAGTACCCAGTAAGTATCCAGTCAGTACCCAGTCAGGATCCAGTCAGTATCCAGTCAGTGTCCAGTAACTATCCAGTCAGTATCCAGTCAGTACCCAGTCAGGATCCAGTCAGTATCCAGTAAGTACCCAGTCAGTATCCAGTCAGTACCCAGTCAGTTTCCAGTAAGTACCCAGTAAGTACCCAATCAGGATCCAGTCAGTATCCAGTAAGTATCCAGTCAGTATCCAGTCAGTATCCAGTAAGTACCCAGTAAGTATCCAGTCAGTACCCAGTCAGGATCCAGTAAGTATCCAGTAAGTATCCAGTCAGGATCCAGTCAGTATCCAGTAAGTACCCAGTCAGTATCCAGTCAGTACCAATGTCAATACCCAGTCAGTATCCAGTCAGTATCCAGTAAGTACCCAGTCAGTATCCAGTCAGTACCCAGTCAATACCCAGTCAGTATCCAGTCAGTATCCAGTCAGTATCCAGTCAGTACCCAGTCAGTATCCAGTCAGTACCCAGTCAGTATCCAGTCAGTATCCAGTCAGTATCTAGTCAGTATCCAGTAAGTACCCAGTCAGTATCCAGTCAGTATCCAGTCAGTATCCAGTCAGTATCCAGTAAGTATCCAGTCAGTATCCAGTCAGTATCCAGTAACTATCCAGTCAGTATCCAGTCAGTACCCAGTCAGGATCCAGTAACTATCCAGTCAGTACCCAGTCAGGATCCAGTCAGTATCCAGTAAGTACCCAGTAAGTATCCAGTCAGTACCCAGTAAGTATCCAGTCAGTATCCAGTCAGTATCCAGTCAGGATCCAGTCAGTATCCAGTCAGTACCCAGTCAGGATCCAGTCAGTATCCAGTCAGTATCCAGTCAGTATCCAGTCAGTATCCAGTCAGGATCCAGTCAGTATCCAGTCAGTACCCAGTCAGTATCCAGTCAGTATCCAGTCAGTATCCAGTCAGTATCCAGTCAGTACCCAGTCAGTATCCAGTCAGGATCCAGTCAGTATCCAGTCAGTATCCAGTCAGTATCCAGTAACTATCCAGTCAGTATCCAGTCAGTATCCAGTCAGGATCCAGTCAGTATCCAGTCAGTACCCAGTCAGTATCCAGTCAGTATCCAGTCAGGATCCAGTCAGTACCCAGTCAGTATCCAGTCAGTACCCAGTCAGTACCCAGTCAGTATCCAGTCAGTACCCAGTCAGTATCCAGTCAGTATCCAGTCAGTACCCAGTCAGTACCCAGTCAGTATCCAGTCAGTACCCAGTCAATACCCAGTCAGTATCCAGTCAGTATCCAGTCAGTACCCAGTCAGTATCCAGTCAGTACCCAGTCAGTATCCAGTCAGTATCCAGTCAGTATCCAGTCAGTATCCAGTAAGTACCCAGTCAGTATCCAGTCAGTATCCAGTAAGTATCCAGTAAGTATCCAGTCAGTATCCAGTCAGGATCCAGTCAGTATCCAGTCAGTATCCAGTCAGTACCCAGTCAGGATCCAGTAACTATCCAGTCAGTACCCAGTCAGGATCCAGTCAGTATCCAGTAAGTATCCAGTCAGTATCCAGTCAGTACCCAGTCAGTATCCAGTCAGTACCCATTCAGTATCCAGTCAGTACCCAGTCAGTATCCAGTCAGTACCCAGTCAGTATCCAGTCAGTATCCAGTAAGTACCCAGTAAGTATCCAGTCAGTACCCAGTGAGTATCCAGTCAGTACCCAGTAAGTACCCAGTCAGTATCCAGTCAGTATCCAGTCAGCATCCAGTCAGTATCCAGTCAGTATCCAGTCAGTATCCAGTCAGTACCCAGTGAGTATCCAGTCAGTACCCAGTAAGTACCCAGTCAGTATCCAGTCAGTATCCAGTCAGCATCCGGTCAGTATCCAGTCAGTATCCAGTCAGCATCGAGTCAGTATCCAGTCAGTATCCAGTAACTATCCAGTCAGTATCCAGTCAGCATCCAGTCAGTATCCAGTCGGTATCCAGTCAGTACCCAGTAAGTACCCAGTAAGTATCCAGTCAGGATCCAGTCAGTATCCAGTAAGTACCCAGTAAGTATCCAGTCAGGATCCAGTCAGTATCCAGTCACTACCCAGTCAGTATCCAGTAAGTATCCAGTAAGTATCCAGTCAGGATCCAGTCAGTATCCAGTCAGTATCCAGTCAGTACCCAGTCAGTACCCAGTCAGTATCCAGTAAGTATCCAGTAAGTATCCAGTCAGGATCCAGTCAGTATCCAGTCAGTACCCAGTCAGTATCCAGTAAGTACCCAGTCAGTATTCAATAAGTACCCAGTCAGTATCCAGTCAGTATCCAGTAAGTATCCAGTCAGGATCCAGTCAGTATCCAGTCAGTATCCAGTCAGTACCCAGTCAGTACCCAGTCAGTATCCAGTCTGTATCCAGTCAGTACCCAGTCAGTACCCAGTCAGTATCCAGTCAGTATCCAGTAAGTATCCAGTAAGTATCCAGTCAGGATCCAGTCAGTATCCAGTCACTACCCAGTCAGTATCCAGTAAGTACCCAGTCAGTATCCAGTAAGTACCCAGTCAGTATCCAGTCAGTATCCAGTAAGTACCCAGTCAGTATCCAGTCAGTACCCAGTCAATACCCAGTCAGTATCCAGTCAGTATCCAGTCAGTATCCAGTCAGTACCCAGTCAGTATCCAGTCAGTACCCAGTCAGTATCCAGTCAGTATCCAGTCAGTATCCAGTCAGTATCCAGTAAGTACCCAGTCAGTATCCAGTCAGTATCCAGTCAGTATCCAGTAAGTATCCAGTAAGTATCCAGTCAGTAGCCAGTCAGTATCCAGTAACTATCCAGTCAGTATCCAGTCAGTACCCTGTCAGGATCCAGTAACTATCCCGTCAGTACCCAGTCAGGATCCAGTCAGTACCCAGTCAGTATCCAGTCAGTATCCAGTCAGTATCCAGTCAGTATCCAGTAAGTACCCAGTCAGTATCCAGTCAGTATCCAGTAAGTATCCAGTAAGTATCCAGTCAGTATCCAGTCAGTATCCAGTAACTATCCAGTCAGTATCCAGTCAGTACCCAGTCAGGATCCAGTAACTATCCAGTCAGTACCCAGTCAGGATCCAGTCAGTATCCAGTCAGTACCCAGTCAGGATCCAGTAACTATCCAGTCAGTACCCAGTCAGGATCCAGTCAGTATCCAGTCAGTATCCAGTAACTATCCAGTCAGTATCCAGTCAGTACCCAGTCAGGATCCAGTAACTATCCAGTCAGTACCCAGTCAGTATCCAGTCAGTACCCAGTCAGGATCAAGTCAGTATCCAGTCAGTATCCAGTCAGTATCCAGTCAGGATCCAGTCAGTATCCAGTAAGTACCCAGTCAGTATCCAGTCAGTACCCAGTCAATACCCAGTCAGTATCCAGTCAGTATCCAGTCAGTACCCAGTCAGTATCCAGTCAGTACCCAGTCAGTATCCAGTCAGTATCCAGTCAGTATCCAGTCAGTATCCAGTAAGTACCCAGTCAGTATCCAGTCAGTATCCAGTAAGTATCCAGTAAGTATCCAGTCAGTATCCAGTCAGGATCCAGTCAGTATCCAGTCAGTATCCAGTAACTATCCAGTCAGTATCCAGTCAGGATCCAGTCAGGATCCAGTAACTATCCAGTCAGTACCCAGTCAGGATCCAGTCAGTATCCAGTAAGTACCCAGTAAGTATCCAGTCAGTACCCAGTCAGGATCCAGTCAGTATCCAGTCAGTGTCCAGTAACTATCCAGTCAGTATCCAGTCAGTACCCAGTCAGGATCCAGTCAGTATCCAGTAAGTATCCAGTCAGTATCCAGTCAGTTTCCAGTAAGTACCCAGTAAGTACCCAATCAGGATCCAGTCAGTATCCAGTAAGTATCCAGTCAGTATCCAGTCAGTATCCAGTAAGTACCCAGTAAGTATCCAGTCAGTACCCAGTCAGGATCCAGTAAGTATCCAGTAAGTATCCAGTCAGGATCCAGTCAGTATCCAGTAAGTACCCAGTCAGTATCCAGTCAGTACCCAGTCAATACCCAGTCAGTATCCAGTCAGTATCCAGTAAGTACCCAGTCAGTATCCAGTCAGTACCCAGTCAATACCCAGTCAGTATCCAGTCAGTATCCAGTCAGTATCCAGTCAGTACCCAGTCAGTATCCAGTCAGTACCCAGTCAGTATCCAGTCAGTATCCAGTCAGTATCTAGTCAGTATCCAGTAAGTATCCAGTCAGTATCCAGTCAGTATCCAGTAACTATCCAGTCAGTATCCAGTCAGTACCCAGTCAGGATCCAGTAACTATCCAGTCAGTACCCAGTCAGGATCCAGTCAGTATCCAGTAAGTACCCAGTAAGTATCCAGTCAGTACCCAGTAAGTATCCAGTCAGTATCCAGTCAGTATCCAGTAACTATCCAGTCAGTATCCAGTCAGTACCCAGTCAGGATCCAGTCAGTATCCAGTGAGTATCCAGTCAGTATCCAGTCAGTATTCAGTCAGGATCCAGTCAGTATCCAGTCAGTACCCAGTCAGTATCCAGTCAGTATCCAGTCAGTATCCAGTCAGTATCCAGTCAGTACCCAGTCAGTATCCAGTAAGTACCCAGTCAGTATCCAGTCAGTATCCAGTCAGTATCCAGTAAGTATCCAGTAAGTACCCAGTCAGTATCCAGTCAGTATCAAGTCAGTATCCAGTAAGTATCCAGTAAGTATCCAGTCAGTAGCCAATCAGTATCCAGTAACTATCCAGTCAGTATCCAGTCAGTACCCAGTCAGTATCCAGTCAGGATCCAGTCAGTACCCAGTCAGTACCCAGTCAGTATCCAGTCAGTATCCAGTAAGTATCCAGTAAGTATCCAGTCAGGATCCAGTCAGTATCCAGTCACTACCCAGTCAGTATCCAGTAAGTACCCAGTCAGTATCCAGTCAGTATCCAGTCAGTACCCAGTCAGTATCCAGTAAGTACCCAGTCAGTATCCAGTCAGTATCCAGTCAGTACCCAGTCAGTATCCAGTCAGTATCCAGTAAATACCCAGTCAGTATCCAGTCAGTATCCAGTCAGTATCCAGTAAGTACCCAGTCAGTATCCAGTCAGTATCCAGTCAGTATCCAGTAAGTACCCGGTCAGTATCCAGTAAGTACCCAGTCAGTATCCAGTCAGTATCCAGTAAGTACCCAGTCAGTATCCAGTCAGTATCCAGTAAGTACCCTGTCAGTATCTAGTCAGTATCCAGTCAGTATCCAGTAAGTATCCAGTAAGTATCCAGTCAGGATCCATTCAGTATCCAGTCAGTACCCAGTCAGTATCCAGTAAGTACACAGTCAGTATCCAGTAAGTACCCAGTCAGTATCCAGTAAGTATCCAGTCAGGATCCAGTCAGTATCCAGTAAGTACCCAGTAAGTATCCAGTCAGGATCCAGTCAGTATCCAGTCACTACCCAGTCAGTATCCAGTAAGTATCCAGTAAGTATCCAGTCAGGATCCAGTCAGTATCCAGTCAGTATCCAGTCAGTACCCAGTCAGTACCCAGTCAGTATCCAGTAAGTATCCAGTAAGTATCCAGTCAGGATCCAGTCAGTATCCAGTCAGTACCCAGTCAGTATCCAGTAAGTACCCAGTCAGTATTCAGTAAGTACCCAGTCAGTATCCAGTCAGTATCCAGTAAGTATCCAGTCAGGATCCAGTCAGTATCCAGTCAGTATCCAGTCAGTACCCAGTCAGTACCCAGTCAGTATCCAGTCTGTATCCAGTCAGTACCCAGTCAGTACCCAGTCAGTATCCAGTCAGTATCCAGTAAGTATCCAGTAAGTATCCAGTCAGGATCCAGTCAGTATCCAGTCACTACCCAGTCAGTATCCAGTAAGTACCCAGTCAGTATCCAGTAAGTACCCAGTCAGTATCCAGTCAGTATCCAGTAAGTACCCAGTCAGTATCCAGTCAGTACCCAGTCAATACCCAGTCAGTATCCAGTCAGTATCCAGTCAGTATCCAGTCAGTACCCAGTCAGTATCCAGTCAGTACCCAGTCAGTATCCAGTCAGTATCCAGTCAGTATCCAGTCAGTATCCAGTAAGTACCCAGTCAGTATCCAGTCAGTATCCAGTCAGTATCCAGTAAGTATCCAGTAAGTATCCAGTCAGTAGCCAGTCAGTATCCAGTAACTATCCAGTCAGTATCCAGTCAGTACCCTGTCAGGATCCAGTAACTATCCAGTCAGTACCCAGTCAGGATCCAGTCAGTACCCAGTCAGTATCCAGTCAGTATCCAGTCAGTATCCAGTCAGTATCCAGTAAGTACCCAGTCAGTATCCAGTCAGTATCCAGTAAGTATCCAGTAAGTATCCAGTCAGTATCCAGTCAGTATCCAGTAACTATCCAGTCAGTATCCAGTCAGTACCCAGTCAGGATCCAGTAACTATCCAGTCAGTACCCAGTCAGGATCCAGTCAGTATCCAGTCAGTACCCAGTCAGGATCCAGTAACTATCCAGTCAGTACCCAGTCAGGATCCAGTCAGTATCCAGTCAGTATCCAGTAACTATCCAGTCAGTATCCAGTCAGTACCCAGTCAGGATCCAGTAACTATCCAGTCAGTACCCAGTCAGTATCCAGTCAGTACCCAGTCAGGATCAAGTCAGTATCCAGTCAGTATCCAGTCAGTATCCAGTCAGGATCCAGTCAGTATCCAGTAAGTACCCAGTCAGTATCCAGTCAGTACCCAGTCAATACCCAGTCAGTATCCAGTCAGTATCCAGTCAGTACCCAGTCAGTATCCAGTCAGTACCCAGTCAGTATCCAGTCAGTATCCAGTCAGTATCCAGTCAGTATCCAGTAAGTACCCAGTCAGTATCCAGTCACTATCCAGTAAGTATCCAGTAAGTATCCAGTCAGTATCCAGTCAGGATCCAGTCAGTATCCAGTCAGTATCCAGTAACTATCCAGTCAGTATCCAGTCAGTACCCAGTCAGGATCCAGTAACTATCCAGTCAGTACCCAGTCAGGATCCAGTCAGTATCCAGTAAGTACCCAGTAAGTATCCAGTCAGTACCCAGTCAGGATCCAGTCAGTATCCAGTCAGTGTCCAGTAACTATCCAGTCAGTATCCAGTCAGTACCCAGTCAGGATCCAGTCAGTATCCAGTAAGTATCCAGTCAGTATCCAGTCAGTTTCCAGTAAGTACCCAGTAAGTACCCAATCAGGATCCAGTCAGTATCCAGTAAGTATCCAGTCAGTATCCAGTCAGTATCCAGTAAGTACCCAGTAAGTATCCAGTCAGTACCCAGTCAGGATCCAGTAAGTATCCAGTAAGTATCCAGTCAGGATCCAGTCAGTATCCAGTAAGTACCCAGTCAGTATCCAGTCAGTACCCAGTCAATACCCAGTCAGTATCCAGTCAGTATCCAGTAAGTACCCAGTCAGTATCCAGTCAGTACCCAGTCAATACCCAGTCAGTATCCAGTCAGTATCCAGTCAGTATCCAGTCAGTACCCAGTCAGTATCCAGTCAGTACCCAGTCAGTATCCAGTCAGTATCCAGTCAGTATCTAGTCAGTATCCAGTAAGTACCCAGTCAGTATCCAGTCAGTATCCAGTCAGTATCCAGTCAGTATCCAGTCAGTATCCAGTAAGTATCCAGTCAGTATCCAGTCAGTATCCAGTAACTATCCAGTCAGTATCCAGTCAGTACCCAGTCAGGATCCAGTAACTATCCAGTCAGTACCCAGTCAGGATCCAGTCAGTATCCAGTAAGTACCCAGTAAGTATCCAGTCAGTACCCAGTAAGTATCCAGTCAGTATCCAGTCAGTATCCAGTAACTATCCAGTCAGTATCCAGTCAGTACCCAGTCAGGATCCAGTCAGTATCCAGTCAGTATCCAGTCAGTATCCAGTCAGTATCCAGTCAGGATCCAGTCAGTATCCAGTCAGTACCCAGTCAGTATCCAGTCAGTATCCAGTCAGTATCCAGTCAGTACCCAGTCAGTATCCAGTCAGGATCCAGTCAGTATCCAGTCAGTATCCAGTCAGTATCCAGTAACTATCCAGTCAGTATCCAGTCAGTATCCAGTCAGGATCCAGTCAGTATCCAGTCAGTACCCAGTCAGTATCCAGTCAGTATCCAGTCAGGATCCAGTCAGTACCCAGTCAGTATCCAGTCAGTACCCAGTCAGTACCCAGTCAGTATCCAGTCAGTACCCAGTCAGTATCCAGTCAGTATCCAGTCAGTACCCAGTCAGTACCCAGTCAGTATCCAGTCAGTACCCAGTCAATACCCAGTCAGTATCCAGTCAGTATCCAGTCAGTACCCAGTCAGTATCCAGTCAGTACCCAGTCAGTATCCAGTCAGTATCCAGTCAGTATCCAGTCAGTATCCAGTAAGTACCCAGTCAGTATCCAGTCAGTATCCAGTAAGTATCCAGTAAGTATCCAGTCAGTATCCAGTCAGGATCCAGTCAGTATCCAGTCAGTATCCAGTCAGGATCCAGTCAGTATCCAGTAAGTATCCAGTCAGTATCCAGTCAGTACCCAGTCAGTATCCAGTCAGTACCCATTCAGTATCCAGTCAGTACCCAGTCAGTATCCAGTCAGTACCCAGTCAGTATCCAGTCAGTATCCAGTCAGTATCCAGTAAGTACCCAGTAAGTATCCAGTCAGTACCCAGTGAGTATCCAGTCAGTACCCAGTAAGTACCCAGTCAGTATCCAGTCAGTATCCAGTCAGCATCCGGTCAGTATCCAGTCAGTATCCAGTCAGCATCCAGTCAGTATCCAGTCAGTATCCAGTAACTATCCAGTCAGTATCCAGTCACCATCCAGTCAGTATCCAGTCAGTATCCAGTCAGTACCCAGTAAGTACCCAGTAAGTATCCAGTCAGTATCCAGTCAGCATCCAGTCAGTATCCAGTCAGTATCCAGTCAGTATCCAGTCAGTACCCAGTCAGTATCCAGTCAGTACCCAGTCAGTATCCAGTCAGTATCCAGTCAGTATCCAGTCAGTATCGTTACCTGTAAAAGGGCAACAGAACAAGCTCCTGCAGAACCATCCCCCTTTCATGCATGTGTTGCTGCAGACAAACATCCAGAACCTGCAGGATTCTGCTGATCCTGGACCAGAGTACGTGGTGTGCTTGTGCTCTGTGTGAAGTCCTGTTCCCTATAGTAGCACAAGGTGGCGACAGTAGACCATGATGTTTGAGACCAGTGAGGTTCATCTGCACCTTGTTTCTGTGTTGGATGATCAAACTGTGCGACTGCTGTTTCCACGTCTGACCATCACTGCAAGAGGCCACTTACAAAATGATTCAGCACTGTCTCAACATGAACTAAAGAATTTATTTCCATTTTAATGACATTCCATCTTAATGAGCCCAGTTTCTGTCTCATTGGTCTTTTCTCAGCTTTTTATCTCCACATCTCCACATGATCAGTAGCTCCCCTGACTGGACATTTTAAAGGTTTTGCTTTCCGTTTGTCCAAAGTGTCAGATTGAAAATCATGATCTGGTTTCACTTCAGGATCTTTCCTGGTGGCAGAAACTCTTCACACAGTCTCTGTCTATAGATGCGTATTGACTCAAAGCTACAGATCGATTTGGGACATTAAATCATGTATTTGATCAGACTGAAATGGATCCACACGTCCTTTGTTTCTACAAATCCATAAAGTTGCCTTTGAAATCACTGACGTTCCAGCTGTGGTTGTGGCTCCAGCTCGGATCCTTCAGGTGATTCCACTCCGTTCAGGCTGAGCACAGCATGTTTAACGCTGACAAGCTGAACGTTTGGAGCTGAGCTTTGAGCTACTTGTGGTGAAGTGTAAACACCATGAAGCTGAGTAGATGCAACATTTTCCTCCAACTCTCTGACTGCAGGCAGCGACTCTGTCTGCAGGTTCACCATCAGCTCATATTTTTATCTCATTGTGGATAAAATGGGACTTTATGAGCTTTTGTGTGAAAACAAACCTGTTTGGCTTAAAACCACACAGAACTTCCTTTTCTTCATGTTCTACTGAACGGCAAAGTGACCTGCAGGTAAAACTGACTGATGAGCATTTTAAATTCCTGCTTTTCTGATTTCAGCAAAAACTACACAAGAGATCTTTTATTATGTTACATTATTACAGGTTTCACTGAAAAATGTGTGGAATTATTTGAGAAAAGCCACTTTTTCATCAGAAATTCTTTGTAACCTTTACAAGAAAATCTTTCATCTACTTAATTAACTTGGATTTGAACACACTCAAGTTAAACAGCAAACTTCTTCCCTCGACAAAAATGTTAGTGAAATCGACAGAAGCTTTGTTTTGATCTGATTGAATATTCCCAGCAAAACGGGAAAGTCATTCGTTTCTGAAACATAATAATCCATCCACCCCCACCACTGTATTCTACCACACATTTATGTTTATATTTGCTGATTTTGTATTGTTGACAGTGTTTTTTAGTCAATGAAGTTGGATCAATGTCTGAAATCAGCCACACTTTGATTTGTTTTAACACTGGTGCAACAAGTAACTGTTCAGTGTACATTGTGTTCAAAGTACAATGATGATGATGATGATTAGGATGATGGTGATGATGAGGATGACGATGAGGAGGATGATGATGATGCTGTAAACAAGGTTTTCTTATGACCTTAACAATCCAGTCAGTATCCAGTTTCTAACCTTAAGTTAGAAATATGCTGAGTAAACAGTCCCATCCATCCATTTTCTCAAGTTTCTAAGTCCAGTTCAAGGTCACTGGAAACTGGAGTCATCCCAGCAGCCACTGGTCTGCAACACCTGGACAGGTAACCAGTCCATCTCAGTCATAGAAGGAAAAACTCCAGAAAGGTTTGCAATAGTGTCAGCCATGTGTTTAACAAACACAAGTTAAAAGAAGATGAAGAACAAACAAAACGACGGGATGCAGGTGCCATGGAAACCTCATGTAGAGACTCTGCAACGTGTAAGTTAGTAAGAAACTCATGGAAATGTCACATTCAGAATGTCAGAAGGATGTTGTGTTTGTGTCAAACCGGGACCTTTTTTACCTTCAGCTTTCATTCTTAAAGAAGTCATAACCTGGTCTTTTCATGTGCCCACTGTCCTCTAATGGTTGTTATTTAAAAACCATTTTTAAAACTTATTAAACCAAAAAAAATTAAGTGCTTTTTCTGATACTTTATTCATAATAAAACTTTTCTCACAAGGTTTTCATCAACCTGGATATGGATTAAAATAATGTTAATGAGGTGCTCGCTGATTGGTCGCTGGAAGTCCGGAGTCGGAAGGGGGGCGAGGCCAGTTGTCTCCATGCTAAAAACATTAGCGGCTAGTGATAGCAGCTAACCTGACAGCAGCAGCTTTCTGAATTCAGCATTGATATCTGAACCGGACTCTGAGCCTGAGAGAGAAGATACCGAGATGGTGGAAGGAGCACGTTTACAACAAACTGTCTCTGAATGGTAAAGTCGTCACTTTTAATGTCTGCTTGCCTTGCCTGTTCAGATAGCATGTTGACAGCATGTCGTTCATGTTAATACGCCTCAGTTTTATTCCGTTTGACTGTTTTTTAAACAATAAAGGTACTTTTTAACACATTCAGAGGTTACAGAAATTTGTCAGTGGCTGAGGGGACTCAAATACGATTGCAAGCTTAAGGGTCTGCCCTCGTAGCCACAATGGTCCTCCTAAAAAGGCAGGGTGAGCAGAGTTGAGGCCACACTAAAAAGTCAAGTAGTTAATAAGTTTATTAAACTCCAGACGCTTCAAATATATGTCCCCGTGGAGTCCTCTGGTGTGCAACACGGCATTTTAGGTGCTTCGTCGTCTCTCTCCCTCGCTGCGCAGCCGCACTCTCAGCCCGCCTGCGGAGAAGAACAGATGTGGCAGTCCACCGTTCGAAGAGCTTCCTCGCTCCCCCCACCTAGACCCGCAGCCAGCCTCCAGTTCTAGGTCCGAATTAGTCTTACTCACGCTTTTCCCGGGCCACGTAAGGTTTCCGGCGGCCCAGGGCTGAGTAGTCAGGCCAACAACCTCAGAACTGCTGCGGTTTCCCGATCCTGCCTCCGCTCCTGGCGAGTGAGCTGCGCGTCCGGCTCTGTTCCTCTGCCGTCCTTCTCTGCCGTTCCTGTCTGCCTCAGCTGTGGCTTCACTTAAATAATGTCCAGGTGCACACAGCTGTTCCTGCTCATCAATTAGCTGAGGGATGGATGGGCCTCAGTAGGGATTGGTGGCAGCACACAATTTAAAATACACAATACAATCTAAAATGAGCATGCACTGTAACAAATCAAAATAAAACTAATCTTTGGCCCAATCACATACCCCCATTGCTAAATGTTAGCAGTCTCTGTAACAGTCATTGTCTGTAACGCTCTGGTGGTACTCCCAAGTTCCTCCTGGACGAGCGACGCTCTCCTTCCATAGGCACTGTCGGCATGGGGATGCAATAAACCATTGGCAGTTCTTTAGGGCCCTCCGTGTCTGACTGCAGAGGGGTAGACGCTTGTTGCCAGGGATCCCCTGTACACAGCTTAAGAGAGTTCCTGTGCAACACTTTCTCCTTGCCCCCTTTCTCTGGCCTAACTTTATACACCAGTCCTGTATTGCCAACCAGGGTCATAATCACATGAGGTACAGGGTTCCAAAAGCTATGCAACTTACCCTGTCCCTGCCTGTTGCGGCCCTTGATCCCCACTCGTTCCCCAGGCAACAATGGGGCAGCACCAGCCCTCTGATCGTACTGGGTTTTCATCTGTTCTGCTTTCTTGGCCATCTCAGCACGGGCCAGGCCATATGCAAAGATAAGTTTCTGGTGATGATCCCGAACCCAGTCACTCGTGTTACCCTGTGAGCATTGTACTGGGATACCCAGGCTAATGTCTACGGGGAGTCTGACATGCCGACCAAACATCAAGTATGCAGGTGCAAATCCTGTTGCGCTGTGTACCGTATTGTTATAAGCTTGCAGCAGTTGTGGTAGGTATTCCGCCCACCTGCTTTGCTTTTCAGTCTCAAGGGTCCGAAGCATACACAGTAGGGTCTGGTTTAATCGCTCCACCCTCCCATTCCCTGCAGGATGATAGGGGGTGGTTCTACTTTTAGCAATGCCATACAAATCACAAAGTTCTTTCAGAAGAGCTGACTCAAAATTTGGCCCCTGATCTGAATGGAACCGAACAGGGCAACCAAAAGTTTGAATGATTTCTGTCCAAATTGCACGCACTGTAGTTTTGGCAGTCTGATCATGGGTGGGTACAGCCCACGGGTGAACATATCTGTCATGACCAAGATGTTCTGATAACTATCATGTGGTCGGCTAAGGGAGAGAAAATCCAAAGCTACCACCTCTAATGGATAGTTCACAGTAATAGGATTTAGAGGAGCCCTTGGTTCGGTCTTACCTTTTTGTAGGCTGCACACAACACACCCTGTCTGGAAACCCCACACCTCCTTTTCCATGTTGCTCCAGTAGAAGTGCCGTCTTATCTTGGTCAGGGTCCTGTTTGTTCCTGCATGTGCTACAGCTTCATGACATTTCCTCCACACTTCCTGGTGTTTAGAGCTGGGACACACAATTTGGAAGTGTTGTTCACAAGTGACATCATCAACAACCTTGCGACAGAGAACTTCTTCACGAATGCAGAGCCTCTTATATTGCTTTAACAACTTTATACTGTCGAGAGATAGCATACCCTGTTCTGCCCTGGTGGGGTAGGAGCCTTGTTCCACAAACCTTCTCACTGATTGAAGGCTGGCGTCTGCTTGTTGTTCAGCCAGCCAGTCTATACTGTCCACCTGGGTGTCAGATCCTTGTCCTACTACTGTTGCGGAAGTAACTGGCTCCTGTGGGCATCTCACAGTCTGTGGCAAATCTCCCACTGGAAACCTGGAGAGTGCATCAGCATTTGTGTTTTCCCTCCCAGCCCGGTACTTCACTTCGAAATCAAATGATGCCAGCTGGGCCACCCACCGTTGCTCCACAGCTCCCAATTTGGTGGTCTGTAGGTGGGCAACAGGGTTATTGTCCATATACACTACAAACTTTGCCCCAGTAAGGTAGTCCTTAAACTTTTCTGTGATTGCCCACTTTAATGCCAGCAACTCCAACTTAAAGGAGCTGTAATTGGCATCATTCCTTTCAGTCGGTTGCAAGCTGCGGCTAGCATACGCAATCACTCGTTCCTTACCTTCCTGTAGCTGAGCCAACACAGCTCCCAGTCCCTGATGACTGGCATCTGTATAGAGGACAAAAGGTTTGGAAAAGTCAGCATAGGCAAGAACTGGGGCTTCAGTGAGCTTTCGTTTTAGTGTGTCAAATGCAACATTTGCCTCAGCGGACCAATCTAGAGGACGTGCACTCAGATGTTTATCATTGGGTATACCAACTAATAGAGAGTTCAGTGGTCGGGCAACTTTAGCAAACTCCGGAACAAACCTTCGGTAGTACCCAGCCAGGCCTAGAAATGCCTTCAGTTCCTTGGCTGTCATGGGAACAGGCCAGTCAACAACTGCTGATATCTTCCCAGGGTCCGGTCGCACTCCCCTCTGATCAACGACATGGCCCAAAAAGTTCACCTGCTTACAGAGGAGATTACATTTTTCTGGTTGTAGTTTGAGGCCATGCCGCCACAACCGTTCAAGAACCTCAAGGTTGTTCATGTGGGTTGTAAAGTCTGGAGAGTACACAATGATGTCATCAAGGTAAACTAGGACAGACTCTGAGATTTGCCCACTTAGACACTGCTGCATCAGGCGTTGGAATGTTGCTGGGGCATTGCACAGTCCAAACGGCATCCGCTGAAACTCGAAGAGCCCCAAGGGTGTGGTAAAGGCAGTTTTCTCCCTGTCTTGTGGAGCCACTTCCACTTGCCAGTACCCACTGGCCAGATCCAAGGTGGAAAACCATTTGGCTTGCGTCATGGAGGTGAGAGTCTCCTCTATCCGTGGAAGAGGAAAGGCATCCTTGTGGGTTACAGAATTGAGCTTCCGGTAATCAACACAAAAACGCCAGCTTCCATCTTTCTTTTTAACCATGACAATAGGGGCTGCCCAAGGGCTACAACTCTCCGAGATTATTCCACTTTGCAGCATATTGGCCAGCAGGGACCTCATGTCTTTGTATAGTAAAGGTGGTAGTGGTCTAAACCGCTCCCTTATAGGGGCTGCCTCACCTGTAGGAATATGGTGCTTCACCACATCAGTCCTCCCAAAGTCTTCCTCATGGCTAGAAAACACCTTCCTCCATTTCTGCAATAAAGCCGTTAGTTGTCCCCTTTCCTCCTGGCTAAGATCTTGTCTATCAGCCAGCTCCAATATGTCAAATCCCAGCTCTTGCTCCATACCCCTTGTCATGTCCACTAGACCCACCTCCACAACACCGTCGGCTCCAGGTTGCAGATCAGTATCTTGGCCAGCATAGATATCTCTGTCATCCACCTGGAAAAGCTGCCCAAGCTTTTGGTATCGTCCTATGGGGACAGGAAACTCATTTAGATTACGGATGCGGACAGGAACCCTGCCTTGTCTTACCACAGTGATCGTACGTGCCGCCATAATGGCACTAGGTTCTGGGAGTGCCTCAATTAATCCATAATATTCACATCCTCCCCTGGCTTTTGTGCGTCCCCACACCACCACTTCACTTCTGGCTGGAATGGTTATACGTTTACGGCTTGCTGGCCAGACATGTCCCAGGAACCCATCTTCCGCAACAACTGCAGTCCGCTGACACACTGCGAAAGCTTCCCTCCATACCCCCTGAGACTTGGGGTTCTGACAGGAAAATGGCACTGCTCCCCCTGGACTTTTGAAAACAGTATTCCAGCAAGCCTCGATGACATTCATTCCTATAATCAGTGGGTTAGATGAGAACTCATCCCTAACAATGAAGACACCACGTTGGTCAACCTGGTGACCTTCAATCTGAAAGTCCATAGTAGCATAGCCAAGGCAAGGTATGCTTAGGCCATTAGCAGCCTTCAGTTTAATCATTGATGGGAGTTGTTCCACTGTGTAGTCCGGAAAATGCTTTTGAAACATACAATGCTGCATCAAGGTAGTCTGCGAGCCCGTGTCCAAGAGTCCATGCATCAACACACCATTCATCAACACTTCAACATGGGGGCAGTTACCAATTAAGGATGATGGTGGCCCAGTAAGATTGTGCTGCCCTATCCCTGCCACCTGGGCCCCAGTAGCAGGAGGATCTAGTTTAACTGCTGGGCTGCCACTCTACGTTCCCTACAGTGTCGAGCCATGTGTCCAGCCTGTTTACAGCGCCTACAGATGGGCTAACCGTCAGCTGCCCACATGTTGGAGACCGCTTGCCTGTAGGCGTGTGCACGCTGTGCAGTGTAACCTACATGAGTAGGTGTGTCCGTTTTCAGCTCTTTCAGAAGTTCATCCTTCAGGTCTTTCAGTTGATCCTTCAACTCTGTCATAACCTCCTGTTTGAGTTCAGCTTTCCAGTCTGACCACTGTGAACGAGAGCACAAATTACTTGCCCGTCCCACTGCTGCGCACGTTACCTCGGGTCGCCATGATCCATGCTGTTCCTCTTCCAAGACAAGAGCCTCGTTTTGCAGAGCAGCAAATGTTTCATTTGGGTTCCGGCGGGCATAGCTTCTCAATGCTTGGGTTATGGGCCCCCCTTCCAGACCAAGCAAGAACTGGTCCTTGAGGTGTGCATCGGTGGGGGCTCCGTCTGGGTCATGTTGCTGCAGCCTACAGAACAGTTCTTTTAGCCTGAGGACATAAGACTGCAGAGGTTCATCAGGCTTTTGTAAACAGCCATAAAACTGTGCCCTGACTGTTGATGCTGAAACCTGTTCTTTATAAATTTTATCAAGGGCTAGGAATATTTTGGCAGCAGTATTGCGCTCCTCTTCATTCATGACGCAAATTTGTCTTTTTGCGGCACCTGTCAGTGCTCCCAATAAAATGCCAACTTTATGAGGTTCTGTAAAACCCCCATATTGTACAAGCCCCTGCAACTGTTCCCGCCATTCTGCATATTTAAGCTCTGATTCTGGCCCACTAAACTTAGGCACCCATGGGGCACCAGGAAACACAGGCATCATCATCCTTCTAAACTAAAACACCCAGAATAAAAAAAAAATTAAGAATATATGTATAAAAAAAAAAAAAAAAAAAAAAAAAAAAAAATCAATTTGTAGCCACTCTGCTCAACCCTGATCCTGCCAACAACGCCAGAAATTTGTCAGTGGCTGAGGGGACTCAAATACGATTGCAAGCTTAAGGGTCTGCCCTCGTAGCCACAATGGTCCTCCTAAAAAGGCAGGGTGAGCAGAGTTGAGGCCACACTAAAAAGTCAAGTAGTTAATAAGTTTATTAAACTCCAGACGCTTCAAATATATGTCCCCGTGGAGTCCTCTGGTGTGCAACACGGCGTTTTAGGTGCTTCGTCGTCTCTCTCCCTCGCTGCGCAGCCGCACTCTCAGCCCGCCTGCGGAGAAGAACAGATGCGGCAGTCCACCGTTCGAAGAGCTTCCTCGCTCCCCCCACCTAGACCCGCAACCAGCCTCCAGTTCTAGGTCCGAATTAGTCTTACTCACGCTTTTCCCGGGCCACGTAAGGTTTCCGGCGGCCCAGGGCTGAGTAGTCAGGCCAACAACCTCAGAACTGCTGCGGTTTCCCGATCCTGCCTCCGCTCCTGGCGAGTGAGCTGCGCGTCCGGCTCTGTTCCTCTGCCGTCCTTCTCTGCCGTTCCTGTCTGCCTCAGCTGTGGCTTCACTTAAATAATGTCCAGGTGCACACAGCTGTTCCTGCTCATCAATTAGCTGAGGGATGGATGGGCCTCAGTAGGGATTGGTGGCAGCACACAATTTAAAATACACAACAATACAATCTAAAATGAGCATGCACTGTAACAAATCAAAATAAAACTAATCTTTGGCCCAATCACACAGATGTAAAAAATGAAACGGATGTTGACTGAACCGGTCGGTACGGTCAGTGTTCAGCTGCCGGCCGGTCTGAACCCAGATAAGCACACACACATTTTAACCCCACGGAGTTTCACGAAGCTGCGCTTTTTATTGAGGTTTTATTTACCGTCACATGTTTTTCTAAATTAATTAACTCATTTATATTTCCCGTTTTAGCCAGGAGTGTGAAAAATGTTATGTCAACATGACAGATCTCTGGTTGATGCAGCCACTGATGTGGGCTGCTGTGTTACTGTACAGATAAATAACATGATAACATCTGGTATCATTGATCAGGCTTCCTGCTAATATCTCATGTTTTATATATTCCAGCATCACTTACCATCTATTATGTTGGTCTAATTGTTTCTGTTAAGCTGCACATGCCCACAGAAATAGACAGCAATATATTACTACTGTGCTTAGAAAATAAAATTTCTCTTTTCATTTCCTTAGGTGCTCAGCAGGATAAAGCAGGTCCAAACTCCTCCGTGTCTGACCCAACATCCTGGCGTGGAACCAGTCTGCTTCAATGCTTCTTCATTACAAAATGCAGGAAACATTAATGAGCAGGATTATGTACATT
Source organism: Telmatherina bonti (assembly GCF_933228915.1). Classification (NCBI taxonomy): domain Eukaryota; kingdom Metazoa; phylum Chordata; class Actinopteri; order Atheriniformes; family Telmatherinidae; genus Telmatherina; species Telmatherina bonti. The sequence continues at coordinate 36,908,518 of NC_136611.1, forward strand.
TACCTGTCGGAGGGAATGAGGCAAGGTTCTCTTTAATGCCCAAAAATTCAGAAATAAACCTAATCAAATGGCAAATAACTGTAAAATAACTGTGATTATTTATGTTCTTGCCATTTCATATGAGATATAACAAATAGTAACTTTGCTGCAGTCAAGGACAAAAGCAATTGAATTAAAGTAAATACACAGTTTTACCATATACACATTTATGCATCTGACTTCTGAAAGTAAAATGTAAAGTTGAAGTAAAACAAAAAAAATACAGCTCTTTAAAACAATATCTTTATTAGTGTACAGAAATAAAACCAATGCTCATTTTCAATGTAATAAAATAAAAATGATCATTTTCACTCCTAGTTATTGATTCTGTTAACACAGTAGCTGAGTTTTCTGGGTTTTATGTGGACTCTCGTGGTTCTGGAGGTTCCGGATGAGCAAGCCTCCATAGCACTCTTCATCATCATCATCTTCTGCCTGAGACGGCATTGGTGAAAGTTACTAATGACCTTCTTATGACCTCAGACAAAGGATTTCTGTCCGTACTTATCTTGCTTGATCTTAGTGCTGCATTTGATGCAGTCGATCATAACATTCTGTTACAGAGACTAGAACAGGTGATTGGAATTACAGGTACAGCGTTAAGCTGGTTTAAATCATATTTATCTGATAGACTTCAGTTCGTTCATGTAAATGACAAGTCCTCCTCCCAAACTACAGTAAGTCATGGAGTTCCTCAAGGTTCTGTATTTGGACCAATACTCTTCACGCTATATATGCTCCCTTTAGGCAAAATTATTCGACAGCATGGAATAAACTTTCATTGTTATGCAGATGATACTCAGATATCCTTATCCTTTAAACCAGATGAAACAAATCAGCCCGATAGGCTACAAAATTGTCTCATAGACATAAAGACTTGGATGTCTAGAAATTTTCTCCTCTTAAACTCAGATAAGACTGAAGTAATTCTCTTTGGATCTGAAAAACTCAGAGATAAATTTTCCAGTTTTGTAATGAACCTGGATGGCATTACTTTAGCTTCCAGTGCTACAGTGAGAAACCTTGGAGTAATATTTGACCCTGACCTGTCCTTTGGCCCACATATTAAGCAGGTTACTAAAACAGCCTTCTTTCATTTACGTAATATAGCCAAAATTAGGGACATTCTGTCTCAGAGTGATGCAGAAAAACTGGTTCACGCTTTTGTTACTTCGAGACTAGATGACTGTAACTCTCTATTACTGGGCTGTCCTAAATATGCCCTGAAAAGCCTTCAGCTGATCCAGAATTCTGCAGCCAGAGTCCTGACCAGAACCAGCATGAGAGATCATATTTCTCCAGTTTTAGCCTCTCTTCATTGGCTGCCTGTTGAATCTAGAATAGAATTTAAAATCCTTCTCCTTACATATAAAGCCCTCCACAGCCAGGCACCACTATATATCAAAGACCTCATTGTTCCTTATATACCAAGCAGAGTACTTCGTTCGCAGACTGCAGGCTTACTTGTGGTTCCTAGAGTCTCAAAGAGCCGAGCAGGAGGCAGAGCCTTTGGTTATCAGGCCCCTCTCTTATAGAATAAGCTCCCAGTTAGTGTTAGGGAAGCAGACACCCTCCCCACCTTTAAGACTAGGCTGAAGACTTATCTGTTTGATAAGTCCTATAGCTAGGGATGGTTAGCATCCCTTAGTTATGCTGCTATAGGTTTAGACTGCTGAGGGACATTTCCTGATACACTGAGCTTCTTTCTTTTTCTCTTTATCTCTCTCTTTTACCCCCCCCCCCCCCATAACAGTGTTGCATCATTAACATGTATGTCTCCTGTCTCAGCAGGTCTCCCTGGCCGGGAGTAGCAGTTCCTGTTGTCTGTTGTCTTTCTGTCCTCTTCCCCCCACACAGCAGAGGCAGATGGCTGCCTGGCCTTGAGCCGGGTTCTGCTGGAGGTTTCCTTCCTGTTAAAAGGGAGTTTTTTCCTTCCCACTGTCGCCAGTGTGCTTGCTCAGGATGGGAGATTGAGTTGGAGCTCCAACTCAATCTGTTGGTTTCCTTATATAGGCTGTTATGAATTGGCCTTCATTATGTTTTCCCCTCTGTCTGTAAAGCGTCTTGAAATGGCATTGCCGTGATTTGACGCTATATAAATAAAGTTGAATTGAATTGAATTGAATCTGCCTGCAGACTGGCTGAGATGTTACCTTCACTGCTGTTGTCTGGGTTCCTTTTCTGCACAGTCAGATACTGACATCAGAACAAGCAATAAAAGTGCCTCTTAGCTTCCATTAAGAATGTATATGTGTTTGATTTATTATCATTTTCTGTATGTAAAATGAATCAAACAAACAACAAACATGTATTTCTGAAGAGAGGGTGGAAAGTCCTTGATGACAGCTGTGTTCCAGTTGTTGCCTGCATTGTAGGGTCAGTCTGCTCCAACATCAACTTTTAGACATCAGTAGACCGCTGGTGCTGCACATGGCGTGAGATGTGCTGGACTAAAATCTGCAAATACAAGTTTGAAAAATATCAGATCATCACATAAATAGATTGTAGGTGTAAATAGCTGCAGCTTAAGAGTAATCAAATATTGTAATAGAAATAGATTAAATCAAACTTTATAAAGCACTTTCATGCCAAAGGCAACACAAAGTGCTTTACATACTTTTTTTTTTTTTTTTTTTTTTTAAAAAAAAGCTGATTAAATAAAACAGGTTTTCACACATTGAAATATTAACATAGAATATTAAAAACACTTTATTTCACACAGTTACACACAGACACAGTTTCCCCTAACCTCTGTGTCTTCACTGCATGTAGATTAAATAAAACATATCTTTCAGATCCATCATACCAGGCCTCCACATCCACAGAGGCTGCAGCTGCAGATATTAATCCTGCACAGCTCCCGTTTTACAAACATGACGTGAAGATGTCAGAAATAAAAAGTTTGCATTCTGGTTTGGTGAATAAATACGATGAAAATAAAATATCCTCCCTGCCGATATCCAATAGGTGCCAATATCAGACTACATGATGGTTAAATGATCACTGATTATTACAGGCCCTGTCATGGAGAGCAAGCTACATACATCATGAATACTGTACTTACTGTGTGGTAGCAGGGGTGAAAAATAATAAATAGAGAAGTCATTTACAAACATTTACGTGGCAGAGCATAGGATAGATATAAGAAAATAAAACCTGAGGCTCATTTGCACGCCGCAGGACGTTAGACCTTCCGGCTCGTCCCGTTAGCATAGCTGTTAGCATTAGCCTTATCATCCTCAGCTCAAGTCACGTCTGTCACACAAAGCAGAACTTTACAGCAGTAGTGACACTTACAAACTGCATTGATGCTGAGTCGCTTAAAGTTGCAATTCCCCCTCTTTCCAACCGGCTAGATGCCATCTTCACCTGGTATTTTCCCAAATGTTAGCAACATGTTTGGCACAAACAAGCCGCAACCGGCAGAGATGCATTATCAGCAAAAAATATTGTAATCCATATGTCCCAGGTAGTTTGGTCCACTGATGAAGGGAGAGAAAAAAAACCTTCAGATGTTGGTTTTGGTAACAGACAACCGAGCAAATCGATCTGAATGGGAGCTTTTATTTTCCTGACAAGTGGATATTTGTATAATTTATGTCCCTTTACTGAGGTCTAAATGCAGGAGCCTCTTAAATGGTCATGGGAGTTTTCTGGTAAATAAATGGGAAGAAAAATGAACTTATGTAGTTATATTTCCAGTTACCTCCAGTGTCGGTACGTGGCTCCTCATTTGTACCATCAACGTTTAGAAACGGGCATTGTTGGGATAAGAGTTGTAAAATGGTGGAAATGCATGCTGGAAAAACGGAAAGAACGAATCGTTGCTGCATTTTAGCCTTTTGTTGCCTGAAACAACAGAAACCTGAAAATAAAGTCTGTCAAACCCAAACTTTCGACTTGATCTGCTAAATTCACAAATGAAGTGTGGATTACCCCTAACTGCTGCGAGCAGCCTGGTTAACAGCTAACCGGGTAACCCCTAACTGCTGCGAGCAGCCTGGTTAACAGCTAACCAGGTAACCCCTAACTGCTGCGAGCAGCCTGGTTAACAGCTAACTAAACTGAAGACTTCATGTTAGCATACAATCATCAGCAGCAGCTGTCTGGAGTGGACTAGTTAACTTTAATTGTACTTTGGATAACAAGCTAACCAGGTTGACCTTTGGGAAAGAAAACAGCCAACAGCTGCCTCCCTTCACTCTGCCTTCTTTCTTTTCCTTTTTTCTTCTTTTCACACCCCGATTCATGTTTTTGGCCAGCATGATTTCTGGCCCCCAGGTCACTCAGTCTGAGCTCACTGACGTCAAACTTGCGTCCGGTTGCTGTCGGCGGACTAAACCATTTTGCATCTCCAAGAAGGGTGAGAGCTTCGTACCGTGGAGGTTCCTGTCCACAGTCTGTGTGCTGCTCTGTAAGACAATGGAATTTCCTGTTTTGAGCTGAGCCTAGTGCTTGACCAGAAGTCGGAGAGCTTACTGGAAGTCTGAGCAGATACTGGATAAATACAAAAGGTTAACTGAGGATATTCAGAAATGAACTTATTTACAAGATGATTATTACTGCTTATAGATAAAGATGAATAAAGATTTATTATAAACCAAACAGGTGTACTCAGAAAACACACCTTAGAATAATGTACTTTTATAGAAGTGCTGCGTTCATTTGTATTGTGCTTTACGTTAAATAAATACATAACTGATCAAATTTCTTTCCAGTTATTGTCATTACATTATTAATATATATATTGTAAAGCCATCTGGTATCTATCTCCATGTTGATGTTTTAGGTTCTGATCAGAGCTGCCCTTCTACATGCAGACAGGAGAACAGCAGCCGTTTCCCTGAGGGCGAGCCGAGACCGGAGAGGCGAGACCGGAGGGCGAGCCGAGACCGGAGGCGGGCCGAGACCGGAGGCGGGCCGAGACCGGAGGGCGAGCCGAGACCGGAGGCGGGCCGAGACCGGAGGCGGGCCGAGACTGGAGGGCGAGCCGAGACCGGAGGGCGAGCCGAGACCGGAGGCGGGCCGAGACCGGAGGCGGGCCGAGACCGGAGGGTGAGCCGAGACCGGAGGGCGAGCCGAGACCGGAGGCGGGCCGAGACCGGAGGCGGGCCGAGACCGGAGGGCGAGCCGAGACCGGAGGGCGAGCCGAGACCGGAGGCGGGCCGAGACCGGAGGGTGAGCCGAGACCGGAGGCGGCGAGCCGAGACCGGAAGGCGGGCCGAGACCGGAGGGCGGGCCGAGACCGGAGGGCGGGTCGAGACCGGAGGGCGAGCCGAGACCGGAGGGCGAGCCGAGACCGGAGGCGGGCCGAGACCGGAGGGTGAGCCGAGACCGGAGGCGGCGAGCCGAGACCGGAGGCGGCGAGCCGAGACCGGAAGGCGGGCCGAGACCGGAGGGCGGGCCGAGACCGGAGGGCGGGTCGAGACGGGAGGGCGAGCCGAGACCGGAGGGCGGGTCGGGACGGGAGGGCGAGCCGAGATTGGAGGGTAGGTTGGAGGGTGGGCAGAGACCGGAGGGCGGGTCGGGACGGGAGGGCGGGTCGAGACGGGAGGTCGAGACCGGAGGGCGGGTCAAGACGGGAGGGTGGGTCGAGACCGGAGGGTGGGTTGGAGGGCGGGCCGAAACCGGAGGGCGGGTCGAGACGGGAGGGTGGGCCGGAGGGCGGGCCGAGACCGGAGGGCGGGTTGAGATCGGAGGGTGGGCCGAGACTGGAGGGTGGGTCGAGACGGGAGGGCGGGTCGGGACGGGAGGGCGGGTCGAGACGGGAGGGCGAGCTGAGACCGGAGGGCGAGCCGAGACCGGAGGGCGAGCCGAGACCGGAGGGCGGGTCGAGACGGGAGGGCGAGCCGAGACCGGAGGGCGGGTCGAGACGGGAAGGCGGGTCGAGACGGGAGGGCGGGTCGAGACGGGAGGGCGAGCTGAGACCGGAGGGTAGGTTGGAGGGTGGGCAGAGACCGGAGGGCGGGTCGAGACGGGAAGGCGGGTCGAGACGGGAGGGCGGGTCGAGACGGGGAGGGCGAGCTGAGACCGGAGGGCGAGCCGAGACCGGAGGGCGAGCCGAGACCGGAGGGCGAGCTGAGACCGGAGGGCGAGCCGAGACCGGAGGGCGGGTCGAGACGGGAAGGCGGGTCGAGACGGGAGGGCGGGTCGAGACGGGAGGGCGGGTCGAGACCGGAGGGCGAGCCGAGACCGGAGGGTAGGTTGGAGGGTGGGCAGAGACCGGAGGGCGGGTCGAGACGGGAAGGCGGGTCGAGACGGGAGGGCGGGTCGAGACGGGAGGGCGAGCTGAGACCGGAGGGCGAGCCGAGACCGGAGGGCGAGCCGAGACCGGAGGGCGAGCTGAGACCGGAGGGCGAGCCGAGACCGGAGGGCGGGTCGAGACGGGAAGGCGGGTCGAGACGGGAGGGCAGGTCGAGACGGAGGGGCGAGCTGAGACCGGAGGGCGAGCCGAGACCGGAGGGTGGGTCGAGACCGGAGGCGGGTCGAGACGGGAGGGCGGGTCGAGATGGGAGGTCGAGACCGGAGGGCGGGTCGAGACGGGAGGGTGGGTCGAGACCGGAGGCGGGTCGAGACGGGAGGGCGGGTCGAGACGGGAGGGCGGGTCGAGACTGGAGGGTGGGTTGGAGGGCGGGCCGAGACCGGAGGGCGGGTCGAGACGGGAGGGTGGGCCGGAGGGCGGGCCAAGACCGGAGGGCGGGTTGAGATCGGAGGGTGGGCCGAGACTGGAGGGTGGGTCGAGACGGGAGGGCGGGTCGGGACGGGAGGGCGAGCCGAGACCGGAGGGCGGGTCGAGACGGGAGGGCGGGTCGAGACGGGAGGGCGGGTCGGGACGGGAGGGCGGGCCGAGACCGGAGGGCGGGTCGAGACGGGAGGGCGAGCCGAGACCGGAGGGCGGGTCGAGACGGGAAGGCGGGTCGAGACGGGAGGGCGGGTCGAGACGGGAGGGCGGGTCGAGACGGGAGGGCGAGCTGAGACCGGAGGGTAGGTTGGAGGGTGGGCAGAGACCGGAGGGCGGGTCGAGACGGGAAGGCGGGTCGAGACGGGAGGGCGGGTCGGGACGGGGAGGGCGAGCCGAGACCGGAGGGCGGGTTGAGACGGGAGGGCGGGGTCGAGACGGGAGGGCGGGTCGAGACGGGAGGGCGGGTCGGGACGGGAGGGCGGGCCGAGACCGGAGGGCGGGTCGAGACGGGAGGGCGAGCCGAGACCGGAGGGCGGGTCGAGACGGGAAGGCGGGTCGAGACGGGAGGGCGGGTCGAGACGGGAAGGCGGGTCGAGACGGGAGGGCGGGTCGAGACGGGAGGGCGAGCTGAGACCGGAGGGCGAGCCGAGACCGGAGGGCGAGCTGAGACCGGAGGGCGAGCCGAGACCGGAGGGCGGGTCGAGACGGGAAGGCGGGTCGAGACGGGAGGGCGGGTCGAGACCGGAGGGCGAGCCGAGACCGGAGGGCGAGCCGAGACCGGAGGGCGAGCCGAGACCGGAGGGCGGGTCGAGACGGGAAGGCGGGTCGAGACGGGAGGGCGGGTCGAGACGGGAGGGCGAGCTGAGACCGGAGGGCGGGTCGAGACGGGAAGGCGGGTCGAGACGGGAGGGCGAGCCGAGACCGGAGGTAGGTTGGAGGGTGGGCAGAGACCGGAGGGCGGGTCGGGACGGGAGGGCGGGTCGAGACGGGAGGTCGAGACCGGAGGGCGGGTCGAGACGGGAGGGTGGGTCGAGACCGGAGGCGGGCCGAGACTGGAGGGCGGTCGAGACTGGAGGGTGGGTTGGAGGGCGGGCCGAGACCGGAGGGCGGGTCGAGACTGGAGGGTGGGTTGGAGGGCGGGCCGAGACCGGAGGGCGGATCGAGACCGGAGGGTGGGTCGAGACCGGAGGGTGGGTTGGAGGGCGGCCGAGACGGGAGGGGCGGTCGAGACTGGAGGGTGGGTTGGAGGGCGGGCGAGACCGGAGGGCGGATCGAGACGGGAGGGCGGGTCGAGACTGGAGGGTGGGTTGGAGGGCGGGTCGAGACCGGAGGGCGGGTCGAGACTGGAGGGTGGGTTGGAGGGCGGGCCGAGACGGGAGGGCGGGTCGAGACCGGAGGGTGGGTTGGAGGGCGGGCCGAGACGGGAGGGCGGGTCGAGACTGGAGGGTGGGTTGGAGGGCGGGCCGAGACCGGAGGGCGGATCGAGACGGGAGGGCGGGTCGAGACTGGAGGGTGGGTTGGAGGGCGGGTCGAGACCGGAGGGTGGGCCGAGACCGGAGGGTGGTTGGAGGGCGGGTCGAGACCGGAGGGTGGGCCGAGACCGGTCTCGACCCGCCCTCCGGCCCTCCGGCCCTCAGACGAGCTAGCAGTGGCCGGAGAGCGGTCCATAGTTTAATCCTTCAGGCTGGGATGAGGAACAGCTGCAGCCAATCAGCACACACATCCTGACAGGTCAACAGTTTCTCCCTTCTGTGATCGCTGCAGATCTGAAGGATCCATCCACCTTTTCTGGACTTGTATAAGTTCAGTGTGAACAATTTAATGCTTTTCTGGAATGTATGGTTGTGTTCTTCGTCCTGAGCCAGAAATCGTGCTCTTTGGAAATTCTCTGTCACTTCTAACCCACAACCTCCCTCTGCAACAGACTGTCATGTATGGACTGCTTATTGGAATCTCTATTTTAGTTTAGGTTTTTCCTAAAGACATCAGCAGCAACATTCAGATGATTTTATACTTGACAGATTGTATTAGTCCTATAACAAAGCTTTTGACTGTTAATCACAAGGCTGTCCAGGCTCTTGGTTAATGTGGTTTAGACTGTAAGAGCTGCAACTTACAGTACAACGGCCAGATTCGATACTATAAAACACAGCCATGCAGCAGCTCCTTTTTTTCTGGAATAACGTGTTCAAAGACATTAATTGGAAACAAATCTGGTGCCATAACAATAATAAATTTTCTTCAAATAAAGTAAGAACAAAACATTTTAAATAAATCACCTGATTTTTCCTACAAACTACCTACAGTGCAAATAGAGAAATGGGATCTCCTGTCCCTTTTCTGACTCATGCACAAACATTTTCAAGAACAAAAAGTCATTGTTGTCTTTAAGAGCTGGTGAGAAGGACTGAAAATCCCCCTTTTACTGACGGTACTGCAGGTATTTTCACTTTCATCTTCTCTGTGCTGCTGTGAAGACCTGACAGACTTCAGCTGGTGAGTTAAAGGAATATAAATATTTTATATAAAGTAGGTCAGAGAAAGCTGATGTGTTTTTCCACTTTTATCTCAGATTAACGTCCAGATTGTAGCATGATCACTTTTCACTGCTTAAGGAGAGGAAGGGAGAGAGTTGTGTAACTTTATGTCTGAAGGATGTCCGATACCTCCGTAGCCTGGAGCCCAAACCTCCGTTTTCTCAGAGAAACCCAGAAAACAGCAGGTCCTAAATAACTGCAAGCCTGGTGAGACATCATGTAGATTTAAAGGAAAAATTGTCCAAACTGACCGGAGGCGGGCCGAGACCGGAGGGCGAGCCGAGACCGGAGGGCGGGCCGAGACCGGAGGCGGGCCGAGACGGGAGGGCGAGCCGAGACCGGAGGGCGGGTTGGGACGGGAGGGCGAGCCGAGATTGGAGGGTAGGTTGGAGGGTGGGCAGAGACCGGAGGGCGGGTCGGGACGGGAGGGCGGGTCGAGACAGGAGGTCAAGACCGGAGGGCGGGTCAAGACGGGAGGGTGGGTCGAGACCGGAGGGTGGGTTGGAGGGCGGGCCGAGACCGGAGGGCGGGTTGAGACGGGAGGGTGGGCCGGAGGGCGGGCCGAGACCGGAGGGCGGGTTGAGATCGGAGGGTGGGCCGAGACTGGAGGGTGGGTTGGAGGGTGGGCCGAGACTGGAGGGTGGGTCGAGACGGGAGGGCGGGTCGGGACGGGAGGGCGAGCCGAGACCGGAGGGCGGGTCGAGACGGGAGGGCGGGTCGAGACGGGAGGGCGGGTCGAGACGGGAGGGCGGGTCGGGACGGGAGGGCGGGTCGAGACGGGAGGGCGGGTCGAGACGGGAGGGCGGGCCGAGACCGGAGGGCGGGTCGAGACGGGAGGGCGGGCCGAGACCGGAGGGCGGGTCGAGACGGGAGGGCGGGCCGAGACCGGAGGGCGGGTCGAGACGGGAGGGCGGGTCGAGACGGGAGGGCGGGTCGAGACGGGAGGGCGAGCCGAGACCGGAGGGCGGGTCGAGACGGGAGGGCGGGTCGAGACGGGAGGGCGGGTCGAGACGGGAGGGTGGGTTGGAGGGCGGGCCGAGACCGGAGGGCGGATCGAGACGGGAGGGTGGGTCGAGACCGGAGGGTGGGTCGAGACCGGAGGGTGGGTTGGAGGGCGGGCCGAGACGGGAGGGTGGGTCGAGACCGGAGGGTGGGTTGGAGGGCGGGCCGAGACCGGAGGGCGGGCCGAGACCGGAGGCGGGCCGAGACGGGAGGGCGAGCCGAGACCGGAGGGCGGGTCGAGACGGGAGGTCGAGACCGGAGGGCGGGTCAAGACGGGAGGGTGGGTCGAGACCGGAGGGTGGGTTGGAGGGCGGGCCGAAACCGGAGGGCGGGTCGAGACGGGAGGGTGGGCCGGAGGGCGGGCCGAGACCGGAGGGCGGGTTGAGATCGGAGGGTGGGCCGAGACTGGAGGGTGGGTCGAGACGGGAGGGCGGGTCGGGACGGGAGGGCGAGCCGAGACCGGAGGGCGGGTCGAGACGGGAGGGCGGGTCGAGACGGGAGGGCGGGCCGGGGCGGGAGGGCGGGCCGAGACCGGAGGGCGGGTCGAGACGGGAGGGCGGGCCGAGACCGGAGGGCGGGTCGAGACGGGAAGGCGGGTCGAGACGGGAGGGCGGGCCGAGATCGGAGGGTGGGCCGAGACTGGAGGGCGGGCCGAGACCGGAGGGCGGGTCGAGACCGGAGGGCGGGTCGAGACGGGAAGGCGGGTCGAGACGGGAGGGCGGGCCGAGACCGGAGGGCGGGTCGAGACGGGAAGGCGGGTCGAGACGGGAAGGCGGGTCGAGACGGGAGGGCGAGCCGAGACCGGAGGGCGGGTCGAGACGGGAGGGCGGGTCGAGACGGGAGGGCGGGTCGAGACGGGAAGGCGGGTCGAGACGGGAGGGCGGGCCGAGATCGGAGGGTGGGCCGAGACTGGAGGGCGGGCCGAGACCGGAGGGCGGGTCGAGACCGGAGGGCGGGTCGAGACGGGAAGGCGGGTCGAGACGGGAGGGCGGGCCGAGACCGGAGGGCGGGTCGAGACGGGAAGGCGGGTCGAGACGGGAAGGCGGGTCGAGACGGGAGGGCGAGCCGAGACCGGAGGGCGGGTCGAGACGGGAGGGCGGGTCGAGACGGGAGGGTGGGTCGAGACGGGAGGGCGGGTCGAGACGGGAGGGCGAGCCGAGACCGGAGGGCGGGTCGAGACGGGAGGGCGGGTCGAGACTGGAGGGCGGGCCGAGACCGGAGGGCGGGTCGAGACGGGAGGGCGAGCCGAGACCGGAGGGCGGGTCGAGACGGGAGGGCGGGTCGAGACGGGAGGGCGAGCTGAGACCGGAGGGCGAGCCGAGACCGGAGGGTAGGTTGGAGGGTGGGCAGAGACCGGAGGGCGGGTCGGGACGGGAGGGCGGGTCGAGACGGGAGGTCGAGACCGGAGGGCGGGTCGAGACGGGAGGGTGGGTCGAGACCGGAGGCGGGTCGAGACGGGAGGGCGGGTCGAGACTGGAGGGTGGGTTGGAGGGCGGGCCGAGACCGGAGGGCGGGTCGAGACTGGAGGGTGGGTTGGAGGGCGGGCCGAGACCGGAGGGCGGGTTGGAGGGCGGGCCGAGACCGGAGGGCGGATCGAGACGGGAGGGTGGGTCGAGACCGGAGGGTGGGTTGGAGGGCAGGCCGAGACGGGAGGGCGGGTCGAGACGGGAGGGTGGGTTGGAGGGCGGGCCGAGACCGGAGGGCGGATCGAGACGGGAGGGTGGGTCGAGACCGGAGGGTGGGTTGGAGGGCGGGCCGAGACGGGAGGGCGGGTCGAGACGGGAGGGTGGGTTGGAGGGCGGGCCGAGACGGGAGGGTGGGTTGGAGGGCGGGCCGAGACGGGAGGGCGGGTTGGAGGGCGGGCCGAGACCGGAGGGCGGGTCGAGACCGGAGGGTGGGTTGGAGGGCGGGCCGAGACGGGAGGGTGGGTTGGAGGGCGGGCCGAGACCGGAGGGCGGGTCGAGACCGGAGGGTGGGTTGGAGGGCGGGTCGAGACGGGAGGGTGGGTTGGAGGGCGGGCCGAGACCGGAGGGCGGGTCGAGACCGGAGGGTGGGTTGGAGGGCGGGCCGAGACGGGAGGGTGGGTCGAGACCGGAGGGTGGGTTGGAGGGCGGGCCGAGACGGGAGGGCGGGTCGAGACCGGAGGGTGGGTTGGAGGGCGGGCCGAGACCGGAGGGCGGATCGAGACGGGAGGGCGGGTCGAGACTGGAGGGTGGGTTGGAGGGCGGGTCGAGACGGGAGGGTGGGCCGAGACCGGAGGGTGGGTTGGAGGGCGGGTCGAGACCGGAGGGTGGGCCGAGACCGGTCTCGACCCGCCCTCCGGCCCTCCGGCCCTCAGACGAGCTAGCAGTGGCCGGAGAGCGGTCCATAGTTTAATCCTTCAGGCTGGGATGAGGAACAGCTGCAGCCAATCAGCACACACATCCTGACAGGTCAACAGTTTCTCCCTTCTGTGATCGCTGCAGATCTGAAGGATCCATCCACCTTTTCTGGACTTGTATAAGTTCAGTGTGAACAATTTAATGCTTTTCTGGAATGTATGGTTGTGTTCTTCGTCCTGAGCCAGAAATCGTGCTCTTTGGAAATTCTCTGTCACTTCTAACCCACAACCTCCCTCTGCAACAGACTGTCATGTATGGACTGCTTATTGGAATCTCTATTTTAGTTTAGGTTTTTCCTAAAGACATCAGCAGCAACATTCAGATGATTTTATACTTGACAGATTGTATTAGTCCTATAACAAAGCTTTTGACTGTTAATCACAAGGCTGTCCAGGCTCTTGGTTAATGTGGTTTAGACTGTAAGAGCTGCAACTTACAGTACAACGGCCAGATTCGATACTATAAAACACAGCCATGCAGCAGCTCCTTTTTTTCTGGAATAACGTGTTCAAAGACATTAATTGGAAACAAATCTGGTGCCATAACAATAATAAATTTTCTTCAAATAAAGTAAGAACAAAACATTTTAAATAAATCACCTGATTTTTCCTACAAACTACCTACAGTGCAAATAGAGAAATGGGATCTCCTGTCCCTTTTCTGACTCATGCACAAACATTTTCAAGAACAAAAAGTCATTGTTGTCTTTAAGAGCTGGTGAGAAGGACTGAAAATCCCCCTTTTACTGACGGTACTGCAGGTATTTTCACTTTCATCTTCTCTGTGCTGCTGTGAAGACCTGACAGACTTCAGCTGGTGAGTTAAAGGAATATAAATATTTTATATAAAGTAGGTCAGAGAAAGCTGATGTGTTTTTCCACTTTTATCTCAGATTAACGTCCAGATTGTAGCATGATCACTTTTCACTGCTTAAGGAGAGGAAGGGAGAGAGTTGTGTAACTTTATGTCTGAAGGATGTCCGATACCTCCGTAGCCTGGAGCCCAAACCTCCGTTTTCTCAGAGAAACCCAGAAAACAGCAGGTCCTAAATAACTGCAAGCCTGGTGAGACATCATGTAGATTTAAAGGAAAAATTGTCCAAACTGTTGACCGGTAGTTAATATACTGGTACATACTGAAGTGTGACAGGTGTCGCGTGAAGGAACACAAAAAGCATCCCAGCTTCTCTGGTCTGGGTTAGTGTTGATCCGCCTGCAGAGGATCTTCCTCTGTGGAACCAGGATTCCTCTCCTGGTTTCTGGGTGGGAGACGACATGACTCACACATACAAACACAACAGGAGACACACAACTGGCTGTGTGGCACTCCTCCTCCCAACCTCACTGCCGATCACCAGGAGGGAAGAGAAGAACCCGCTCTTTTACTAAAGATCGTCCATGATGACACACATCACACTCTAACAGTTGCATAATAAAAGATTTACATGATGTGCTAAAACTTGCATCTACGGTGTGTTTTTGTTTCTTCTTAGTTTCTTTCCGCTCCATGAAAGCCAGCAGTTTGCTCCATCCCAACATCTCTGTTCATCATCCTGATCACTGACATCATGGGAAATTCAGCCAGTGTATCAGGTTGGATTGCACATTTCACAGCCTAACAGAACACTTGATAAGTTCAGAGTGTTACTGAGAAAACCTTTGAGGTGGATTATTGTTCAGTCATGTATGTTTACATTTATTTGTCTTTAAAACGGATGAAGCATGTAGAAAATATTAAACATGACGACGTAACATTAAAGCATTGTTTGTTGTGATCTCAGATTGTTTCTTCTTGCAGGTTCTGCGTCATCAGGGACTAAAATCCCCTCCGACATGGTTAGTACGTCCCACATTCTCTCTTTTTCTTTCTTGTGTTGGAGCTTTCTAATAGTAATAAGTTTCTCTACATTACATATGTCTTTAATTCTAGCCATCATTTGTGATGTTACTATGGACATATTTGTCTCAAACAAGTTTTTTCAGATTAAAATAAGTTACCATCATTTTCAATACAGTTACTGTGTCAAATGGTGGAAAAATGACATTACTGAACATACAACACCCACGTTACATATTAGGACTGCCAAAGTCAACCTGTTAATGTTACATTCAGTTTAATGGCTGTTGGAAGAATTTATCTAAAATATTCTTTCCTGAAATAAGGCAAACCGTAGACCTGAGTGGAACAGAATGGCCTTTTTGTTCATAGTTCAACCCATAGACTTTAAATCGGTTCAACCAAATATCACATCATGGAAAAGCAGAAACGCTAGCGTATGTCTAGTTCTAGTCCTTTCCTGCCACCTACAGGGAGAGGAGACGAGTTGAGGCCCTGCAGAAGGAAGAACACGGGTACCAAGGCAGCAACTGCTCTTAAACATAAAAACCATTAATCCACACCGAATGTTTATCTTTCTTTTTATTTCAGCTGTAAGCAAGATCAGATTAGTGCTTAGCATGATTAACAGCCATGAAAATACAAATAGGCCATGAAAATACAAATTTTTTCCAAATTCA
This sequence comes from Telmatherina bonti, assembly GCF_933228915.1. NCBI lineage: Eukaryota > Metazoa > Chordata > Actinopteri > Atheriniformes > Telmatherinidae > Telmatherina > Telmatherina bonti. The sequence goes on from NC_136611.1 coordinate 36,923,675, forward strand.
ACCTGTAATGTTAATTCCCGAGATATATTTCTGAAATGTATGTTTTCAGGCACACTCCTCCCTGCACTATGTAGGCTACATACCTGCAGTCAAAATGATTGTCTTAGATTATTTTATTTCTTCCATATTTTTTATATTCTAAATTTATACCTATTTTATTCTATACCTTGCACTTCTGCTGTTGCGCCGTAAATTTCTCTACTGTGGGACAAAAAGGAGTCATTAAAAAATGCGTCCACTTCCATGACATTTTCTGCAAAAACATAAAAGTGATATTTGTAAGTTTCGATACAACAACTGCAATCTGCAGGTGTTTCCACTGAACAGTGTTTAGCGCGTTAGTACCAAGTCTTGTAAAGTCTCGTAAAGTCTCGCTATTCTCGCGAGATTTTACGAAAATTGCGATTTATGCAAAGTAGGCCCGTGGCGTTATTTTGGGATTTTTCGACTTGCTGCAGATCTTCGTAGCTTTGTTCCCTCATTTTCTTTTCTAAAACTCTGAAATTCGCTGTTGTTTGTTCCGCACCACCGGAAATGAACTGGTTATGACCCCCAGCGCCATGTCCAGAGACATGTTTTTTTTCCCTTCATATATAACTTCAATTCTTTTACAGAATTTACAACAATCTTCAAAAAGAAAAAAAAAAGAGACAGCAAAAGACAATTGTACTAAAAGGGACATAGGACCCTAATGGAACGAGAATTACTGTTGTTTGAGTCTGAGATTGTATCCAGTTACATTTCTACAGTGAAGCCATGGCAACACAACGTAAACCCTGTTAGAAGCTGATGCACCAGGCCGTTGCTCAGGGTTACAAAGCCTTTCTGTTGTATCCAGCGACTACACAGCTCACAAAGTGAAAGGAAATTCATACCTTCACGGCTCTAAAAGAAACTGCTAACTACATCTCCACACCACCGCCAGTGGCGACCTGAGAACCTGAATCTCAGACTGAAGCAAGTGAGAAAGGTCACAAAGGTCTCATAGGGCCTCATACACACAGGATATGGAGACTGTTAGAAACCTTTAGAATGTGTGTGTATTTATATGCATTTTGCAGAAACAGTTCGATCTGTTTTTACATTTTAATAAAATTGTTTTTTCTATTGTTTATGAAGTTGGTTGAAAATATAATTTCCTCTCTTTGATTCCAAGAATTCAGTCACACCAAAACCTGGAGACTTGATTGAAATCTTTCGAGGTGAATATCAGCACTGGGCTGTGTACATCGGCGATGGCATAGTTGTTCACTTGGTAACATCTGGTGAGTCTCTTTCACAAACAACTCTCTCAACATTGTTTTGATATGTTTCACTGTCCCAAAGAGCAACTTATACAATCATTCACACTGACATGTAGGTTTCCACTAAACATTTTAGTTAAAACTGATGTATGCTGGCCCTTCACCTTCACGACTCTTGATTGTACCATTACCCTTCACATATCTATCATACCGATCCTTCTCCGTTTACTTTAACACTAATCCAACAGTTACATGGGACAGGCATCATGTGACTAAATGCATTATTTACGAATAAATCGTTTCAATGTATTAAAAGTACAAGTTGACTAAACTAAAGGATAAGAACGATGCATTTCATTTAGTTGTGCTTTTAATGACACTTAAGGACACCCACTCACTTTTCTTAACTGTTTAGTCCAATTCATGGTCGCGGGTGAAGCTGGAGCAAGCGGCAACCTCCGGCGCTTAAAAGTCAAGCCAATACAGAAGTGCATAAAACTGCAGTTCCCCCTTCATCCACTAGGGGCTGCAAAACAGAGCAAATCCCCATAGACTCCCATGTTAAAAAGACCAACTTCACAGCAGAAATAAACATGTTTACAGCAGGAATAAACATGTTTACAGCAGGAATAAACACGTTTACAGCAGGAATAAACACGTTTACAGCAGGAATAAACATGTTTACAGCAGGAATAAACATGTTTACAGCAGAAATAAACATGTTTACAGCAGGAATAAACATGTTTACAGCAGGAATAAACATGTTCACAGCAGGAATAAACATGTTCACAGCAGGAATAAACATGTTTACAGCAGGAATAAACATGTTTACAGCAGGAATAAACATGTTTACAGCAGGAATAAACATGTTCACAGCAGGAATAAACATGTTTACAGCCTGGTTCAAAAATCCATTTTAGGTTTAATAGGTCAGGTTTACCTTCATGACAACTGTGGGGGGAGTGAATTTTTTCTAACTCGCCCGTTTAAAAGTAATTTAATCTCAAAGTTCTGCATATTTAGGGGCGTGTCCTTTTGATTGACAGGTACTCGATCTCCCGCTTCAAGTCAGAAAAACGTAGAACAACCGCGGTTTTTAGCCGGTTAACAACGTGACTTAGCCCGCTTACTTCAGTTAGCTGGTTATCTCCTGTTATTTCCGGGTTAGCTCAGAGCAAAGCACTGAGGCAGCTGTCTGCGGCGCCACCTTAGCTGTGTAAGTTAGCATGTAGCAACTTTCTAGTTGCTTTCTGAATTGACAAGATTCACAAAGTGAAAAAAATGTATTTTGTCATTAAGTCCAACTGAGGTCTTAGGTAACTATTGCTAAAGTTTGTGAATATTTCCCATCAAAGCGTCCTCTAAAGTTACACCTGTGCTGTGTTCACGTGTCACAGATTATTCTGGTTTTCCTTTCTTTGGTTTGTCCTTAAAGGTTCTGGTTCAAGCTCCAGCACAGGTTCTAACGGAGATCAGGAGGGCTACGTGTTGAAGGAGCCACTGAAGTTGGTGGTGGGAGACGACAAGTGGAAAATTAACAACAGCCTGGATAAGACGTACAAAGTTCGCCCGATTGGTGAAATTGTGAAGGAAGCCGACTCAATGGTGAACAAAAGCGTGACCTACAATGTTGTCACAAATAACTGTGAACACTTTGCCACTAAGCTTCGCTACGGACAGGCTGTGTCCCAGCAGGTGAGTCAAATGAGATCAAGGTTTGGGTGAAAAACATGCTTACATGGGATTAATGAGGGGATCACAAACACCGCCGATGAACAACTTTAGATTATGTTTTCCCTCACATTTAAGGCAGGGTGGGGAACCTGGAGAAACAATTCAAGCAAGCTACATTTTGAAAATACAAAATTCCCTACAGACACTCTTAGACCAGTGATAACCAGCATATTAATGTCCTCTTGCTTATTTATTATAACAACGACCTCATCAGCATGTGCAGATAATATAAAATGAGCAACACAGCCTGGAAAAAACACACCAGACAATCCCGTCCTCAATCTTTGAAGCAAAGGTTTGATGCTTCATGATTTGCTCCTGGCAATGGCGTGCTCTCCTCTGGGATTTAGGTGGGGCTGAGCAGGCTTCTTGGAGGCTTAGGGACCACAACCATCCCAGCATTATTACTCAACCGCTTAAAGACTCATCTCCAGCCTGCTAACTAACCTGCCTGCTCGCCCTGCCACCTTGGTCTCCCTCGCCACATCGCCTGAGCAAACCCCAAAACAGCCATAGGGTGCCACAAATACTGGTGTTCAATCCAGTCAAAAGCCTTTTCTTCATCTGTAGAGTCAGACTAATATCCAGGGCCAATGACCCAGAGACATCCAAATTATCCGGAGGTAAGTACATTGTCACTTATCATCCTGCCAGTGTCAATCACAGATGCCATCATTTCCCTGAGTCTACCGACTAGAACTTTGGACAAGATCTTCTAGTCCTGCAGGTCTCCATTCTTAGATAATGAGGTAATTCAGAGGCAGATGGCCAGACTACAAAGTGTCTCCAACAACTTCCAGCAGGTCTTTAGCCAACACGAACCAGAAACATTTGTAAAAGTCAACCGACCAACAGGAACTCGGTCACTCTGTAAACCCATCAGGGCTGCATACAGTTCACTCAAAGACAAACTAGCCACCAGCTTCTCATTACCCATGATGGTAACCAGTGACAGGCATGTAAAATGACTTCTTCACATCAGAATACTCCCTGAGTTCAGTCTGATAGAGACCCTTGTAGAAATCCACGGTTCACCCCCTGTTTTCAGCGGATTCATAGACGATCGTACCATCACCGACACGTACCGAGTAAATAATCTTCTGCTGTCAATTCTTCCTTTCTAAGCCAAAGAACTACCAGGATAGGGCATCCTTCTGAGAAATACTCAGAAAACATGATCTGACCAAAGCTCCTTGTTTCATAACGTTCAGAGTTTGGCTAAAGCCAACTTTTTGAACTTGAGGAACTTTAAACATCCTTGATTTCCGGTAGAATCACCAAATTCTGTAATTCTACCACATCAGTCTCCAGTTCTGCCACTGATTCAGTTATGTACTTTGTGATATAACAATTTATATAACAAGGGCTCCACGTATAGTTTTTTTTTTTTTCAAAGTTTTTTTTAAATTGAAAAATTAGTTATAAATAATATTGAAAATACAATACAGTAATCATTTTTAATATATAACTCCCCGGAACAAACCCACCCTGTTGCATCATAAACATTTTTTTTAAATTCCAGAACCAACAATTTAGAGATTAAGTTACTCATGTAAGATAAGTGAGGGATCCACCTTTTTAATCTGATCCAAAATAGGTTGCCAGATATTGAAAAACTTATTTACGCAGCCTCTTAGAGAGTACCTTATTTTCTCCAGTGTTAAATGACGGAAAAGATCAACAAATAATTTAAAAGATGGAGGATGCCTTTCTTTCCACTTAAGCAGTGGAAAGCCTGCGAGCAATAAGTGTGGCAAAGGCAACTTTATATTTTTGACTGCTGAAAATTTGTGGTGCAACGCCAAATATTGCAATCTTGGCCTCAGCTACAATATTAATCCCAAAGGCATCAGATAGAAATTTGAAAATGGACTCCAAAATTGTGCCAGTTTTGAGCAGGACCAAAACATTTGAGATAGTGTTGCAGGTTCAATTTCACAATGATCACAGTTAGGATCCAAATCTGGCTTAAATTTTACCAGCTTCGCTTTAGACCAGTGCAATCTAGGAACAACTTTAAATTTGATCACCCTGTGTCTTAAACAGATTGAAGATAAGAAGAAATTGTTCACAACAGTCTTCCAAACGTCTTAAGAGATTACATTTTCAAGTTCCTCCTCCCATTTCCTTTTGACACGAGTCAGTGGTTCCAAGTTATAAGAATTGATAGCAGAATAGATTTGACCAATTAGTCCTTTGGAATGTGCATTCAGATCCAAAATAGTTTCCAGGAGTGAGTCAGGTGGTCGTGAGGGGAAATAGCTGAATGAGGTAGACACAAAACTGTGAAGCTCAAGATATCTGAAGAAATGACAATCATGGATTTGGAAAGCTGTTTTCACTTGTTGAAACGTTGCAAACAGTCCTTTGACAAACATATCTTTCAATGTCTTCAAGGCATTTATGGCCCAGATAGCAAAGGAGTCATCAATGTTGAAAGGAACAAACATGTGATTTCGTGCAATAGAGGCATGAACTGACATATTATTTAGATTGAAGTTCTAAACTTCAATCTAAACAGTATGTCAGTTTGTGCCCAAATCTTAAATGAATGTTTAACAACATGGCTTGTGGAAAAATGACATAAGGGTTGAGGCAGAGGTAATTCTGAGCACAGCAAAGAGTGTAAAGAGGTAGCACTGCATGACATGTTTTCAAGTGTCAACCATTTAGGACCACTATTATTTGAAGTCTGAGACCAATACAACATTGCACGGATATTAGATGCCCAATAATAATATTGGAAATTGGGAAGTGAGAATCCTCCATTTTCTCTATGTCGTTGTAAGATATTTTTGGAAATGCGCACACTTTTCCCATTCCATATAAATCATGATACCAATTTATCTATGAGCGACAAAAAAGTTTTAGTTAAAAATATGGGCACCAATTGAAATAGATATAAAAATTTAGATAAAATATTAATTTCAGTAATATTTATTCTTCCCCCTAACGACAGCGATATAGTATTCCAGCATTCAAAATCATGTTTTATAGAATCTAGTAGTGGAATAAAACTTGTTTTGTACATATGTTTGTATATTTTTGGAATCCAAACTCCAAGATATTTAAATTTATCTTTACTTAATTTAAATGGGAGTGAGCTTAGCATACTTTGCTGAGCTGTACAATTTATGGGCATAAGCTCACTTTTCTGCATATTAACTTTATAGCCTGAAATTTTTCCAAAATTATCCAGAAGATCAAGTAGTCTTGGCAGGCTTTTAAGTGGCTCAGATACATACAATAGTGTGTTGTCTGCATAAAGGGAGACTTTGTGCTCAAAATCTCCTCTTCACACACCTCTGATAGAAGCATCACTGCGTATGGCAGCTGCGAGTGGTTCAATTACCAGGGAGAATAACAGAGGGGATAGGGGACACCCTTGCCGGGTTCCACGTTCTAATGTAAAAAAGTTTGAGCGATTGTTATTTGTACGAACTGCAGCCACAGGGGTGGAGTATAAAGTCCGAATCCAAGATATAAAGTTTAGACCTAAGCCGAATTTTTAAGGGTATAAAAAGCTAATCCCACTCCACCCGATCAAATGCCTTTTCTGCATCTCAAGAAAGAACCACTTCTGGTGTATCGGGTGGAGTGGGATAATGAAGAATATTCAAAAGCCGGCAAACATTAATAAATGAATATCGATTCTTAATAAAACCCCGTTTGATCATCAGTCACAATGGTAGGTAAAACAACTTCTAAATGACGTACTAATATTTTGGCAAAGATTTTACTATCCACATTTAACAATGAGATGGGCCGATATGAACCACATTCAAATTTACTTTTGCCCTTTTTTTTTTAGAGATATGACAGCCTGTCTCATAGTTTCTGGAAGTGTGCCAGCATTCAAAGACTCTTGATATACATAAAGCAAAATAGAGGATAATTCCTTTGAGAAGGTTTTAAAAAAAACTCACTTGGAAAGCCATCTGGCCCTGGAGCTTTTCCACGTTGCATGGAGGCAGTACCATTTGTTAATTCTTCTTTGGAGAAGGGCCTCTCCAAGTCTTGAGCAGATTGATCACTTATGGTGGGGAGACGAAATTCACTAAAAAATTAACTAAACAACTCATTTCCTCTGGACTCAGAAGTATATAAATGTGAGTAATACTCACTGACACATTGATTGATTTCCAGAGGGTCTGTTCATTTTACCCCATGCTTATTATTAATTGCAAGAATAGTTTGGCCAACCTGTTGCTGTCGCAGTTGATGAGCCAGGATTTTCCCAATTTTTCCACCATGTTCATACATTTTATGTCTGGTTTTATTTAAAAGATTTTCCATTTGTTATGTACTAATTAGATCAAATTCTGGCTGAAGAGCTACGCGTTTTTAAAGTGGAACTATTATGTGCATTTTAGGCTAATTTATTTTATTTCTGAGACCAGAAGGGCTGGGATTGATGGAGTTATTGTCACAAATGGCTTTATTTACTTCAGACCGACCCTCTCCGTAGGCTGTCAGATCAGCCTGCGGGCAAAACGAGTGGATTGAGACTCTTCCGCATTAAGCCCCGCCTCCCGCCACTGCACTACATCGGGAGCGCGCACCGCACCTGCTTTCACCGTCATTGTAACATCTCATAAACAGTAGGATTAGGCTCATATGAACTCAATAAAAAAACAAACTACAATGTCAACACATAGCATCCAGCCCTACATGTTGGAACCTGAATCAGAGCCTGAAAACGAAGTGGAAAACAGCAACCCACAGCAACGAATGCAGCAGGATGTCTCTCTTTGGTAAACTCACCAGCCATCGTTGGAAATAACTTTATCCCACGTTTTCCACCCGCCTGATGTATTTGTACATGCCCTTGTTAACCAGTAGAAGGTAACCAATCACCGAACCTTATCCCCCGGGACGTCACAAGGATTTCCAAGTAGAAAAAACTCTCTAAAACCACGTGTTTTTCGTCGCCATGGAAACCGAACGGAGAGCGTGCTGGAACTCAAACTCAAACTCAAATATGCGTTTAGGTGATAAAAAACAGTGTCGTTCACATGTTTGATGAGGATTCAACACTGTAACACTGTAGAAAGCTCAGAAAACTCCAAATACCAGAATAGCACCACTTTAAGCAGCTCAGGAGAAGAAGAATGGGTCAGAACTTCATCAAGTTGTAAAATTTCCTTTTCAATCTTTCTGACATGCTCTTCATGAGCTTTTTTTTTACTTTCTCGCTAGAGGATATAATTTGGCCTCTAAGATAGACTTTTAGTGATTCCCAAATCAGACCAAAAGATATTCCTGGAGTCTTATTATGTATCAAGTATTCATTCATTTCTTTTTAAATAAATTTGACAAACTCATCATCATAAAGCAAATTGTATTAAATCTCCAAGGTCTGTACCAGCTGTCTGAAATTGGCATGTTTAGAGTCATCAACAATGGTGCATGATCTGATATCACTACTGCCTAATATTCACACTTATTAACTAATGAAAGCAGATTATTGTCAAGAAAAAAGTAATCTATTTGGGAGAATGTCATATAAACTAGCGAATAAAAAGAGTAACATCTGCGACCAGGATTTCGGAATCTCCAGACATCATTCACACCATACGTTTTAAGAAGCTGATTAACCACTTGTGATGATCGAGTTGACTGCATGGTTTTAGGTGAACTACGGTCTACTGAGCAAGATAGTACGCAATTAATGTCACCTCCCAAAATGAGATGATGTGTATCTAAATGTGATACTGGAGAGAAGAGTCTAGTGAAAAATGTGCTATCATCCTGATTAGGAGCATTCATATTTGTGAGGACAACAGGAGTGTTATTTAGTCTTCCTACAACAATTACATACCGCCCACACGTGTCTGCTTCAACTTTTGACATGATAAAAGGGACTGTTTTCCTAATTAAAATAGCTGTACCTCTGGATTTAGAATGAAAACTTGAATGGAAGAACTGTCCCACCCATCCATCTTTAAGTTTTGTATGATGAAAGGTAGTAAGATGGGTTTCCTGGAGAAAGGCAACGTCTGCATTCAGCTGATTCAGATGAGAAAGCGCTTTTCTGCGTTTCACCAAATTATTAAGAGATTTGACATTCCAGCAGACAAAATTTATCTGGCAAATATCAGCTGGAGAATTCAACAATGGACTAACCATGAGTTTTCAAATGTATATATGTTTTGACAAGATTATATTCAGTTGAATCAGAACATACCTTAGCAAATCCCAGAAATACATAAAATAATTGCAATATATATGGTGCAACATGTACCCATCCCAACTGTCACCAACAAGAACATGAACATGGTGATAGAGCAACCCTTTGCATCTAAATCCACACATTACATGCTTATTAGAACTCTAGCTTTCCACATAGGTCCGCATAAAACTAGGATAGCAATGTAAATAAAGTCTTTTGTCCTACCAAAATATAAATGAAGAATATATATAATTGGCATTCAAAAGATAATATAAGTAATTATAGCAATACCACGGATAAAGTGGCAAATTGAAGAGAGACAATAAAAGAAAAACAAAACAGTGCCCCAGCAACACAGACTTGGTAAATTCAAGTGTATAATTCTACAAAGACACATCATCTATATATACTTAACAATCAGAAATAGTATTGGATAGAGATGCAGCTTAAATAAAAAAATCAAAATGGGGCAACTTTACCAATCATTATTGTCTTTCTCCTCACATATTTTCTTCCACGTACACCTTGGCTTTCGCTGGATCTGCAAAAAAGTTTTCCGTGTCGTTATGTGTGATCCGTAGCCGGGCAGGATGGAGGAGCCCGTAGCGCACCCCCTCACGTCCGCGGAGAAGCTTTTTGACATCGTGGAAGGCCAGTCTGGCACGGGCCACACTCGGTGGGTAATCAGGAAAGATAAAGATGGTTGAGCCGTTGTAACGGAGGGGGCCAGCGTCTCGTGCACGGCAAAGAAGGTCGACACAATCTTGGTAATAGTGAAGTTTTGCTATGATAGCTCTTGGCTTGCCGTCTGCTCTTCTCCTCTGCAAAGTGCGATGGGACCTGCCAATCAGCACATCCTTATCCATTTTCAATGCATCTCTGAGTAGTCTGGACACGGAGACAGGTGTGCACAAGGATTCTTAAGGGACATTTACTATGCGGATGTTAGACCTCCTCATACGTCCCTCCATGTCCACACATTTCTCCTGCAGAGTTTCCACTGTTTTCTCCAGTTTGCAAACCTCAGTTTGCAACATTGTGATATCGTCCGAGCAGCCAGAGCGCCCGCGCTCTGTATCCGAAACTGTTGTCTTGACTGTGTCCAAATCCGACCGAAGGGCTGCCGTGTTGTTAGCGATCTCTTGCTTAACTGACCCGAGCTCTGCCTTGACGCCCTCAATCTCACTCATAATCACTTTTGTCACTTCCCTCTGAAAAAGTTCAGTCATTTCAGTTTTAATGGATGACAACAATTCCATTTTCAAATCCGCCAGGTTGGTTTGTTCTCTTTGCTCGGACAACATGCTAGCCGTATCGCTTGGATCTTCTGGCCCAGACGGTACGTTAACATTAGCTGCATTGCTAGCTATGTCGGGGTTCATCTCGCTTGAAGAGGTCTTGCCCATGTATTTATACTTGCACAGGTTGCTTGCCATTTTCCAAAGAGAAAGTCGTCTCATAGGATCCAATGATGTCTTAAATAAGTCCATAGTGTTTCACACTCAGTAAAAACGCCAAATAAAAAGACTTAAATTCAGTTTATGCAGAGCTCACCGAACACACATCCTACTCCATTGCTTGTTCGCTAGCGCCCCCTCCACATATAACCATCTCCAAACATCCACCAGGTCATGCTCTTCAATCAATTGTGTTAATTTACAACATGATGCAGGGTGAAGCTCCACATGATTCCTGTCCAAAAGTGGCTTTACAGCTTTACTCCCCAAGAAACAGAAACTCATCACTGCAACAGTGTCTTCTGGAATAACATAAGACTGCCACCAGTAACAACCAACAGACCCCTTACCCACTGGTAGTTTGTTCCATTTTTTTTTTTGCAGAAAAACAGCTAAATGTAGCTTCTCCATGTTTAGTTTGGACTCTGGTTGGTCCCTCATCTGGTCACTGGTCTGGTCTCTGATCTGGTCACTGGTCTGGTCTCTGATCTGGTCTTTGATCTAGACACTAATCAGATCTCTGGTCTGGACTTTGATCTGGTGTCTGATCTGGTCTCTGGTCTGGTATCTGATCTGGTCTCTGGTCTGGACTCTGGTGCGATGTGTCTGCTGAAAGTCATATCCAAGTCTATCAACACTCCAAGGTACCAGACTTTGTTGGTGGTTTTAGACCTGGGACATACTTGCTGTTGGACACTTGTCAATGTATCCCTGCTGCCACACATTCCTAGCATACGTTGACGTGAAGTAACGTGTCACGTGTGCAGGTTGACTTTGTTGCTAGAGGTCTTCATGCAAACAAGAGCATAAAATGAGATCAGAGGTTAACTCAGTGGCAGATAGCTTTGCACCTCTCAGACCTCGTTCAAAGCTACAAGCATCTTAAAGATTTTTCCTCGCTGTTGCTTAGCGACAAACACTTGTGCCTTAACAGCGTTGGGGGGACATCCCCTGGGCGTAGCGGGGGGACATGTCCCCTGCATCTCTGTCCTCTGTCCCCCGCACTTTTTATAGCCATTATAACCACTTAATTAACAGAGAAGCCTGTCTTTGGTGTGACTATCATCGTCTAACATGTTCAGCAAACCAGCCAAGAGACAAAAACTAAGCGTTTCTTCCAAACAAACCTCATCAGATGATTCCTGCTGCTGAATATAGATACCAGCTGAAACAGAGAAGTTCTGTAGTGTTTATGTTGCAATGTGGACTTTAAAAGATCACACATAGATGTAAACTAATGTAGCTAAGCTAGCTAGTTAAGGCAGAGGTAGTAGTAGCTACATTTACTTTAATAAGGTTTTGGATAAATTGTACTCTTGGGAGTTTTTTGTTGGAAAAATATTTTTACTGGAGTATTATTATTCTAAAGTAATAATAAACTGCTATTACTGAAGTAAAGCCAGGCTACTAGTTAGGCTACTCTAAGATTACTAACTTCTGGTAGAAAATATGAATATAAATGTATTTGTTTTCCTTTAGACTGTTATATTTTTTACAGATTTAATTAAGTTTTGTGGTTAAAGTTGAAAGTAAATGAGTTTTATGATTGCTGGTTATTATTTTGATTGAATGATTACATTAATGTTATTTGATGAATAAAGTCAGATGTTAGGCTACAAACACTGACAGTCATCTAGTGACACATAAAGTTGTGTATCATCTAATATTGTATATTATCCTTCAGTTTTGCAGTGGAATTGTGAAGAATAACGATTCCCTTTTCACTCTTCTTCCTGCTGTCTACATTAAATGTGTGTCTCTGCTCTGCAGGTGCGTAAGGTTGTGACCACTGGTGTAGCAGTTGGTGTTGGAAGTGCCGTGTCTAGACCTGTGGGTGGTCTTGGCTCGTTGGCCTTCACAGGAAGCCTTTATAGTAGCAGCAAACGCTGAGCAGCCATGATGATTTATCTGGATGAAACTGCCTGATCTGAAAGCAAATATCTATAACTGATTTTAACCTTAGAACTGTCACTCTTGCTGTCATTGGTTTGAAAATGATCAAATACAAATCTGTTTGTTTTTCTTTTTATTAAAATCTACTGAAAGTGGAAGTTCTATGAATTGCGTTTATGTATGTACTGATGCTGAATCCATGGGGGAGCACAGGTTGGTGGTGAAGCCCGGCTTGATGCCCCCAAGATCCGTTCCTATCCATGGGGTTAATGGGGTTGGGACGAAGCCTCTTGAGACATAATTTAATGTCTTTGTTATGTTTCATATTTCTGGGTTTCATGGGAATTTGAAAGTTAATATTGTTTTTTGTCCTTTTTTGCATTTAATGTAAAGCACCTTTTTTGAAAAGTTCTTTATGAATAAAGCATAGGTGTTTTTAGCTCTTTTTTTAGGGGGTGCTGAAGCACCCCTAAAATCTGAATAGTTTTTTTTAATTTTTTTTTTTATTGTACTATAAAAGTGTAGAAACTATACACTACCAGGTTTAAAAAGTAATATTATATCCCCCTCCCCACTTCCCCTCTCCTCTGTAATGGCTTAATCTAGTGATCTATAGTCCTACCTTCCCGACTCAGACGGAGAAATCTCAGCGCTCTCTACTGAATGATGCGCTGCCGGAGTTGTTGAACCGTGATAGTAGTGGAAGTGTCTGCTTTAACTAGGATTTGTTGCACAATGCTTAACTACTACTTCATACCAACACATTTTTATGATCAGCAATCCTCCTGACTGCCCTGCGCTTAAACGTAGGTTACTCTTTATGTGTGTGAGGTAGGAGTTCGCCGGCGTTTTTTTAGCTAACATTACAGGTGTTAAGTACCACTGTCCTGTTTGACCGAAGGAGAGAAGCTCTGCGGTATCATTGCATGTGTTTATAAAAGACAATGTGCTAATAATGGCAAGCTAACTGAATGCTTATTAACATTATAAATCCTGCTGCTGTGTGTGCATGTGTGTACAGCCTCATCATGTATCAGGTAAGAGTAGCTTTATCAATGCTGACATCACTTAATAAATCTATAACACATTCTTTGGGTATGAGCCATGAACAGCATAGAGAAGACTATACATATATATATATATATATATATATGTATATATATATATATATATATATATATATATATATATATATATATATATATTACAGACATACATTACTACAATGGTACAAATGATATAGTCAAGTAACGTGTAACTCATGATGAACTAATGCATTAATTAATGAAGAATATCATGAATTCTTGTTACTCATGAACTAATGATGATCTCAATGATGATTAATGTGATTAATTGACCCCTCATTGATCATCAGTTGATGAACAACAGTTCACCGTTAACTCATCAATATGTTGACATATTTGTCAGTTTGGATAGAAATAAATCTTTTAATTCCCTGCTACTGATATTTTTCTTTCATTTTCATTTCATGTTAGACACACTCAAAGAAGTTCACTTGGGTGAACTTGGACATGTAAAAGCTCTTTCAGTGACCAATAATAAAGGTTGATGTAGGTTTGTTTATTTATTTATTGTTTTATTGTTTCTGAAGCAGCTATGTATTTGATATAAAACATTTCCATATATACCAGTACTATTAATGCAGTGATTTAAAAACCCAAATAGTCATTTCAAGGGCTTTTACATGTCCATGTCAACCCAAGTAAACTTCTTTGTGTCTTGCGTTAAGTAAAAAATGAAAAAAAAAGTTACAGGTAAATAAATCGCTTTGCATTTCATCAGGTTGAGGTCTGCTGTCCTCCATCTTCTCACCCTGATGGAGCTCTTATTGGGGGCGAATAGTAAAAAATACTGACCCGCGTCAGAGGCAACAACGTAGTTACAAAACATAAACAAAAACAAAGTAAAAACAGAAAAGTTTTTGGTTTAATTTACATCCATATCATTTATCTTGATCAGTTTCATCATCCATTCTGCTGAGCTGGGACTCTGAGACCTTCCCAGAGCCTGTAAACCACCTTATTCCTGCGGTTTTCATGAAGCGAGACTTGGCAGGACCAACATGGTGTGCTACTGAATCAAACAAACAAACAAACACGTTGCAGCTAGATAAATTAATAAAACAAGCTCAATATCACAAACCAACCCAGTCACTCTGAATCACAGAATCACAAAGAAGACCTCACCAGCCCGACGGATTTCATCAAAGAAAGCTTCCAGCAGATCGTAACGGAGAAAACCAGCAACACCGCGGCAAAGACGTCAAAAACCGGCTCCATGAAAAGAGTAAGAGGGGTGGGTGCGTGTCTGGCCTGGAGTCGTGGGTGGGGCATTTATATACATTAATTATTTATGTATATATATATATATATATATATATATATATATATATATATAGTTATATATATATATATATATATATATATATATATATATATATATATATATATATATATATATATATATATATATATATTTACACCACACTGAAACAGATCAACACACAGAAGGCTGGTGACCCAGATATCATCCCTGGTCGTATGCTCAAAGCATGTGCAGAGCAGCTTGCAGAGGTCTTCGTGGACATCTTTAACCTGTCCCTTGCCCAAGCAGCTGTGCCAATATGACTCAAATCCACCACCATTGTACAGGTTCCAAAACACTCCGGCCCGGCATGCCTGAATGACTACTGGCCAGTTGCCCTCATGCCCATTGTGATGAAAGGCTTTGAGCGGCTAGTCCTGTCACATCTGAGGAGCTGCCTCCCACCCACACTGGACTCACCTCAGTTTGCCTATCGCAGCAATAGGAGTACAGAGGATGCGGTCTCCACAGCACTGTGGTATGATCACACATCTGGACAACATCAACACATGCGCACGGATGCTGTTTGTGGACTTCAGCCTGTTAGGTCAAGCAACATCTGCTCCACCACCATCAAACAGGCGTACCACAGGGGTGTATGCTGAGCCCATTCCTGTACTCCCTCTTCATCCACGACTGCAAGCCCGAACATGGATCCAACTCCATCATCAAGTTTGCTGATGACACCACAGTGACTGGCCTCATCAGCAACAACGATGAGTTGGTCTACATGGAGGAGGTTCAGCATCTGGCCACGTGGTGCACAGACAACAACCTGCTCCTTAACACTAACAAGAGCAAGGAGCTCATCGTGGACTTTCAGGAGGGAGAGAAGATGGACACATGCCCCATCCACATCAATGGGATGGTAGTTGAGCATGTCTCCAGCTTCAAGCTCCTAGGGATTCACATCTCGGAGGACCTGACTTGGACCACTAACACCTCCAGCCTTGTGAAGAAGGCTCAACAGCACCTCTTCTTCCTGAGGACGCTGAAGAAACACCATGTCTTCAGCTATCCTGGTGAACTTTTATGGCTGTGGGATTGAGAGTATCCTGACCAGCTGGGTCACAGTCTGGTATGGGAACTGCTCCGTCTCAGATCGCAGGGCACTGCAGCAGGTGGTGAAAACCACCCATAGGGGCTCCACTTCAGCCTTTGAGAACGTCCATATATATATATATATATATATATATATATATATATATATATATATATATATATATATGTATATGTATATATAGCCTGTATATCTAAAGTAGTGAAGAAGAAACTCGGAAGGCAAACATGGCTGAGAAAATGCAGGAAGGATTTCCCGACCCGGCTCGATTTATTTGCCTCCTTCTGCTAAACAGCCAAGAAAGAGAAAATCGTTGGTGGAAAAAGCTGCGAATAAAAAAGCCTCGGATCACGCAAGGAGCAGAACCAGAGGGGGAGGAGCCAAGACAGGGGGAGGAGTCAAAACATGGTACCACTTTCATATCCTGCCAGCTCCCCAACATCACCAACCCCAGCGTTAATGTAGACGTGGCTTTAGTTTCCTAACGACACTTTTCTCCAGATGCAGCTCCACAGCAGAGTGTGCATGACTGCAAAGGCTCATGGGAAATGTACGTTCAGCAGGAGGTGAAGCTTTGCTTTACTGCCTGTTTGCATGTAGACACTGTTTCTGGATGTTTCAGTGTGTTTGAATGTCAAAGGTGGCATGACGTAGTGGACGGTACAAGGAGAGAAAGCCCCCACTAACACCACATGTTTGACTGGGAGTTAAAATAATGCAAGAAAATCATCCTAGTGGATCCTGAAAAAACTTCTTCAGTCTCTTGTTAGCAGTGGAAGAACATAGTGGTGGTATAATAAAGTTTCATGTAAGTGTAGAATTCTCTGTTTGTGAAGGAACAGAAGTGTCTATAAAGTTAGCGGTTAAATGTTCGGCTAATTTTTCACCAGGATCTTTTTGTCAGGGTGATATTTACACATCTGAAGAAATCAGCCTTTACTGAGACGGAACGCGTTAAAATCGACCTCGTGGTTGCAGAGATGAACTCATCTCTTTATGTCCCAGCAGAGGCCTAAAAGACACTGAGCTCAAAGGTTTAAGGAGATAAAAGATCATCTAAACTCTGCAGGTGAGTCAGAAAACATGGCAAAAATGTGAGATGGACCATTTGATCATGATAATTCAGTGTCTAGTGTGATCATTTGACCTGTTCTGTGATAGAAAATACTTTTCTTTCATAAAGCCACTTGTTTTTCTCCTCTGCTGAATGAACTTCCACTACTTTACCAAAACTCTGGGTATCTACTGAGGGAAGCGCTTTCTTTTCTAAGACTTATCTTCCATATCGTAAATAAAGGGTTTGAAGAACAAGCAAACCAGTGTCGGAATGATTCTTTAATATGATGACCAAGGTGAAAATCCAGTCAATGCATGAAGCTGACTCACTGCAGATGAGAGTAAAGCAGAAATATTAATGAGACAACAGCAGCCTCCAGGATTCATCCTCAGATGATGCAAAGCTCCTTGTTGGTTTGGTTTTATTCTGGTTGTTGTGGAAAACAGGAGCCAGCAGGAATGAAGCAGTACAGGTCTTCTGGGTTGAGAAAAGAAGGAGGCGTTTGTAGGCTGCGTTCAGAGGAGCGTTGGAAATGGGACCATCTCCCTCCCAGCATGATTCCTGCTGAAAGGAATTCTGGGATTCTCTCTTTGTAGCCTCCCAGAGAGCCTGAAGCTCCAGAGCTTCCAGATGCTGTGTTCGTGTTCATGGCGTCTTTACATTCTCTGTAACCTTCTGTAAAGTGTAAGTTATCTACATGTATGTGATAGTTAGTTATCAGTGTTTCCATCTGAACCTCTGGCTGTACGTCCGCCCCATGTGATGTTTTCCATTTCCTGAATATTTCTAATTCCTTCTTTAAAACCTCCAGGAGTTTGTCGAACTGTGAGTCGGGAGGTGCTGCCGAGCCGCTGAATCCTCGCAGGTTTTCATTAATCCAGCTTCCTCCTCGTGCCATGGGATGCCCGTCAAATAACAGGTTCCAAGCTCCTTCAGTATAATGCTGTTCATCCATATCCAGAACCATGAGAGTCAGAGGAAATGTGCGGAAGTTTCTAGCAGACTCCGCTATGACTGAAGCAGTGAAATACCAAGTCAGAAACATCTCCTCTTTAGCAGGTTTGTGTACGTTGTTCCCGGTTAAAATCCCCCTCACATAATAAGGATAACTGTTCTTCTGCTCAATTCCATTTCGGATGTTATTGTAGTTTTCGCTGTTTTCTCTGTTCTGATTCACAATAAGTTCTTGGATTTCCTTCTCCTTTTCATTCCCTCTTTCATCCTCATCAAGTCTTTTTCCAACTGGGTAAACATACAGATTTTTAGGTTCAACAAGAAATATCCAGTCGTTGACCATCACATATGTGGAGGCTTCTTCTCCATCCTTTGCATAATGACGGATTAAATCTCTGGTTTGTGCTCCTGAATTAATCACATAACATCTTCTAAGGACTTCAAGCTTCTGCTGGTTATCTAACCAGTTAGTCCCTGTTTGTAATATTATACATTCATTTTGGATGTTTGGTTGGTTGTTGGTGTTAACTTTCTCTGGTTGGTCAGAGTTAGGGTTCAGGTGAAACATTCCCCACGTCAGACTTTCAATTTCCTTAAAGTCGTTTTTTATTAGCTCAACTTTATTTTGGTCTATTTTCTTATAAACTTCTGAATGAATAAAACTCTTTGGTTCCTGTGGCCAGCTTGTCCTGTAGAGTTTGCTTGTGTCTACTTGTGAATTCCCCTTGTTTCCCGGCTTTTTGGGAGGTTTTAGGAAGTTTCTTTCCTTGGTGAAAACCGGCTCTCCTCTACTTCCAGACTCGTGTCTTCGGATCATCTCTCCATTTCGCTGGAGAGCTGCCACCACCTTCTTGCTGTCATCGTTAAGTCTCCACTGCTGTCCATCTGGAGAGACGTCCTGGCTGATTATGTGTCCTGTCTGAGTGACCTGGATCACAGCGTTCCACAGGTGCAGCTCCGTCTCAATGCCGGCTCCATGGAGGTCCTTCATCAGATTTTCTATGAACTGTTGGTCCGATCCCACCTCACAGGAAACCAAACTAGTTGTTTTGACTTTATTCGTGACCCTGGAGGTGCTCTGGATGATGCTGGACACGTCTTTGTATGAGAACCCTGAAACTCTCATCTCTCCAGAGTGGTCTCTGGCTCCATGGCCCACCAGAACCAGCCTGCTGTTCTCTGACAGAGGTGTTGATTTACCTGCAATCAGTTTGACTTTCTGCTGGTCATCCAGAACATAGACTGAACTAACTGCTGGATGTTTCTCATAAAGAAACGTAGCAGCTTTTCTGACCACGACATCATCCTGTAACATGATTATCTGCTGGTGGTCGTACTGGGAGCTGGGATCAACTTCTTCTTGAGGAACTGGGTTCAGTTTTTCTGTCTTGGTCAAGAGAAGTCCAAGATTCTGGAAAACAAAAGTCAATATTAGTTGATGTGGAGAACTGAAGTCTTTCTGGTCTCAGACAGTGGATATCATCACTAAAGTAATATTTCCATCCGTCCATCCATCCATCCATCTTCTGCTGCTTATCCTGAGTCGGGTTGGGGAAGCATCTTAAGCAGGAAGCCCGGACTTCCCTCTTTTTAGCCACATTCAACAGCTCATCCTGGGGGATCCTGAGGCGTTCTCAGGCCAGCTGAGAGATATAATCCCCTCGGCATGTCCTGGGTCTTCCTTGAGGACTCCTCCCAGAGGGACGTACCCTGTACACCTCACTGGGGAGACGTCCAGGAGGCATCCCCACCAGATGCCTTATCAACCTCCTCTGGCTCCTCTCGATGAGGAGGAGGAGTGAAGGAGCAGCGCCTCCAGTTTGATCCCCTCCTGGAATACAAAGCCACTCACCTTATCTCTAAAGCTGGATTTATACTGGTGTAGTCATCACGGTTTAATCTTTCTAACATCTGGATCTCACCAACCTCTTTCACCCCAGCTAGGAAGGTCCCACATTCCTGGAATCCATCCAGAAAATTCCCGTATTCACAAGCCAGCCTGACGGATGGAAAGCTGTATGTTAATATGAGATTCAACAGATCAGCCACATTAAGATAGATGTGATCTGTAAGTGTGATTGGAAAAACAGGAAATGAATCAGAAAGAAAGTTTGTCCAGTTTGAAGCAGCTTAAAAGTGAATGTTTTATTTGAGTATTCCACCACCACCCTGCCATGGAGAGCATTTCCACTGAGCCTGCTGGAAACTCAAATTAAAGATATATCCCACCAACCAATGGGCCTTCTTAGGGGACAGACATGTTACCTTGACAGTATAAAGGAATGTTGTCAGAGTTGTCTTTGTTGTTGTTTCTGTGGTCCAGACTGCGACATCCTCAGTAAAAATAAGTGTATAAACATTAAATGTACATAAAGGATGGAGGGTTCCTCCATGACATCATCTGTAGGTTTCTAAAGAGTTGAAAAGAAGTTCATTCGGCCATTCCCACTGTTATGCATGCCGTTGCTTCTGGAAAATACAAAAATGGGTAACCAGATGGAGTTGAGAAGGGCCCATAAGCGTGGGGGTGGATGATTGACGTCTATCAAACTCCGAGCTCCTGAAGATAAGAGCTAACCGAGCTAACCCAGCACTAACAGCAGTTACCGAAGGTAGTCAGGCTAAAGCTAAGTTATGCTGTATGCCAGCTAAAATCCACAGTTGGGCAACTGTTTGCCATCCTGTGGCTGCATATCAGATACCTGCCAGTGGAAGGGCATGCTCCTACTTATGCAGACTTTAAAGATTAATTAACATCTAAATGGATGAGTTATAAAATAACAGTTGTCATTAAGGTAAAGTTGACGTTTTAAACTTAAAATGGTTTGCAAACATTTTTATTTCTGCTGTGAAGTTTTTCTTTGGAAAATGACTCTTTTGAAGCCCCCAGTGGATGAGGAGGGAACTGCAGCTGGCTTCACTTTTAACTGCTGGAGTACACCCAGGTGTTGTGTTTCCATCATCGCCAAGCTGAGCTGCAGGGCCTGAATGCTGATGATACACTCAAAAGGCAGGCTTCAGTAAACGTTAGCAGGCGTTAGAAAGTGTTAGCAGGTCTTAGACGGTGTTAGCAGGCGTTAGCAGGTCTTAGAAGGTGTTAGCAGGTGTTAGCAGGTCTTAGAAGGTGTTAGCAGGTGTTACCAGGTCTTAGAAGGTGTTAGCAGGTGTTAGCAGGTCTTAGACGGTGTTAGCAGGCGTTAGCAGGTCTTAGAAGGTGTTAGCAGGTGTTAGCAGGTCTTAGAAGGTGTTAGCAGGCGTTAGCAGGTCTTAGAAGGTGTTAGCAGGCGTTAGCAGGTCTTAGAAGGTGTTAGCAGGTGTTAGCAGGTCTTAGAAGGTGTTAGCAGGTGTTAGCAGGTCTTAGAAGGTGTTAGCAGGTGTTAGCAGGTCTTAGACGGTGTTAGCAGGCGTTAGCAGGTCTTAGAAGGTGTTAGCAGGTGTTAGCAGGTCTTAGAAGGTGTTAGCAGGTGTTAGCAGGTCTTAGACAGTGTTAGCAG